>NW_005187548.1:703566-714054 GCF_000239375.1 Pundamilia nyererei | reverse complement strand
AGAGCCTCCTGAATGCATAATGCAAGCCTATCTAATAAACAGGAAAATGCTGGAAACCAGAGGTTCATAAACTGCTTGATAGCCATAGGGTCTTGAACACTGAGTCACTGCTGCTATTCCAGAACAGCCATTCAACACCTCTGGTGTGTGTTTGGATGTGCTTGTGGGTGAGTGTTGATCTTACAAAGCAACTGTGGTTGTTCTGTAACAATTCAACAATTCTCCCGCCCTTGAGGGGGTCAATGTACGGAGCACCGCAGGGGACATGGGAGAAAAAAAAATTAAGACTGACTTTTGCGAGATCTCGCAAAACTATCTCGGGATCTCAAACTCAGGATTTCGCAAAAGTTTTGCGAGATCCCGAGTTAGTTTTGCGAGATCTCGCAAAAGTCCGTCTTAATTTTTTTTCCTCCCATGTCCCCTGCGGGGCTCCGTATCAATGATCAATGAGAAAGATCAAATAAAAGACAAACATAGACTGTAAATAAAAGATGGCGTCCTGGGTTTTAAACAGAAACCCAATTTGGGGGAACTTTACACCTGCTATCTTTCTAAGGAATGGCTCCTTTCTCCTTTAGTTTTAAAATGCTGTTTTGTTTCATAGATGTCTATTAATAAAAAAGGCCTCTGTCTCCCATTGGTTGATTCCAGTAACAACTGAAGTCATAGTTAATGGTGCAAATCAGGATAAACCAGCGTATAGTTTAAGATGGCCTATCAGTATAAAAGAAGCTGGGCCCGAGCTAAGCAATGGATGATGTCACAGTGGTGACATCCATCCTTTATATAAGATATATTTTTATATAGGTCAAACTCCAGCAACAAGTGTTCTTATATAGAACACAGTCCTTTACTAATGTGTTTCAGCTTGTGGTCAGGGTTGCTATTACACACAAAAAGAGAGCATGTTAATACACAAGCAATCCTTTCTGTAATTATTTTAAATTAACGTCTTTAGCATTTCAATGGATGACAATTCTTCATGGAATAATACCTTAATGTAATTAAAAGGTGGCAAAATAAAGCAGATCACAATGAATGAAACACCATCACTGTGTCCATTTGAAGTATTAGAAATGTATGGCTATATTTTAGGCACCAGGAAGTTCTCCAACACAGCTGCTGGCTCCGGCATCACAGTGTCAGAGTTAGATATATTCCGTGTGTTAGGGGTCAAAGGTTAATTATGTCTTATTTGCTACACTATTCCCAAACTAGTGAAGGCGAAGAATTCACAAGCAGTGAACTCCTCATCTGATTTCAATAGTAAATCTGTAGACTGAATGGAACACTGTGGCTCTCCGAGGTAAACAGTCTCTATCGCACTGGATGATGACTCATTCTTTTATCTTAACATACAGCACAGTCAGCCGCTTCTAGTAGCATCCTACCTGGGGAAGCATAACAATATGACCCTCCACCATAAGTGCTATAAATACCAACAGTCTTACACAAGAAAAACATGGTTATGATGTTGATGGTAGAGGTGCTGGTTTCCTGGATTTTTCCTACAAAGGACAAATTACATGTAAACACTACATAAAACACTGGAAATAACTAAAAATCTGCTGGTTGATCTGTTTGTTAGCCGTCGTCAGGTTTGGTCTCTGCAGTCTACAGTGCAGCTAAAGGAAAAAACAACAAGACACTTGGGACTTTGCTTCATAACAATCACAGAAGTCACTAATCCTCTGCGTTTCTTTGTGGAAGTTTTATACAAATGCATCCAGTGCAGCACTTATTTGATTTATGCTCTGCCCAGCTCTGCTTGGCTCAGCTGGTTGTCATGTTTGTGGCATTCCAAACATATGTTGCCGACAGGGAAGTTGCAGAGTGCACTCTGGGGAACAAACTATGCAATGGAAACACTCGTTACATGGATGAAGGGTGTTTGTCTCTTTTTTATGTTTTTAATTGGTACTGGCATTTGCACTGGCAAATAGCTGTTATTGACCGATAAAATCTTGAATTGAGGTTTCCAGAGAGGTGCAATTAAAAAGAATCAATTTTTATTGCCCTTTCACAATAGAAAGTGGTATAAACCTACCCACAGCAAGTCTCTATAGCAGCAGCTGATAGTGATGCAAATACACACTGCAGTAAAGGCTGCACAATGTCAGTTTCTCAAAACAGATGGCAACATGAAGACCAGCTCCTCTTTCTTACAAGCCTTTCCCCATGAACATGAGCCATGAGCATATACAAACTTATTCACACATACAGTAAGGAGGTCAAAACGGCAAACGCAGATCAGGCCAGTCCTGCAGAGTCACCCTATTGCCGCAGTGCATGCAGAATAAGGTCCAGCAGAGCACAGCAATAAAGCTGCTACAGCAGTGCTCTTACTAATTAACATAACAAAGAAAAAATAATAATGTTCTAATCCTTGAACAAATATAATCAATCAATAATAACAAGACTCTGTTTTTTTTCTTTTATGCTCACCAGTGTTAATGGTGCTCTTATAGTTTCGTTACATCAGGCATTTATTGGACTTTTGCCCTCATTTGGCTTTGGTTAAAAAGCACTTCTGGATTTCTAAGGGGCTGTCTGAGCTTAATCAGGTCAAATGCTCAAAATATCCAATACACCAGAGGTTTGTCATTAGTGAGCCAAGCAGCAGCAAATGAAACCACGCCAGAGTGCTGCAGCCTAAATGATCGTGCTAATAGCGTGTGTGAACCAAAGAGCATTGATAAAAGCAGGAAATCAATAATCACATTATTACAGTGTACAACTCAGCACTGCCTACATGAATCTCGTTCACTGTCGATTGACATTGCTTATCTCTCCTGCCTATTTCAGGCATGTATCATCTGAAGTGGTATTTTTGTGAACACTGGATGGATAGAAGAATATCTGCTCTCTTTTTTCTCTGTGTTGGTCTCCACCATCTCCTGAGTAACGTATGTACTCAATTCTTCACTGTGAACAGCCACGAAAGGGCGAGAGATGGAACACAGAAAAGATCGTCAGGACCAAAATCAAACATATAAAGTGAAAAAATGAGAGGAAATTGTTTACAACCTTTGCTTTTAGCCTCTGGTTTGACTTCATTGTGCAGCAATAATTGCAGCTAATCTTTTGAATAACTGTTGATGAGTCCTGCATCGACTTTGGAGGATCTTTTGCCCATTTCATAGTTTATAACATAATTTAATGTTGCTAAGTTTCCTTCCATAACTTTAAGGTTTGGACTTGAACTTGGCTGTTCCAAACCATTATTTTTATTCCTTTATTTTTTTTTCTGTGTTCAGCTGAACAACTTGGAAGATTTCATGAGATCATAAGAAATCTCACTTGTGTATTTCCACCAACATGTTGTGAAGACGAGACTTTTTTAATCTCTGTTTTTGTAATGTAAAAACAGGGGTGCATACTCACACTTGATTATCATCCCAGTGACGGAAAATACCTTACAAATAACAATTTGTTATGTTAATGATTCAATTTGTTAAATTGGTTGTCTTTATCTACCTGTAGCAACATTTAGCTTCCAGTTACACAGGCCTAAACACCAGTTGGTGACCAGGCAAACACTGGCCACTAGAGAAACCAGTGGTGAGTGGTTACTGGAGGTTGCAGCCATTCCCTGTTAAGTCCTTTGCTAAAGTAAGTCACAGAGGCATAGAGGCTGGTCGTTGACCCCCTTGCAACCACCAATCACTAGTCTTGGTCACTAAGTGATGGTGAATTTTGTGTGAATGCAAAAAGAGACTGTTTGTCTTCATAGTAAAAGTTGCAGTGTTTGGAAATGTGTTGGTTTCAGCAGTAAGACATACGTTGCATTAAAGCAAACATTCTCAGTTTCTTTGTGCTGCACTTTTTCAGGTTTCACTACTGCTTGGTGGTTATTTAGCGAGTATCTGGTAAATGGGCTGATTGTCTACCTGAGCACTAAAAAGTGTTTTATACAACTTACCTCATTCCTCCATTTATACATGTAGTTTTTCTACCTAAAAACACTCACACGGAAGCACCAGAGTTCATACTCCAACAGATGTACTGGAGTATGACTGCAGCAGTAACAGCCAGGAATAGATCCACCAACCTTGCGACTAGCAGATGACCTGCTCTACCTCCTGAGCTACAGCCACCCCAGTCTGCAAGCAAGTCATCATCTTCCATGCACATAACAGGTGACTGCAGCAATCTAGCAACCAAAGCAATTATATGAAGGTTGCTTGTGCAGTATTGTCTTTACGACCAGGTTCACCTAACAACTGCTACTAAAGACTACCAGCAACCTTCAGCTACAAATCACTATCTGCTCAGGGAGTACACATTCTTCTCTAGAGATCTGAGGGCCACAGACCGGTCTCTAGGTGTGTAACTGAGGTCTGAAGAGCCACTTATACAATTAAACGTAGTATTGTGTAAAATTAAGCTTTCTGCTATTTCCCCTGCTCTTTCTTCTTTATAGCCACTAAACCTTATCTCCAGTTACTGTAGAAATATTGTGCAAACAACTGAAATTCAAAGTGACATGTTTTACTGCACATGTGGGCTATACCTATACTAAAAGGGAATACCCTTTCTTCCTTTGCAGCATTCATGGATTTGAAGGTTTGATTGACACTACAACAAATAGAACAAAGAGCATTTCATATACTGAGAGACCACCGGAGCAGTGCCACACTTGAAGGATCAACAATTCTGCTTGTTGTTCCTAAAATTTACTCTCCATGAGTGCATCTGGATAAATGGCACACATTTTTGCCTGGTGACTACGTCACCATGGCAACGGTCAGTCCGCCACTTGTTTGGAACGTGACCAGAAGGAGAGTGGCTATTGGCTGGGTGCACTGAGGAACAGGATGAAGGAAGGAGCCTGCTGCTGACAAGATGGCAATGCTGCAAAGGACAGCTCAGTCTTACAGCTTGCAGCAATGCATTGGACTTCTGTTTCAGACAGCGTACTGACCGTATGTGGCCTCATAAATTAATTAAGGTTCATAAGTGTGGCTGGAGAACTGAACAGTCCTAACGGAACAGGCTCAGTTCCCCAAGAGCCCCTGTGACTCCTTGGGTGCCTGGGTCTGGTAGCCCCTTTCTGAAGGGTATCTAAAAAGAGATTCAAAATGAAAGGATAAAAGAGACTCAACAACAAACAATTTAAACATGAAAATAGAACTTAAAATGGCAACGGAAATGGAATGGCTTTAAAATTAAGTGCACAAATACACACATTTCCTTAAAAAGGCAACAAATGATTCAAAACAATTACAAAGACCCAAAACAACTATGAAAGATCCAATAAAACAACACCTAAAACCATTCCACAAATATGCAAATTAAACAAAAGTAGAGGCAAAGAGACAGAGAACAACAAAAATAACATTTCTTACATATAAAGATCAAAAGCCTATAAACAGAGACTGAAAACAGTTTTACACAAAAGTAGAAAACTCAAATCTAAAAGACAATCACTACCAAGACATGCAACATGGCAACACAAAAAATGCAAAAGCTGCTAGAGATGAAAGAAAATGGGCTCAGTGTCTCATAGTGCATTAGTGTCCAAATGTATTTAACAGTCTTTGCTTGCACATATGTACTTCTCGGTGTCTACCTACTTAACTGTAAAAAACGTTGAGCATTTATGATGACAAAGTGGAGGAAGTGTTCTTTCAGCACTGGCACAGAAATGCACAATATGCTTTCTGTGCCAAGAATATTCAGGGAGATCCTTGCGCCAGAATCTTCAATCAAACTCCTTTCATAACTCCATCCATTCACTGACTACGCTTCTCTGCCACTCTATTAAAATCAGGCTTAAGCCTGACAGAAAACCCGTAAAAGAAAACTGTGCGCAAATGAATTTGCTCACGGAAACTAGACTGTTCTGTGATATGATCAGAGTAAAAGCCATGTGGACATGAAAAAAGAGCTCTGGCTCTGTCATCTGTCAGGCAGGACGTTACGTTAGTGGAAAAACAGGAATGCTGCAAGGTCAAACTGCAGCGCCAGGCAACCCGTCACGACTCTGCCGCCTGCAAACATGGATGACACTCACTTTGAGTGTGAGCTACTTGTGCATGCGGAGCCAGGGGTTTTAAAAACTGTCTGCTGTGACGCTGCGTGGACAGTGTGTACTATATCTGACGCCCAAAGGCCCGTGAGAGTTCAAACATGGACGCGCAGGATGACCAGACGCGAAAACATCTGCCGGAGGAAGCGCACTGCGCATCAACATCATCATCATCATCATGCCTCCATCAGCTGCACCAAAACAAACAGACAGGCCAGAAAACAGCCTGACCCGACAACCAAGAGCTTTACTCTCCACAAATTCCCTGCACGGGGGCTCCATTCACTTATTATTTCTAACCGCTGTTGTGAGCCACTCGGTTCACTACACGCAGAGTCGTTCTCCGCACTGAGAGAGCTCTGCAGCATCCACGGATGGCACCGATGATTTCCATAAACGGGCTTGACCCGGCCCCGCTTACCTGTGCCCGGCTTCCCGTATACCGCTGTTAGTCCGTCCACAGCTCCATCGCCATGGTTGTTGTTGTGTCCCTCATTTCTTCCACCAAGAGCTCCGCCTGATGGAGCGGCGGCACGTCCGAGGAGGCGTGGGGAGGAGGGAGAGAGGGGGCTGAGTCAGGAGGGATGCAGGGAGATGCACTGGATGGCTGCCGCGTGAGGAGGAGAGGCACAAGGGTATATGGACGGAAGCATCTGCGTCACGTTACGTCAGATTGATCTTTTTAAAGGGAAACACTGCTTCATTTGTCGGGCTTCAGCTCAGTGCAAGCTACAGTGCAAGCTTCTTTAACACCGAGAATACATTAGAGACAGGGCTGCTGTCACTGCAAGGAGAAAGTGGTCTGTTACTAGGTAACACTGCAATAAATATATAATTATGGCTATTGTGAAGATGTAAAAATATTTGTTAGGAGTGATCGACAGGATTTTAAATGAGTAAATCAGAGGGACAAATATATGCTCGGACATGTGCAGAGGAGGGGAAGTGGACATTCTGGGTGAATGATGTTGAGGTAGGAAAAGAGGAAGATCAAAGAGAAAGTTCGAGGATGTTGTGAAGGAGGACATGCAGAGGGTTGGTGTGACACAAGGGGATGTTGGCCAGAGGATGAGAGAGAAGTAGACAAGTAGCCAGTGTCCAAACAAAAACTTTGAAAGACCTCCAGAAAGACTTTTGTACAGCGTTCAAGATAAACAAGAGTTAGTGAGTTTTCATTGTCCTCATTTAAAGTGCTATTAAATGGTTAAACATTTCTTTGTTTTACATAGACCTGTAATAAAACCTGACTTCCTTTTACTTATTTTTAAAGACTTTGTGCCAAATCTCAAAATTGTCCTATACTGACCGTCTCAGCCATAGTTCAAGAAACAATACCTTTTACTAGAAAAAAAATCTTAAAAATGTTAATAGGCACTTCTGGCATACCTTTGTGTCTTTTTAAATGTGTATATTTCTAAAAGTAGGAAGTTGATCCTATATATCATTACTGAGAACACTGTCCTATGCTCCATTATGTCATATTTGGATTTTCTTCTTTTTTCTGATTTTATGTGGATAGCTATATTTAGCTGAAGAAACTCATTTAAGATCATATACCTGATATACCCCCGTCAATTATTCATGGTAAGTTTTTCTATTAGAATTGTGCAAATATTTAACCATGTTTACAGAAAACTGAAAGTGTTGAGTTTTATTTTCCTTTGGTGTGTGAAAATGCATGCATATTTAAATATAAACAGTATTTTAAATAAAATAATTAGGGGTCATTGTCATCTTATCAACTAATTATGAGAGTTAAGTTAAACCATGCTTATTAACTGACACTAAAACATAAAAGTCCACTGTTGTGATACCTTTGGGATGTCACTCCAGATGACAAAGATAACACACAAAAGAACAACATATCTTTAAGAAGCTTTTACACAACTAAATAAAATAAGTATGCATCTTAATCTCAATCTCTTAATTTTCATATTTACCAGTCTCGGCAGATGGCCCCGCCCCTCCCTGAGCCTGGTTCTGACGGAGGTTTCTTCCTGTTAAAAGGGAGTTTTTCCTTCCCACTGTCGCCAAAGTGCTTGCTCATAGGGGGTCATTTGATTGTAGGGTTTTTCTCTGTATGTATTATTGTAGGGTCTAGCTTACAATATAAAGCTTCTTGAGGCGACTGTTGTTGTGATTTGGCGCTGTATAAATAACACTGAATTGAATTGATATGTGGGCAACTGAGCTCTCTTTTAGAGCAGAAAGAACTGAGGGACAGATGAATAGGACAGATCCTCACAGAATGATGCTCAGTGTAAATTAAACAGAAATGCCTTAAACTGAAAGAAAAACTCCCTTGATAATCCCTGGGATAATGACGTCAACAAAATCTTGGAGATTCACGCAACACTTTCATGCCTTTAACCATCACTCAGATTCTAATCCATGGCTCTGGGGGAAAATTAGGAGTTATTTTGCCCGAGGACACTTCCACATGCACGTACAAGATGGGGTTTGTGTCACTAAAACTCTACCTTCCGATACAGCTGCCACAAAGTGATCAAACTAAAAGAATCTTGAACTGATAGCCACCATCTTGCTACTTAGGTTGTGGTAAAAATGTAAAATGTGGCATTTTTTAAACTCATGACATTTGGTTGGTAATTGTATCTGTGCAGTTTTTGTGTAATTTAGAATTTATTTCAAAATAACTTCCTGAAAACTGCCAGGTGTGTTTCAAGAGCTGACAGGACTTGATGGTATCATCCCATACCTAAAAGCGCTGCCTCTTGCCTGATGTCTTGAGTGAGTTTGAAAGGAGTTTGATTGTCAGGTGGGCACTGTTCATCGTCAGCGTGTCGTTAATTTAATCCAACAAACACTCCAGACTGCTCAACAGCGACGTGTGGTGTCCCAAGTGTGTCACCTCTGCTTAATGGTCATCTCGCTGCCCAGCTTTAGTCATTCCTCTTGATTTACAACCATTTGGTGGATATGGATGAAGAGGACAGCTGCAAAGGGTTGGCGCTGCTTTAACTTATCAAAAACACTGTATTGTCACTCAACCATGTGAGGTTTTGTCATCATCGATAAAAACACTTACAGACATTCAGAATATCTCAGTTTTGGGCCTTTTTTTTTTTTTTTTTAGCTTTTATGACAAAACAGTGGAGTGTGAAAATGAAAGCTACCAGAGAGAGCAGGGGAAGGCGAAGAAGATGTACTGGTACTGTGTTTGTTCTCTATTGGAAACCAGCTAAGATGACTCCAAAGGAAATAGCTAACGGCTAAAATAAGTTATTAGATGCCCACAAGTCTAATACATACGAGCTGCCCAAAGACCAGATATGACAAAAAATGTTACTTGAAGTTTACAAAAGAACACTGAGGCTTAGGAATAAAATAAGTTCAACTAGGGTCATCTATCAAGTCATGTTCCAGGGAAATGTTAGGGTTTGGCCAAGTTAAAGCCCAGATCGCAACTCATGTCTTTAACAGTGGCACATCACATCTCATATCCTGCAAATGTGGCAATGCTGAGCAAATTCTGACTGTAGAACCAAATTTTCCCCCAAATTTTGTACATTAACATTTTGAGCTTAATGCTGTCTATAGATTTAGATGAAGATCAAATCACTTTGTGAATAATTAACAGGGAAAACTAGCTAATTCCCATGTAGTCACCTTTTCATGAAATAGATTTAAACCTGCGGAGGTCATCAGTGCATCAAAATTCAGGGGTCGGATGTGAGTATTGATTGTTAATGCTGAAGTGGTTGCAATTTTTCTGCAGCAATGCAGTCTTTATTTTCTGAGGCACTGCAGGGCATTGATAAAAAAATTATAGTTACCTGCATAGATGTAAGTAAATAATGATCAGTGTTTCTTGGCTTAGGGACAAAACAACCAGTGTTCACTCATGATAAAGAATAAGAAAGTACATTTCTTGAATGGAATTACAATTACAGGTCTCAGTATACATTTGCAAATAAAACTGCTATTATAATACTTTCTACATTTTTATGGATCTGTGTATGTATGGCTGAACATTGTTCCTCTCAATGCTGCTCCCTAGTGGGAATATTAAGAAAACACCAATTCAATTCAATTCAATTTTATTTATATAGCGCCAAATCACAACAAAAGTCGCCTCACGGCGCTTCAACATGGCAAGCATCATGAAGAAAGATGAAGGATGTGCACACATACAGTACGAGTTATCTTTCCTTATATCAGTAAAGCTGGAGTGCCTTTGCCACAGTTGGTGTATGAAGATAATTAGCTGATCACATATTCAGTTCATATTTCTATTTGTGTTTATGTAAAAAAAATACACATACATTTGTTAGGATGCCTGGGTCGTCGACCCAGGGTTTTTGAGTTTATGATATTATTTATACTGTCTAGTTTTTGGTTTCTTTGAGTTCTGTCTTATGGCTTAGGTCTCTGTCTTCTTTAGTTGCTCTGTCTCCCCTATCACCTGCATCCCCTTGTCTAGTTCGCGTCTATGT
>NW_005187548.1:687691-703546 GCF_000239375.1 Pundamilia nyererei | reverse complement strand
CTCTGTTCCCTTTGTAGTGCCTGCATGTGAGTCTGTGTCTTTGTTCAGTCTGTGTTATGTGTTTCCTGTTTTACTTTGAAGGTCTCCGTCTTTTCTCAGTGTGTTCAGTTTACGCTTCTTTGGTCTCGTCAGTTCTGATTTGCCCCAGCTGTGTTTCTCTCCTGTTACTCATTTCCTGATTGCTCCCTCTGTGTATTTAAGCCCTGTGTTTCTTAGTGTCTGTGTTGCGATCTACCGTTTATTTTGCTGTGTGTTTTGCCTGTCCACCAGTGTAAGTTTATTTTGAGTTTTTCTAGTTATGTCATGTTGCGTTCAGCATTAAAGCCTTTTTGAGTTCACGTCTGTCTCCGGAGTCTGCACCTTGGGTCCTATTCCTGCCTGCACACAGCCACACCTAACAACATTGCTGTGAAAAAGTATTTCACTGTTTCCTGTTAAATTTATCATGCTTACGTGTTTAGGGTTCATCCAAAAAAAATAAAAATAAAAATTAATAATAATAATATTAGTCCTAAAATAGCCCGAGTTATGATAAAATCAATTTTTTAAATAATGGTTTCATTTATTAAGGTAAAAAAAAAAGCTGTCTAACCGTACCTGTCACTATGTGATAAGTAATCGCTACCTAAACCTAGGGACTACAATAGAGCATTTGCAATAACTAATGATGAGGCTGTCACATTGCTGTGGAGGAATTCTGGCCCACTCTCCTTTCTAAAAGTGTTTAATTTAGCCACACTGGAAGGTTTTCAAACATGTACAATCTGTTAAGGTGATTCTAGAACATTTTATTCACATTTAAATCTGGACTTGGATTAGGTCACTCTTAAACCTTAACCTTATTTTCATTGTTATGACATGATGTGGACTTGCTAGTGAGTTTTGTCTTGCTGTGTAACCCAAGTGCACTTTTTATCAGGCAAGAACTGATGGACATTCTCCTTTAGGATTTTCTGGCAGAGAGCAGAATTCATGGTTTCATCAATTATGTTGGATCATCCAGGTCCTGAAGCAGCAAAGCAGCCTCAGACCCTCACACCCCCACAATGTTTAACTGTTATTTTTTATTAAATGCTGTGTTAGGTTTAAGGTGTAAGGGATGCAAACCTCCCAAAAAGTTCAAATTTTGTGTCATCAAACCATAGAATATTTTCCTAAAAG
Source organism: Pundamilia nyererei (assembly GCF_000239375.1). Taxonomy (NCBI): domain Eukaryota; kingdom Metazoa; phylum Chordata; class Actinopteri; order Cichliformes; family Cichlidae; genus Pundamilia; species Pundamilia nyererei. Next base: position 702,385 of record NW_005187548.1, on the reverse strand, counting down.
AGACCATCAAGATATGTTTTGGCAAATGTGAGTTGAGCCTTTGTGTGTGTTTTTTTTTTTTTTTTTTTAAAATTTATTTTAAACTCATAGAGCTCAGAAGGTTTGACAAGGTTTATCTTCGACCCCTCTGCAACCCTGAATTGGATAATAGGATGGATGTTTGCTTCTTTGGTGTTGGCTTTTTTTCCGTTGTTGTTAAAAATTAACAAGAAAGAAGCAAACTGTGCAAACAAATGCACCTGGAAGTGTGACGAACAAAACGGTTGAAAACACCCTTGATCACAAAATATAAAGAGAAATAAATCATTCAATAGACTAATGTGACATTAAATTAACATAAAATATAACCATTAATTATTTAGAAAATATTACAAAGATGTTTTGTTTTTCTATTGCACTTTTTAATCTTAATTTTCATATTTGCCAGTCTCGGCAGATGGCCGCCCCTCCCTGAGCCTGGTTCTGCTGGAGGTTTCTTCCTGTTAAAAGGGAATTTTTCCTTCCCACTGTCCCCAAAGTGCTTGCTCATAGGGGGTCATGTGATTGTTGGGTTTTTCTCTGTATCTATTATTGTAGGGTCTAGCTTACAATATAAAGCACCTGATGCAACTGTTGTTGTGATTTGGCGCTATATAAATAAAATGGATTTGAGTTGAATTGAATATTACATTCCCCAATTGAAATGACTCTTCGATGTAATACATAATTGCATTTTTCACCTTATTTTTCCCAAAGTTTGTTTTTCTTTCAAAATATCTTCAGGCATTTGTGCTTCACTTGCCCGTTCACTTTTCTGTTATGGCCTACCGATGCCTGTTATAACACTGTTCATGACATTTTATGTTGTCTGTTAATAAAATTCACATCATGATATAATGTTTGAATTTACAGAAAGGGAACTTGATTAAACACAAATATGTTGGGTGGGAAATTCACATTTATTTCTGCATGTCTGCTCCAGCAATTGTTCAAAGTCCAATTAAAGTAGGAGTATCCTGCAAAGGATACACCTGTGCATCCTTAGTCAACAAGCCTCCTCTCTCCTCTGTCCTCCAGATAAATTTCTGGGTCACAGGCAGGAGGACGAGGAGACACAAAATAGACAAAAAGAAACGTGCTGGAGACCTGCCTCGTTCACAACAGAAAACGCTCCCTGCAGTGAGAAGATCAATGGAGAACTGTGGCGGCTGTGGGAAACAACAATGTCATTATTATGTAACTGAGACTGGAGACAAAAGCAGCCCCTGAAAGTCCCTGACTTAAATTTGCTTTGTGAGTACATTTGCATTTGGGGTTCATTCACACTGTTTAACATTCCATTTCTTTACTTCTGCCTGTGATACTGGAAACAGTCAGAGGCAAAATGACAGGCTGTTTCACACATCATAAATATGACTTCTGAACTCATGGAACTGCATTTCAGTGAGCATTAAGAGGTAAGAGGCGGTTGCAATAACCTGACAATCTGATGCCTCTCTTTTGCCATTTGGAAAGGAAAAAGTGTGCATGTGCCCAAATCGATAGCACTGACAATTCTTCATCTAAAACACCTGAGAAGCTCAGCTGGGTAAGGACAGAGTGCACAGCAGCAAAGTTCTCTGTTTAATTTGCAAAAGACTTTAGGTTTAGGATAGGAACAAATTTTATAATTTGTTTACAGTATATACATATATTATTTCTAAAAGTTAATGGATTGGTATTTGCACATTTAGAGTTTTTCTATCCACCCAAAGCCCTTTTCCCAGGCTTCATTTACCCATTCACACACCTCTTTATTATTTAAACCTACTTATCTCTCACACACAAATGCATCAGGGGCACAGGGACATTTACCATTTGAAAGTTTGGTGATTCATTTCCCAGCTCCTCCAGTCTGCATGTAGAAGTATCTTTGGGCAAGATACTGAGCCCTGAGCTGGCCCAATGCATCCATCTAGGTGCTTAGATACAGAAAAAAACTGCGGGTATAAATATGAGTGCATGTGTGAATGATGCTTGTAGAAAAAAGTGCTTAGTGCTCAGGGTAGAAAAGTGCTAAATAAGTCCATGGACCCACTTTATTAATCAATATTAGCATTATTATTTACACTTAAGTAATTTGAATTCTCATATACCATTTGCACAAAAATTTTGTCAATTCATAATTTCATTATACTAGCCAAAGAAACTAGTTTCATAACAAGATGATCTCATGCGTTTCCATTTTTAATGCTGGTTGTAAATAACAAATAAAACTGTCATTCCCTTTGAAGCTTAAACCATGAAATAATTGCCAGAAAACTCAAATAGTTTGATATTGGAGCATTTATTGAAAAATAATTCAAAATTAATTTGCATATATGAGTTTCAGTTTGAATCATATTTGCTATTTGCTGCATTTTTTAAAATAATTTTTTTAAGGACAAACACCTTAGAGCAAAGAGTAATTTCTTTTTATAGACAAGTGCACTAACACTTCCACTGTAACTCAATTATAATATCTAACAAGGAGGACTCCAGAAAGCACACACTGTAGTATTTTACCAATTAAAAGTACAGTCTTTTGTTTGTAGGGTAGCACTCCTGTTCATTCATGCAATTAGCAAATCATATCATTAAAGAAAAAAAAAGATGCAGCCGGGTTCAGGTATAGTGTCTGTGGAATAGCCAACAAACAGCCAGTAATGACAAGTTAATTACACAGGTGTAAGGTGTCAGGTTTTTTTGGCTGTTTCACAGCATTAGATTTGAGATAAACCAAGAAGTTAGGCTTAGTTTAGGTATCGAAGTACATATGATGCACTGACTAAGAAAAACTATGATACAACGAATTCTGACTAAAAAAAGATGTTTTCCCCAAGAAAATGGGTAGATAAATGACAGGAGGCTATTTAACCTTCAGCTTTGTTTACCTGACAGATGTTTTTCTTTTGGAAACAGTTACAAACTGTTATAAAGACAATTTTCCAGAATGTTGACTGTATAGTGCAGGGGTCCCCAATCCCAGTCCACAAGGGGGCCGGTGTCCCTGCAGGTTTTAGATGTGTCCTTTATCCATCACAGCTGATTTAAATGGATAAAAGTCCTCCTCAACATGTCTTGAAGTTCTCCAGAGGCCTGGTAATGAACTAATTATGTGATTCAGGTGTGTTGACCCAGGGTGAGATCTAAAACCTACAGGGACACTGGCCCTCAAGGACTGGGACTGGGGACCCCTGGTATAGTGTAACAAGACTAATAATGAAATATGCTGTTGGATGAAGTCTCAGTGCTTTGCAAACTCGTAGCAGAGATTTCATGCTGCATACATTGGGAAATGCATCTTTCAAGCTGAGTACTTCAAAAATATTTTCTAAAGCAAGCGAGAAAATTCTCCATTTGTTTGACGATTTGCTACATCATTCATACACTAGATGGCAGTATTGCCCTTGAGCACAATAACTATATTTCACTAGGACTGTGCATCTGCTTCTATGCGTTTTACTGAATTCCAAGTAATTGCCATTGATTTATTGTGAGAATTCTCACCAATCTGGCAATCCAGCTCACATGTGTGGGAGCATATTAGGTAATTTATTCTAACACTAATAGCCTCAAACAATGAGACTGATTGCTTTGTAGAAAGAAATAAGAATGTGTTTGATGGATTTGTATCTTTTTTTTCTTTTTCTGCCTGTCTCATTTGGTTCTTTAGCCGTCAGAATTGTTGTCTGAAGACCAACAAGGATACCCAATGGATTTACTTTGCCAAATGGATCATCACGGCCTTGTCGTATTGGTCCATTTGATTGACCTTTGTTGTTATTATTTATTTTATTTTCAGTTGTTACAGACGGGACAGACATGACTGAGGGATAGGAAAGGGAGAAAGAAAGATGAAGGAAAAAAAACAGAAGTGAGAAAGGGCACTTAAAAGGAGAAAGAAGAGAAAAAGGAAAAAAAAACTCCTGGATCACCTGTTGAGAGAAAAAGAAGAGAAAACAAGCAAAAAAAACCCATACTAAACACAACACCATCACGTTAATCTAGCTAAGTGTAAACAGCAGTAAATACTAAATATTGAATGTTGTTGTGTAGCAAGCAAGACCGACAGCGCACAATGTGCTTGGAAATAGCAGCCAATAGAGGTGTAGTTTATGTCTATGAACAGTGAACACCTGTGTGGATCAGCGCGCTTGTATTCAAAAGGTTTCCCCATGTAATGGTCTGCTAGAGGGTGTAGAGAGCCATAGCCCCGTCCCCCAGGGCATGAAGCAGGCATGGAGGAGATCCAGGCTCCAGACATCCAGAGGCCCCAGAGTGCGAGAGCCCAAGGAGGACCACCGGAGGGGCATCCATGCCACCCTCCTGGGAAGAGCTGAGGAGAGCCCCAGATGAGGCGTCACCCAGTAGCCACAGAGCAGAAGCCAGAGGGGGCTGCAGTGGCGTGCCCGCCAGCTCTGCTGGCAGCCAGCTGTGCCAGAGTGAACCAAGCCGCAGGCCCAGAGGCCGGAGGCCCGAGGGCCCCCTTTGCCCCAGAAGAGGCCTGACCGAGCAACAGGCACCAGGCCCCGCCAAGTAGTCACCGGGAGTGAGCTGGTACAAACCTGAGCGCCCAGCCCTGGACACCAAGAACCACCAACTGTTAGGATGCCTGGGTCGTTGACCCAGGGTTTTGAGTTTATTATATTATTTATCATTTCTAGTCTTTGGTTTCTAAGAGTTATGTCTTATGGTTTATGTCTCTTAGTTGCTGTCTCCCCTGTCTGCTATATCCCCGTATCCAGTGTGTTGTCTGTGTCTGCCCTGGTCCCACGTGTCTGCCCTGGTCCCACGTCTCTGTTCCCTCTGTTGTAGTGCCTGCCTGTGAGTCTGTGTCTGTAAGTTCAGTCTGTGTTATGTTTCCTGTTTTATTTTGAAGGTCCATGTCTTATCTTAATGTATCTGGTCTTGCTTCCCCTGTTTCATTAGGCCTGATTTGCCCCAGCTGTGTTTCCCTCCTGTTGCCCATTCCCTGATTGCTCCCTCTATGTATTTAAGCCCTGTGTTTCAGTTTGCTGGTGTTGTGATCTACTCTTATCTACCCTCATGTATGCTATGTGTTTTGGTTTTCCTGCCTGTGTTAATGTTTGTACTTTGGAAGTTTGTTACTTTGAGTTCAGCATTAAAGCTGTTTTTGAGTTCACGTCTGTCTCCGGAGTCTGCACTTTAGGTCCTTTTCCTGCTTGTACACAGCCGTCACATGACACCAATGCACCGACCCCTGAGGGCATCAGTTACCAGCAGGAAGTGTGGTGAGGGGAGAAAGGCCTTTGGAGGGCCTGAGAGTTTCCAGAGAGGTGGAGTGTAAGACCCGACCTGACATATAGACACAGACAAACAGGCACACACAGACACAAACATGCATTCCCACCCTCATGCACACATATACAAATACTCAGCCCTCACCCAACGTAGGGATAGACATACATGGACACTGTACACACAATCACACTCCCCAAACAAACTCTATACTAGTGATGGCCAAATGAAGCTTTCCGAAGCACTGAAGCTTGTATTGAAAAACGGTTCATTACTCGAAGCTTTTCAACACAGTCCTCTCTGGTGACATCTGGTGGTGAAAATTTTGAAGAGCAGCTTGAATCTGCAGAATAAAACGGACTGCTCAATTATCACTGCTCACTGAAGAGTGGAGTTCTCTCTGATACTGGGCCACCGTTCCGTTGCTTTGAACATGTAATTGGTTTTGTTTTCTCGATTGGGGGGCTGAAAAAAAATGTAATGCGTATTTGCGTAATACATTTTGATCAATAAACTTTCCCTATTTAAACATGCACTATGGTGTGGCCTTTCTTTGCTCATAACTCCTTGATGTTGGTAAATACAATAAGTGAGCAATATATATATTATACATATGATAATGCACAGCACATTATGGAGTATGCCCCTGCTGTGAAGTCCTGCCTCCATCTACTTGTCATTTAATCACTGGACAGCTGGACAGGTTCATACAAAATATTAGATTAGGCCAATTGTCCTATACATATTTTTGACCTAGGGGTAGGATTGATTGTGAACTGGAAAGGGAAAATGCTTAGGGAGCTGAGTACGGCTGCATCGTCACTGATTTGTAGAATCATTTGTTAACTGGAAAATTTATTTTCCAGTGTTAGAAAATCAGCACTGCTCAGTGTTAGCCATTGTTAATCTTCAAAACTGACTAGGTTTCGGTGCGCTGGTGGTTCTTTGTGTCTGGGGGTGGGCGTCCGGGTACACACCGGCTCACTCCTTGGCGGCCGCTTGTCGGGGCCTGGGGCCTGGGGCTCGCTCGGGCCCCCTTTGGAGGTGGGGTGCCCCCGGCCTCTCGGCCTGGGGCTCGGTCACTCAGGCACAGCTGGGGGCCGGCGGAGCTCACGGGCGCGTCACTGCAACTCCCCCTGGCTTCTGCTCCGCAGCTGCTGGGCGAGCCCTCATCTGGGACTCTCCTCAGCTCTTACTGGAACAGTGGCGCGGCTGCCCCTCTGTTGGTCTTCCATGGTCTCTTGTGTTCTGGGGGCCTCTGGATGTCTGGAGTTTTGATCTCCTCCATATCCGCTTCACACCCTGGAGGACGGGGCTGTGGCCCCCCCACACTCCCTAGCAGATCATTACATGGAGAAACCTTTGGAATGCAAGCATGCTGATCCACACAGGTATGCACACAGGTGTACACATGGGTATTCACAGACGCGGACTAAAGCTTTCTTGGCTGCTGCCTCAAAGCACACTGTGCGCTGTCTATCTTGTGTGCTGCACAATATCGTTTATTATTAAGTAACTATTGATATCTATGACTAACTAGTTTATTGTGATGGTGCTTTGTTTTCTCTATTATTATGTTGCTCTTTGTTGTTTGCTGTCTCCTCTGTTTGTTTTTTTTTTGTTTTTTTTTTTTTCTCCATACAGGTGACCCAGGAGTTGTTTATTTTTCCCCCCCCTTCTCACCGTCTCTTCTCCCCTTTGGTTTTCTTTCTCTCTCTCCCCCTCTTTCTCTCATTCATTCCCCCTGTCCTATTTATTAAAAAAAAAAAAAAAAAAGACAAAGGATGAACTGAAGCTCTGCCATCACGTAATGTCGCATACTGCTGTTTCTGATGTCATTTAGAAAAAAAAAAAAAAACAAACAAACAAAAAAAAACAAAAAAAAAAAACTGACTAGGTTACTTTTAAACGTATAACACTGTCAAAAGTGTTAATTTAACACTCAACAGTGTTGTATTTAACACTCAGAGGTGTGGACCCATATAGACACTCTCCAGTGTTAATTTAACACTGGAGATTTTGCTGTGTACCCTCGCCCCTGGAGGGGGAAACGGCACCTAGACCCAGGAGATGTTATCCTTTCCCCCGGGGTGGAGGCAAGCAGACCGCCCCAGGCTCCGCAGCAGCAGGGAGGCCCCGCATCCCAGATCCCAATCGGATGGCCAACACCTCCTTCCAGCCCCCCTGCCCCGATGGCCAGCCGAGAACAGGGGTGTGTGAAGACCCCAAACCTCCCTCCTCTCGCTCATGTGCAGTGTTGTTGCGTGTTGTTCTAAGGTGCATTTAAAATACGGGAGAGCATGGTGCTGCTGCCAGAGAGCAGCAGGTGTTAGCATGGCCCCTCTCGAGAAATCTCAATGTCTACATGGATTTAAAATCGAGAGGTGGGCACCGGCGCCAGAGGTGGGGTTGAATACACAGACCGTCCACTGGATGCCGTTAACGTGCCCACCCTCAAGGCCCTATATGTATGTGTTATGAGAGTGTGAGTAATGTGGATGTCTAAGTTGTGGAATAAAATTGAGGCACAGATGGCCAGAAGGGGACGGGGGGGATGCCTCCCCTGCACCCTGGTGACACACCCGCACCCCAAGGCCCTACTTGTGTGGGTGGGTGTGTTGGAGAGGGAAGAGGGAGGCAGCCGGGGATGGGGAGGATTTGTTTCTTTAACTTTTAAAACAAATTATCCCTTTCTCCCAAAAATTGCCATCTATTTGTCCAGGCCATTTGTCTGCACCACTGACTGTATTTTCACCCAAACAGAAGCAGACAGCTTCTGCTTCTGTGCAGACAGAAATGCTTAGCGACGCATGAATTTCCAGAGTCTATCAGGAAAATATTTCTGTTGGATAAGAAGGTCTTTGATTCTATCACATCTTTTTAACATGTCAGCACCTCCCACACTCTCATTTGATCTTTTTAAGGTTTGATATGATGCTGCATCAGTGTGTAAGCCCACTCAGGATGGCATGTCTGCCAACGATATCATTCATACCTTAAAGATGCCTCCCACCATGGAATGGCAGGACTCGATTTCATGGCTGATGTGAGCCTGAGGAACACTTCTATGATCATAGGTCTGTGTATAGGTGGGTTACAAGAGCCATCAAAGATATGATGGAAATTGCCATACCATTACAGCAGATGGACTAGGTGACTTAAAGTCTTGCCTAAGGGACATGAGCTGTGTAGCAGAAGAGCTGCAAGAATAACAAGTTTCCTTTCTTTATATCATTTTTCGCTCTTTTGTTCTGTTTAGCTTTAATGTTGCTGAATGCCTTTGCAATGCTGCTCTCTTTTAAATGACAGACTTTATTCTGAGACAGACATTCAGAGATCAAGATGCATTTAGAGATACACAGAAATAATGAATCATGATTCAAAGCCTATAAAAAAGCTTAGCAATAAGTAGGCGTAAATTACTCTATAAGATTTCATATCATCTTATTGTCATGTTTTCACACCTTTTCTGACAGTTGCACTCGAGATGCATGTAAACCATGAGTTTGTCTAACGCCTTCTATCCTTTGAGCAACTACTTCATTTTGACACATCAATAAGGTTTAGGTTTAAGTATTTAGGCATTATGTGTTGGATGTTCCCTGTGATGCCAGCAATATAATCTTTTATCTTTTAGTAGATCTATTAAACATTAGGGTGTGTCTGGTCTGACTGATCAGACACATCCTAATAAATCCTGTACATCGAGTTTTGTCACTTCTTGTACAGGTTTGAGCAAAACTCCTCTAAGCTTGCTTAATTGATGTTACACATCTGTATTTGTCTCCCTACACACACACTGTTTTGGTATTGCATCGATAAATGCTTTCTGCTGTTTTGTGTAAAAATGTTTAAGCCATCCAATGTATATAAAGATGGATGTATTGTAACATTACACAGATTTTGGAAAACAGAAATCTGAAGCCTGAATGATTTCATTTTGGCTGTTTTTGACAGAAAAGACAGAATCCTAAGCAAGGTTTTGTAACAGTACTTTTGATTCTAAAATATCTAGCATTTTAAAATGGTAATCTATGGGCAGTAACGTGTTTTGGTTTTGGGCTGGGTCTCCGGATTTGGCATCATTAGTTCAGGCCCCTCTGGATTCAGGGGCTCAGGATAGAATACATAGCAAAGCATCTTTTTTGCTCCGTTGTGGCTGGGGCATAGTCTCTAAGGAAGCCTGTCAAGACTTAAATGACACTATCTCAGTCTCTAAAGAGATCCTGTATGGAGCAGTCTCATGTGAGACACCACAAGGATGGGTGAGGGCTACAACTCCGCTTCCTCATGGCAGAACCTCCACTGGGCCAGGTATGGAGCTGGCCTGAAGGGTTAAGAAAAATGTCACAAAAGGCACAAAAGACTGATGAATAATCAGAAAAGTCAAAATCACACAGTCACCCTGGACCAAAACCAAACAGATTGTATATTTCCATACAATCTGTTTGGTTTGGTCCAGGAACTCTGAAAACAAACTCACAGCTTATCACTCAGGACCATGACACCGTGGTCTTATAGGCTTAAGAAAAGTCAAACAAACTCCTTTTAGGGATGAAATAATAAAGGTTGCAATGCCGGTTTGTACAGAAAATGGATAAAATTCAAAACAGTGTTACTAACAGAAAACTTCCACAACATTTAGACCCTGTGAACCATCACACTTAACAATCTCTGCTTTGCCATTGGGTTTGCAATGTCTCTGATGTCAACAGGCTGAAATGGTCAAAGGAAAATGATGGACTTTGGAATAATAAGAAACTCTGAAGATAAAAACAGGTTCACTGCACTGTGCAAGCGTCCAGATGGTCTGCAATGTGCTAGTGTTTAGTTTCCCTTAACGTAAGTGGTCATGACCCTTATGCAATGTGCCCTCTGGCAATGTTTACACAAAGAGAAAGAAAAAACAGAGTGAAAAGACACTCACTACTTTCCACATAAGAAGCAGCAGTTTACTGTAAAAGGTAATTTGTAAATTGAGTTTTTATATGCATCACCTCCCAATGATGAGTGCAGTGTTGTATCATAATAATTAAGTATTGATGCAGCATAAAACTGGGTGCTGGACACAAAAATGGAACCTACACATTAACAGATCACTATCTGTGTAACAGTTACTCAGATAGAATCTGAGTAACAGAATTCAAAAAGAATGCAGCCACTGATGTTTACATATAGTGTTTGAGTGGCGGCATGGTTGGAACTGCAGCTTGGTCACAGACTCTGGACCCTATAGAGAGTATCAGTATTGCCACAGCAGCAATCTGACCAGACTGCCTTTACAGAAAAACTGGATGGGAATGACTGGAGTTGGCTGGTTAACAACTACATGTTCAAAACAAGTGCAAGGGGACTGTCCTGTCAAGTAAAATTGATGAAAAAGATGTAAATTAATTGGAAGATTTTGATAAAATTTGCAATTTTGTTAGATAAATGGCAAATTTTGGTAGAAAAAGCAACTTTGTAATGATAGGTCTTAGATGCTACCCAGAATATTTTGTGTGGACAAAGTAATAGTAGCCTTTGTTGGCCAAATATTTATTAAATATTAAGGATTTTAAAACGATGGAAATATTTAATATTTTTGAAAGTGTGCTTTAGCAGCAGAGAACATTTATGGTATATTAAAACCCAAACCCCAAACAATTATTGCTAATATACATAAACAGGGCCTTACAGCTCTGTATATAAAACTGTAAAGCTGATGTGCCAAATATGATGTAAAAGGAGAAATCTGAGGTTAAAAAAACAGATAAAAGCTTTTTGCCTGGGTGTGCTGTTTTACCTTAATGCTTTGCTTAAATGTCATTTACATGCTCAGGCAGAAATGGCCTTGCACACCATGGGACAGATCTTTAAGTTATCTGGAGAAGAAGAAAAACCAACCATTAACAGAGCAGCTAGAAGCCTTTTTTACAGTGATGTAAATGGCCATGAATCTGAATAGGGGAACAGTTTTTATATGCAGCCTGAAAAACAAGAGATTCTACAACAGATGGGCGGGCTGCACAGTGTCCTGATCTCTGGAGGGTTTTCTGCCTCTACACGAGTTTCCAGAATGAAGCATAAACATGTGTTAATCAGTGTTGGGTAAGTTACTTTAAAATAGTAACTTAGTTACATTACTAGTTACTTCTCTCAAAAGTAACTCAGTTACTTCAAGTTACTCGTTACTTTCAAAGTAACTAGTTACTAGGGAAAGTAACTTTGGTTTTACTCAGAATTCTCTTGTTAATGTGTTTCTTCCATAACTTTGCCAGTCTTCTAGCTTGCTTACTTGCCACAAGTGCACTGTGCCACCTACCAATAGAAAGGAAAATATAATGTATAATGTATAATGCATATTTCCACGAGAGAAATCCAACGCCTGGACCGTCATTGACTGCTGCCATGATTCTAGCCTACGTCACAGAGTCATGTGCGCCTTTTACATCCAACACAAAAACTGCAGTCGTGGTGCTTTCGATTGTACTCAGAACTCAGAAATTCTGTCTTCTGAATAGGAAGATGTAGGTAACACCAGACTGCAGATGAGCTGCATACAGGGCTGGACTGGGACAGAAAATTGGCCCGGACATTTTGACTAGAGACTGGCCTACCATTATAGGAAAAATCATAAAGCCTTTGAATGAAAATAAACACTGTTGTGACAGTGATGTACACTGTTTTGATGGTATATATGCATCAATCTATCAATCGTTTGTCGTAAGATTCAGATAATTATTTTTTAAAAGCTAGACATTTTAAATGAGAATAAGAAAGAAAAGTATTTCTTTGTGCCCCCCATTCCCTGTTAATGCCCTACCTGCCCCCCTGGCAACACTTTGCTAGATCCGCCCCTGCACAGTTACCAGCTGTCAGCTACCTAAAAAAGGATCCTGGTGTTATTTGTCTCTCAGAAACAGTTCATAACTTCCCTTCAACTCATTCATGTCACCTAAAAGGTAAATCTGTTTCTCCATCACCTGCTCAGCTCTCATGATCCAGTAAGGACATCTCCTGGTTTCATCTTCATGTTTCCCTCTCACCAGATAACCAAACCATATCATGACCAGCAGCTTTTTTGCAGCTGTGGCTCCAGCAAACATCAGCTGATACTAGAAATTAATATTAAATAAATTCTAACAACAGCTGATCAAGCTTAAACGTGCTGCTGTTGTTTAGCGCGACATCCGCTGGTTTCCTCTTTCGGCGCAAAGTGGGCGATAAACAAACAAGAGAGCCGATCAGCTGATCACTGATCAGTTTTCATGATTGAAGTAGAAATGGGAGAGGGAGGGGAGAGGATGAGAGAAGAAGAGGCAGCTGTGCAGCAAAGACACAGAATAACTCCGGCTTTGTGCCTTTTTCATTGTAGCTGAATTACGGGACAAACTGTTCCTTTTCACCTCAATAAGAAACGCGTAATATTTTCTCTGAATACCAGACGGGACGGTTGGCAACTCTAATAACTTATGAACAAAATAAAGTTCAACATCATTAGCTTCATAGCACCCACCCAGCTGTATAGAAACTCCGTCATGCTAGCTAGCACGCAGTACGGAAAAAGTCAGAATAACGAAAATAAACTCCACCTAAACTTGGTTCATATCTGACCCAGAGAGACTGCAGGTCATAACTTCTTACCTGAAGTTCAGTTCACACTTGGACCGGTGGCCGCCTCGGGTCTCTTTTCCTTCTGCGTCCCCTTTCCTTCATCCACCTGCTGGCCTCCACCACTTGCTAATGTTACTGAATCTGTGGAAGCTCCGCGATAGCCCCCACACGAAGTAACGACCCTATCTAAATCCCAGTAACGAGTAACGCGTTCCTGATTTTAGCATAATAACTAGTTACCGTGCTCGTTACCACAATAATAACGTAGTTACTGTAACGCGTTACTTAATAACGCGTTAGTCCCAACACTGGTGTTAATATATATACTTTTTCCTCAAAAGGGAAATCTAATTGAGGGTTGTTTCTAAAGTAAAAGAAAGCACAGATTAGAAAAAAACCAAAAAAACCCAGGAAGCTGCACAACCCGAGATTCTAGCATCACCATTGCTGGAGGACAAACAGTAAAATAGTTCCATAAGCTGTTGTTGGAGACGAATCTCTTCTCAGTGCATGAAGCATGTTATTGCAGTCAAGTGGCTCGAACAAAACGAGTCTGGTACATTTAATTTTCAGTGTAAATTTTGGAAGTAAAGGAGTGAAACTGCCCAAGGAGTCTAGGCAACTTTCCAACCTTATACCAAAGGACCCAGAGCAATGAGATTATATCCTCTGGATAATTATAGCCACACATTAACCCAGTGGGCTAGTACATACATTACCAGTCAGAAATTTGGACTCACCTGCTTACTCAAGTAGCAGAACAATGCTGCAAGCATGTAACATGTAAACAAAAAATACTCCCATGACCTGGATGACTGAGAACCTCCACAGACATAAAAACAAAGATACATGCAAAATATAAAAATATATAAAATATAAATTCTTTATTCAGATTGAATATCTTTAAGTAGAACATGAGCAAAAAAAAGAAGCAAGGAAAATAAAACATATATTATATTTAATATGTATTTTCTGTTGCCTACATTAGAGAAGGCGACTTGTCATAGCTCCACGGCTCAGTGGCTGAGAGTGCCCAACTAATACTAACTTATTTGATATGTAGTTGCACACCACGAACATGTTTTGAGAAACTCTTAAGGAACTTGAGCATTGATAGCTTCTAAAAATAAAGTGAGCATTCTTTGTGTTCATGTGGACTATCCTGTGTGATTACCATTATTTTCTCCTAACAAGGTAAATTAGCCTTTTTACTCCCATAGTTGCAAAATTCACATTAAAACAGCAGAAAAGTGGACATGGCAGAATAAACAGATACAGCATAACCTATAACAATGATAATACACAACGATGGAAAAAAATGTGTACTTGTGTAGCTTCTCTCTGTATCGTATTGTTTTGCCGATCTTCTCAAAGGTCATTTGGGTGTTTTTTCAGCATTTGTTTGTGTATTTTTCTCCTTATTACCTGTTTGATTTGGTTCAATAACATGGCAGCGACAATCCTGGGCTCTAATAGGTGAGATTATAGCACTATTAATAACAGCCTTGGAAACAGATCAGGATCAGTCATGAAAACATATCGACCTCTCTTTGTGAGCATGTGCGTATGAGCTGGCAGGTCTTAGCATTCCTTTGAGGTCCTCTTCTAGCCGTGTGCTCTCACCAGTTCCCAGTGGATGTCTGACTGGTACACCTGCATTCCATTGGCTCATCTCCCTCCTGTGCACTTAAGTAGCAGCTCATTCACTCTCTGCTTGCCAGATCATTCAATTCAATTCAATTCAGTTTTATTTATATAGCGCCAAATCACAACATAAGTCGCCTCAAGGCGCTTCATAGATACAGAGAAAAAAACCCAACAATCATATGACCCCCTATG
>NW_005187548.1:679919-681208 GCF_000239375.1 Pundamilia nyererei | reverse complement strand
AAAAGTAACAAATGGTATCTAAAAAGAAACACTAGGTACTTGATACATATTCTGATGAGTTTTGGCAAACAACCATTTGACTAACATGTGTGTCTCACCTGCTCCTGTTCCATCTCTGTTCTGTCGTCATTCTCTCTCTCCCTCTCTGTTCCTCTCTCTCCCTCTTTGTGCTGACAATCAAGCCAGTGATTTGGCGCTATATAAATAAAATTGAAATGAATTGAATTGAGCAGGACGGTGGCACGGTGGTTAGCACCGTTGCCACACAGCAAGAAGGTCCTGAGTTCAATTCCACTTCAATTCCAATGTCCCTGTGTGTTGGCCCTGCGACAGACTGGCGACCTGTCCAGGGTGTACCCCACCTTTCGCCCTATGACAGTTGGGATAGGCTCCAGCACCCCCCGCGACCCTGAAAAGGATAAGCGGAAGCGAATGGATGGATGGATGAATTGAATTGAATCGAAAATCCTATATTAATACAGATTTTTCAATACATATTACTCTGAGTACACCCTCAACAAACTTGAATAATACATATCTCACACACATGAACCAGGCAAACAGATCATCATGCATGAAATGAAAGAAAAGTAATTTGTATCGAACATTTTTTTTGCAATGCTAGTAATATTTGCAGGTGAATACTGCATTCAAAATCAAACACAAGGTTTAACATCAAAATATCCCAAAAGTACCTTTAGTGAAAGCAATCATTATGTAGAACAGCCCATTTCAGAGCTGCACACATTATGCTGTGTTTATAATTTTTGTAAATGTATTTGGGGAAGATGTCCCTGAAGGCAACACACAAAACATTAGCATGCACTGCAGCTGAATATAAGCTACCACAATGTAAATAAGATAAGACACGATAAGATGACCTTTATTAGTCCCACAGGTGGGAAATTTGTTTCGTTACAGCAAAAGTGCAAAGTTTTGTAGCAGAAATTAGAAAACACTGGAATGCAATAAAATAAAATAAAATACTATATACAATAGAATAAAATAGAATACCAATGCTATATACAACTGAGTAAGAAAATACAAAAGTACAACTTTGTCAGAAAAAGAATTGCACATATAGCAGCCTTATTGCACATGTGTGGGTTTGATCAGCTGCAAAAGTCTTTGTTGTAGAGTCTGACAGCAGTGGGGAGGAAAGACCTGCGAAAACTCTCCGTCCCATATCGTCCCCCGGTCCGGATGGGCCTGGGCCCCCTTTCCCTGGTGGGTCGCGGAGTATGGGGGTGCCTACTGGGGTCAGCGGGGGAGCTGGCCCCAGGGAGGGG
>NW_005187548.1:667900-678460 GCF_000239375.1 Pundamilia nyererei | reverse complement strand
GTGCTGCACAATAATGTTTAATATTTTGTATTTACTGTCATATTCCCATATATCATTGTGATGTTGTTTCTTCTATTACTCTTGTTTTCTTCTGCTTGTTTTCTTTTTTCTTTCTCAACAGGTGATCCAGGTGATCGATATATGCATCTTTTTCCCCTCTGCTTATTCTTGTTGGTTTTTGTCTTTTGCCCTTCTCCCTCGTCCCTCTTCTCAGCTGTTTTTTCTTTCCCTCTTTCTTTCTCCCCTTCTTTCCCCCAGTCAAGTCTGTCCCGTATTCAGCAAGTGAAAAAAAATAAAAAAATAAAAGGTGAATCAAATGGACCATTACGGCAAGGCTGGGATGGTCAATTTGGTAAAGTAAATCTGTTGGGCATCTTTCTTCGCCTTTAAACAACAATTCTGATGGCAAAAGAGCTAAATGGGACAGGCAAAAGAAAAAAAAAGATACACAACAAAGCACTATTTTTGGTAGAGCATGCTAGCGGGCCGTCGTTATTACGGTGTTGTTTGGAAAATACTGCACACTTATAATCAATCCTTTGATTTTTCTGAAAATCGACAGTGCCCCTTATAATCCCGTGTGCCTTATGTATGAATTCTGGTTGTGTTTACTGACCTCGAAATGATTTTATGTGGTACATGGCGCTCGAAAATCTGTCAAATGTTTTAGTACGACTTTGCTAAGCTACAAACCCGCACCGCTTGATGGATTGTCGGAGCATTACGGCTATCGTAGGCAGGAGCCTCGCGGAGTGATACGTACTGTGCTTCAACATAATATTACCGTATTGTGTGTGCATAACCTCTTTGTAAGTTTTGTGGATATTATACATGGATATGTCGAGGATATGTCGGCCAATTTCCACTGGAAATGCCTGAGCTAGGACCAGCCGCTCCAGGGTCTTCATCAGGTGGGATGTCAGAGCCACCGGCCTGTAGCAGTTGAGGTCCTTGGGGCGTGAAGTCTTTGGCACTGGTACAACACAGGAGGTTTTCCAGAGCTGTGGGACTCTTCCCAGCCTGCTGTTGTTGGTGGTGGGGAGGAGTGAGCAGGATGAGTAGAGGAGGTGTGAAGTGTCTGAGGTGTCAGAGGTGAGACAGCAGTAGTGGGGGTGGGTGAGTCTGCAGCCGATGTTGAAGACTGCCTCATGGCTGAATCAAATCTGTTAAAGAAATGATTCAGTTCATTTGCCCACCTCACATCCCTCCCAGGCAGAGTTCTGACCTTTGTGGCCAGAGATGGTTCTGAGGCTTTGTGTTTATCTTAGTTAGTTTTGCTTTTTACCTCCCGCGTCTGTGTGGGGCGTACTTTGTGTGACTGGCTTTCTTTGCTAGATTATTACAATAGTTGACTTATGCAAGACTAAACCACTCCAAAGGGAAAGATTCCAGTCATGCAACATAAAAGTAGATAATGGAAATGCAATTGAACTTTTAGATAAAAAAATATAGAAGCTTATGTAATGTTGTAACTGGACAATCCTTGAAACTGATTGAGATCTGTGTGTGGCCTTCTGTCTGCCTCTCTGATTCTGATGACTTGTCACAGAAAAATATGTTCATTCTAAAGTCTGAAGACTTTATCAGTTTCCATGGTAATGCCTAAAAAAGTGTTATTTCTGTCCTTGAAAACTCCGAACCATCTAAGCGAATTGCAAATGTGAAGTGAAAATAGAGCTTAATGGTGAACAGATGTGCTGATTAATCAGTGTATCTGTGCATGAACCAGTTTGTCTTACATCTTGGCGGACTGCGGGCTTTTTGGCCTTAGGCTTATGCTACATTAAATCTTAGTGATATAATATCATTATTATAGTATTTTGCTAAAATTGCTGGAGGTCCTCTAACTCACCTTTTTCCAAATTAAATGCGGTTGAAAGGTTTCAGTCCAAAGTGGAGAAGACTTAATCGCAGGTCAAAAAAAGCTTTTAAAAGCACAACAAACAAAACTTTAAACACTGAGTTAATACAAGACAGCAATTGGCAATAAACTAAACTAAGAGGTAGAGGACAAAAACAGTCATGAAAAAGCACAGACTAGAGGTATCATAGGTCTGGATTACAGTTTATTTAGCTCACATGGTATAAAAAAACAGTTAAATGATAAAGAAACCTTTATATGTCCCCTTGATTAGCCATCATCACCCCTCCCCTACGCTGGACCCCTGTACTGTTCTGTTTTGGTGTACCAACCCAATATTTTTGGTGGCCCCCATATGATAAAATTCTGGAGGCGCCCCTGCTCCGAAAATTGAGGCTACAATTTACACAAACTAACCGAAATTGGAAAAAAAAAGGGAGACTGGAAAAACATTGTCTGGTTTGATGAGTCTCAGTTTCTGAGAATTTGGCTTAATTCAGTCAGAATTTGGTGTAAACGACATGAAAGCATGACTATAGGTGTTATCTAAAAGGAAAGCCTAATCATGAAAGTACAGAAGAGTCTGGGGTGAAATTTGTTGGCATACTGGAGTCTTCGTGTGTAGAATTTGCATCTCTCTCGGCTTACTCCCACAGTCAAAGGACAATTGCTCACAGGGGGTCATCACATTATTTGTGGTTTTCTCTCTATTGTTTTAGCATGTCATACTGAGGTGACTGCTGTCGTTATTTGGCCCTATATAAATAAAACTGAATTGAACTAAATTATCAAGGTTTGCTTTGGTTTAGGGTGGGTCTTTAGGATATGAATGCAGGAGGGTGAAATTAGCTCTAAAAACTATGTTTGTGAGAATTTAAACAAGAATAAGTAGAACAGACCAGCTCTCAAATGCTTAGGTGCACATGTGTCTCAGGTTTCTGGGATGTGTGTGAGTGTTTTGAGATATAACAGCTGTGTAAATCAACTCTTTTTTTATGAAGTGGGGGATGTTAAATAGTCAGTACATGATATTTTACCTTTGCGTGTGTCAATGTGCGTGCATGTGTGTGTGTGCGCAGGCACATTTGAAATGGCATGTTGTTTGCTGTTTTTGTCACTCGGCTGTACTGAGAAGTGGATTTTCTCACATTTTTCATTCACCACCTTTGCAACTTCAATCGAAAAACAGGTGCACACACACATGAAGTGAAAACTTTGCAGATGAATTTGAATTTCAAGTCTAATGTTTGCTTTGACAACAGAAATCATATTTGCACATGTTCGGAACATTGTGATTAAGCAATGGAAAAATTAACTGTGAACTTTGGGAGTAGGAGATAAAACAGACTGATCAAAGGTTTAGAGAAAGAGAAAGTTGAGAGAAGCTAAAACTGGAATCCCTTTTATCTGGTGACATCTTTTTCACATACAGCAAGGAAAAGACAAACCTATGTCTAATATGTAAGAAACTGAAGTAAGTAACTAGTAAACATATTCATAAAAATCCGGTCCCAATATGCATGCAGTAGTAATGCAGTAGTGGCAGATTCATTATCTAATAATAATAATAATAATTCCTGGTATTTCTTCTGCTTTGAGATTGTTTTTCTTTGATTGCTGGCTCTCATCAGTTTTACAGCTGTAGTTTTGTAGCTAGACAGCTAATTAAACTAACATTAGCTCCAAAAGCTGTTTTAAAATGCACTTTGCTTTCATTTTCAAGCTGGCTCTATAGAAGACGTAGCGTTAGAAGCATCACCCATATTCTCCTTTTTAAGCAATAAGTCGTCATTGTGAATGGCCCAAACACTTTCAGATTATGCACTTTTTAATTGCGCCTACACCAGGGGTGTCGAATTCCAGGCCTTAAGGGCCTGGAAGAAGGGGCCCTGATGTGTGGAGTTTGCAGGTTCTCCTTTTGCCTGGATGGGCTATCTCCCTGAAAGGCGAACTTGGTCTCTGGCTTAGCGCTGAGATAGACTGGCCACCAGGGTGACGAGATTGTACCCCATCTTTCACGCTATGAAAGGAGAAATGGCTAAGAAAATGGATGGATGTATGCTGTGTGAAAAAATAAGCATGTCTATACTGTATATTGTACTATATGTTGTAAAAATGTTGCTGCAAGGATAATATAAACATTTCTTTTATACAACCTTCTCTGAGATAGAAGATGCTAGATATAAAATCTAGGATCTAAAAAGGACATCCGATAGATTTCAAGTGTTCTTTTCGACCACACTGAGAAAAGACTAACATTTGAAGGGGTACTCCATGTAGAAATGTATGCTGGGTCATAAACTTTCTTACCCTTTGTTCTGAATGCACAGCCTCCATGTGGGTGCATCTGATGCCAGAGAAAGCAATGGGAGAGCAATGAAAGCAAGGCAGTGCTGCCCATAGAGTTTGTGACTATAATTCAAATGTCACTGGGTGTTGAATTGGTGATGGTGGTGATGCTATAACCAGATTTGTACAAAAACAAAACAAATAAATAATACATGACATACATACCCTGTCATGCATTTATGACAGGGTATAAAAAAATAATACTAGAGCTACATCGCAACATGGTCATTAAGCCAAATAATGCTTTCCCAAGGTAACATACCTTGTGTTACTTTATCATCTTATACAAAAATAACTTCATCTGTGTGCCAAAAACTACAATTCAAGTTTGCTCTACTTTCCCAGCTTCTCACTTTCTCGTGTCCTTTCCCATTCTTGTTTGCAGCTTTTTCAGCTGTACAGTGACACGTTTAGTCTTTTGTTTTGAAGTGCAATCAAACACAACGCGCTGCAATGCCCGTAGATGTGTGAAGTCTGTGTGATGACAAAAGGCAATGATGTCAAGATGTGAATCACCTTCAACTGACATATGCATAAAGAAAAATATGGACACACAGGCTAGACACAGATATCAAGAGAAAGAACACCTACTCTCACGAGGGGAGTAAATTGGGTTTTTCCCAACTCCAGTTTCTATTCAACAGCTGGGGAACATCAGAGACAGGGACATTATTTTTTTTATTGAACGGTGGATCAGTCAGGAATGCAGCTCTGGGCCGTTACAATGATCAATGTGCTGACAGCTGCAACTACTGTCCTTTTATCAGATTTCAGAATCTGTCCTCTCTTTGTTTGAAGCATTTTAAATCTTAAAACTTAATAATCTTAAAACTTGAAATCATTAGATTCCCTTCATTTGCTTCCCCCACCTCATCCTATCTCCATATTTAACATGGTTTTTGTCAGTTTGTGACCCCTACTCTTTTTGCCACCTTGAATGTTGATTTATCTTTGGAGGAAGAACTCCCTTTGAATAGGAAAAGACCTCTAGCTGAACTGGGCACAGGGAAGGACAAGCCTCTACTGCAATCAGTTGAGGGGTGAAAGAAAAGAGACAGAAGTGAAGCACAGCATTAAACAGGAGAAAACACAAAGTACAGAAGTAAGTAGGCAAGTTAATGACATGCAATAAGGGAATAAAGCCACACAGTGAAAAAAAGATTGAAGTGCTCAGTGCATCGTAGAAACTCCCGAGCAGCTTGTGCCTGTAACAGCATAATTAAGGGATTAATCCATGATCCAACCCTTACTACAACCCTAATCTTAAAAGTAGAAAGGATATCTGTCTCTTGAATCCAAACAGAGCAGGATCCACATGAGAGATCTGATAGCTGAATGCTCCCCCTCTCATTCTACTTTCAGAATCTCTAGTTCATCCATCCATCCATTTTCTTCCGCTTATCTAATTCAGGGTTGGGGGGTGAGGGGCTGGAGCCTATCCCAGCTGCCATGGGGCGAAATGCTGGTTACACCCTGGACAAATCTCCAATCTGTTGCAATGGCTAACACAAAAAGTCAGACAACCATTTGCATGCACTATGGGCAATTTAGAATGGGATTAGGCTGTAGCTCAGGAGGTAGAGCAGGGCATCTACTGATCAGAAGGTTGGTGCTATCACTTTCTATTAATTCTGGTGGATTATGCAATGTGATACTCAGAAGCAGTGCTGCTGTGCACCATCTATGCAAAGAGTGTGGCACAGGTGCTGTTTCAGGTCATCTCCTGAGTCGGCATCCTGAAAGAGATACTGACTGATCAGAGTACATTGTTCATGTCTGGCATACTAAAGGAACTGTATGAGTTATTGGGCATAAAATTTTTTCGGACGTCTACCACCCTCAGACTCATGGGCTGGTGGAGCAGCTGAGTCAGACGTTAAAGTCCATGATTCTCATAGAGCACCATTTTGTGTTGACTGCCACAAGGTGAATGAGGTGTGACAGTTTGATGCTTATCGCTTGGCACTGCTCGCTTTTTTACGACACTGGGTTTAACCAAGGGCTACTCCCAGATTCCCTTGACTGCAGAGTCCAAGGAAAAAAATGGCCTGCTCCACTCCATATGGTGTGCACCAATTTGTCACACTTCCGTCTGGCTTGTTTGGAGCTCTGGCCACATTTCAACGCCTCATGGACCCAGTGCTGCGTCCTCATGCTGCATATGCTGCCGCCTAACTGGATGATGTTATCATCTACAGTGAGACCTGGGTGAAGCATGTGCAGCGGGTGGCCGTGGTCCTGGAGTCCCTGTGGAAGGCGAAGCTCACAGCCAACCCGAAGAAGTGTGCAGCTGGAGGCGGGCAAGTGCATACAAAGGTAGAGAAAACGGCCGCCATTGCATCCTGCCCATGTCACAAGGCCAAAAAGGAAGTGAGGCGGTTCCTGGGGCTGGCTGGCTACTACCAGTGGTTTCGCGGACCTGACCAGACCCTTAACTGACTTGACCCAAAAGGATCTGGTCCAGTGGATGGAGGGGTGCCAGGTGTCGTTTGTGCAGGTGAAAAAAAAAACTTGCTCCCCACAGAGACTAACTTTTCCCACCCTGCAGACAAATGCCTCAAACAGAGGTCTGGGGCCCATTTTATCCAAGCAGGTAACAGGGACCACCTGATCCTTAGTAGTTAATATTACATCTAATTGCCTCGTGGCCTTATGACATCCTCTACACTATGCACTTGAACATATAACAGTGATGACCACCTCTTTCGTTGAATTTTGAGTGTTTTAATCAGCTTTGTTACATCTGTGGTGTTCCAGGTCAAACGTGGTCACCATAGAAAGTTAAAACAGACTGGTCAATTGTGACCGGAACACTGAAGTAAGGGGGTGGGGGTGAACACAATAGGCGGGTTAAGAGTAATGAATAAGTACACAATAAGTTCTTCAATTCAATTCAATTCAATTTTATTTATATAGCGCCAAATCACAACATAAGTCGCCTCAAGGCGCTTCATAGATACAGAGAAAAAAACCCAACAATCATATGACCCCCTATTCTTATCTTAAAAGGTGCACTAGAATGTAAAGTGGATTGCAGAGGAGGTTAAAATTATTCATTAGTTTTTCCTGTGTCTGAGCTAGGATGAATACCAGGGGTGGTGGGAAGAAAAAGTCTCTCCTGTTTTCTTATTAAAATTGTGTAACACTGTCCTGGTAGTTATTTTGGCTGTTATTTTATAGTTATTTGGGCACAAGGTGTCCCAGGGTGTCACAGGTGTGAAAAATTGTGTGGTACATAAATTAAATGGTAAATGGACTGATTCTTATACTACACTTTTCTACTCTCCTGGAGCACTAAATGAGCTTTAACCCACTTAATAGAACCCCTGTTTAAATTTACAGGTAAAGGTAAATTAGGCTGGATTCAAAAGAAGGCTGGAGTGCTGACGGAACACACACTCTGATGACTTGAATCAGCAAGTGGAAGTGTTTGGCTCTAAAATTACAGTATCAGAGAAAGAAATGGCAGAATGAGTGAATGACGTCCTGACAGAAATTTGAGGATTAATATTTGTATAATATTTGTTCTTGCTGTTATCATTATTTCTTTGTGCCGATGAGATTCCGTAAAACAGAACGTAGAAATGATACAGATTCCAAAAAGCATTACTTTTTACTGCTATAGTTAACAAAATGAAAATGTGGTGGTCTGACACAGCAAAAAAAAAAACCACTGTAAAGAATGCTAATGGTGTGAAATTGTCTTAACCCTTTCCCAAAACAACGTATTATTCAATAAAAAAATCAGTCAGTACACAGGGATGCACCAAAAGTAACTGCTTTGTATCCAGGGTATTGCATTGTTGTCAGCTAACTGGCAGGAAAAAAAGGAACAGGTGCACCTGTAAGAAAAGATATAACACCTGGAACAGCAAAATATGAAAATGCACAGATACATAAATCTGCAATTTCCCTGTGTTGTTTGTGTGTGTGTGTGTGTGTGTGTGTGTGAGAGAGAGCGAGAGAGAGCGAGAGAGAGGGAGAGAGAGAGAGAGAGAGAGTGTGTGTGTCTGTGTATGTAACTTTGTCATGAAATTCACCACACTGAAGCCACAATGCCACCCAGGTCAGATTCACTTGTTCTTAATGCAGACATTCACACCGGCCACGTAATTTAGCTGGACAGCATTATTTTTTTGAACCATGCTTGATTTTTCAGATTTCTCAGATGAGAATAAACAGATGCGACCAATCAGATCACTGCATTTGCCAACACATGAGCTCATAGCTCAAAAGTTGCACTGGTATGGAATATACAATGATATGGAAATAGTAAATTAATACCTCGGATACACTGCTAGACACTGCACCGGGTCAATCAGCTCTCTGAAATTATTTCTCTATCTCCTCAAACAAGGTCCCAACTCTGCCAACAAGATTTCAAACTGCCCCACTGACATCCTGAAACATGTGCGAAAGTAGTTGAGATACAGCTTCAACTCCTGGATCAAACAAAGGAATTCTCCCTGCAGCTGCCTTCTTGTGAGAGTGGATAAACCCACAATCTCCTTTTCTTCCTGTTTAGAAACATCAGGACCACCTCAGAATTGCTTGATGTTGATTGAATCTGTCATGGTTTGGCATGGCAGACCGTGGGGATGTGGGGAAGGAGGACCCAGGCGCGGTGCTCTGTGTATCCGGTTGTTCAGTCTGATGTCACTAGCCGTGTCTGGACCTAAACTCTGCTGCAGGTCCATATATCAAACGATCACTATGGCATTACTGAGAGTTGAAAAACTGTCTAAAGTCTTTCATCTTTAATAAATCGATCAGCGTTCTGCTCTACCAGGTGTAACAATTGAGTTTAGCATCCAGGCATCCATGAAAACGGAATTTATGACATTTAACGGAGTTAGAAGTTAGCTGGGAGTTAGCTCGCTAGCTTCTATCTAAATACAATATAGCATGTCCTGACTGCGGGGTTTTGGAAACAAATTAAAACGTACAGCTCTGTTATCACTTCCAGCATAAATGAAGACAGAAAACTAAAAAGCAGTGACATTTGTAGGGTTACTGAAGTTGGGCTAGCTGGTATATAATGATGTGCTACGTGACCGCTAGCGACACAGCTATGTTAGCATAATATAAACAAGCTAACTTCTTTTCCACTCGATAAAAGTTAACGTGAGTGTTCTTGGTGGTCAGGAACAAATGTAATTGCATGGCAGGATTCTGTAAAAGGACCAAACTTCAGCCAGGAGAACAACTGAGATAATCCATCCATAATACGAGGTTAGTCATTCATATACTGCTGCATGGGCTGGGCTGTAGTTACATCCTAAGGTTTTAAAAACTGAGCTTAAATAAATGATTAGCGGTAGTAAAAGCCGAGAGAGGGCAACAGTGATCACTGACTGTTTTAGGAGCTTTTTGAGATCAAATAGAAGAAAATACATAACATTAAACATGTTAACAACACAAAAGCCATATTAAACGCAGACTACTTTAGGCCCGGAAGTAGGATTCGTCGCGTCATCACTGAACAACCAGATAAACAGTGCGTTTATTTACAGTGTCTGGAAATAACAACAATAAATCCCCGTGGTTTCCCCTGACTCCCGTGTGACAGCAACACCAAATATACATACAATAATAATATAATTCATAACTGCTCAGGGATCCTGGGTCAATCCGACCCAGCTGACAGAATCTTGTTTTGTGAGGGAAAAATTTCCATAAAACGTGACACATTCTGTGTTATGTTACATGAGAGATTCAGATCTGGAAAATGTGGGATTTTGTGTCGTTTTTTCACACATGCTTGGTGTATAATGGCTTCTACACTGGGAGCATCTGTTGGCTTATGTGAGTGTATGGGGTGTAAAAGATGAGTATGACTGTGTGAAATCTAGAATGCTTTTGAAATTGAGGGGGCAGTTCTGGCATGAAGACCCAACTGATTGTCAACAGTGCTCATCCACAGCTTCCCTGCAAAACCATCAACGTCTAATATGAAGATAAAATTGAGGGAGATACAGCAGTGAAAAGGTGAGTAGGAGGGGTGGCTACTTCTAAATGAGCAAATGTTGCAATGACTTGCTATAAATGACACTGACCACAACTGTCAAAGGTGTCAAATTTACAGCTGTCAGATGTAGCTCAACACAGTTACATTTCACAGATGGAGGTATAAACATGTTGTACTTACTGAGTTAAATGTAGAAGAGGCAGGCAAATAAAGCTTAACAAACACAAATAAACAAAAAACTTTTTTGGTAATACTATTCTGCATTGTAATTGTCAACAATAAGCCTGTGTTACAGAGGAAATACCATCAGTGTAATTGTGCGATTTACCTAATCAGTAGGGGTGCAACGATACACAAAATTCACGGTTCGGTTCGGTTCGAT
>NW_005187548.1:665281-666458 GCF_000239375.1 Pundamilia nyererei | reverse complement strand
GCGGAGTAGTCGAACGCAGATTCACTGAGCGCTCAACACAGACAGCATCGTCAGAAGGAAAGTTGATAAAATAAATTACAAATGTTGTATTGTTCGATACATATGCGTACCGAACCGAAAGCACTGTATCGAACGGTTCAATATCGATACGAATATCGTTGCACCCCTACTAATCAGTATACACTACCTATAGCTATATAAATATCCACCTTTGTGGTTTATTGAGGGATCCTGTGGGTCCTGTGAGTTGCAAATTGGAGTTTCCATGACTGATGTGTTTGCAAATTTGATAGGCTTAGATCTGATGCCTCAACAAAGTACTTCTAAAATGTAATGCAGACACTGGTCCATTGATTTTATATATATATATATATTTTCTTTTCTTTCTTTTAGGAGCCAAAGCCAGAGTTAGTTTATTGTATCAGTCCAAAAGGGAATGAATCTGGATGCAGCAACGAGGTGCTTCGGCTGGCCATGCTGGAACAGTGGAGTGGCACTACAAGGGTGTGCAGTAGCCAGATATCCCATCTGCTCACACTGGACTTGATCCCTGTATGGTTGACAGACTGCTGCACAGCACTGATGAGGTTTTTGTATGTGTTGATATTTTAATGACTAGACTCAAAAGATCAGAGGAAGGAGGATGACTTTGAACACGATTCACTCTTGTATTTCAGTTATTTCAGATCAAATTTGTTGTCCTTGCTGTCTTCATTTGATTAAAGGAACTGTGCAGTATCTTTACATTGGTCTACTTTTGCTAATTTTAGTGAAAGAATCCTTAATGTATAATATATATTGAACACTGTCACATCTGTAATATTAGAATACGGCTATTTTTTATATTTATTAGGGATGCAACGATGGGGTGTGAAATCAATGAATAGTGGGAACACATATTCATTGTGTTCCCACTAGTGCTGTCAGCGTTAATCCCGTTAAAATGACGTTAACGCCATAACGCGGCAAATCTCCCTTAACAAGTTACCACGGATCGCCCGTGCGTGGGGCTGGATGGCGTCAAGACGTTAACGAGCTAACTGCGCTAATGCACTAAAATGGTAAATAAATGGTAAATGGCCTGTATTTATATAGCGCTTTACTAGTCCCTAACGGTGTGTTCACACCGAACGCGATGGGCGCGTGAAAAAAGCCCCAAACGCCCCTAACTTGACGC
>NW_005187548.1:646008-655408 GCF_000239375.1 Pundamilia nyererei | reverse complement strand
CTTCACATGAAAACCAAAATAGTTCCAAACGCCAGATCTGAATGAGGTTGGGGGATGTTCAATTTTGGGTAGCGTTGAGGCAGTTGCCATGTTGCAACGAGCTTAGCTTCTGTCTCATTAATTTTAATTAATGATTTTAAATTACTATTTCACTAGCTTGGACGTCTTTCTGATAGATTTGTTCATCTTTCTAGTAGACAATGGCAGATGGTGTAAACATTAATTAATTCAGATAAATTATCCCCAGTATGTGTGAGTGTATATAAATAAAACTGAATTGGATTATTAAGGAACATAAAAACAATCACCGAAAAGCTAAGATATGGTAATGGGACTGGTGTAACTGTCGGGCCCAGACAGGTGACTGAAGCTGAGGGCACTGCTGGGGAAGGATAATGGAAACAAATGAGAGAGGGATAACCAGAACCACGGCGTAGCTGACTTGCTTGGGCTGCTCACAGCTTTGTCTTTCTCCTTCTAAATGAGTCTTTGGCCTACCTGGAAAACTCTTGGCATTCCCAGTAGCCAGTCTGTCCCTGAGTTTAATGATTTATTGCTGTACAGCATATAACAGAAAGGACCATGATGTAATTACAGCAGCGAAAAAAGGGAAGTGCAAAGTGCAAAAATGAATTTATCATAAATATCTAGTGAGTGTAATATTATCACTGCTAACATATCATCAGTTCCATCTGTCTTCACATCATGGTCAAATTCTCTGTTTACCCACCTGAAGTGAAGATTTCAAGTGTTTATCTGGATAGATAACATCGCCAGACAAGCAAAGAGAGATTGCTGTTTCGCAAACAAAATAAGCTCATGACTATCTCAGGCAAACAACATTGTAGGAAATAAAGATTGCCTGTGTGTGTGTATGCTGGTTCTCGAGATTGTTTATGAACACACATTTTTGTGTTTTGCTGCATTGCTTGGAGTGGCATTTCTCACTGCAGAGTCAAAGCCCAGACTTTTCTCATTATTAGTTTCTATTTTATACAATACTTTTCCAAATATTGCTGTTTTTCTCTCAAACGCCAAACATATCACCACGTTTTGACAGCCCAAAATTTTTTTAGAGGCCTTAATGCATGTACCGTTAGCACTTAGTGAGATCCGGTTGTTAAGGGATGAAGTATTAACCCTGCTTCCGGGTCCAAACTACTCTGCGTTTATTAAGGCTGTTGTGTTTTTAACATGTTTTAATGCTTTGTATCTTGTTCTACTATTATTTAATCTGAACAAGCCCCTAAAGAAGGTCAGTGATCACTGTCGGCCTCTGTCAGTTTTTATTACCACTAATCATCGGAAGCACATTTTATAGCACACGTTTTAAAACGATGCAACTACAGTATGTCTGTGAAGGTTCTCAGTCATCCAGGTCATCGTGGTCTAAGGAGCTTGGAAAGAGAAGCATTTGGACTTAAATTTCCTTGAAGACTTTTCATCCAAGAAACTTCTTCAGTTCTAAGAGCAATCGGTGGAGAGTCCCAGATTTTAAACCCTATGTGTCCCCAAGAGGGTCATGGACCCCCTATTGATTCTCTACCTAATCACACGAGCCAAGGTGTGAAAATGGGTGTGGGTCACAATCAGCCAAGGTTTCAGGTGAACCCATTGTGAAACCTAGCACAACGCTATCACGTGATTCCCTGAGGTCAAATGGCCCAGGATGTGAGTGGGCTTTAAGGCGTCTGGGAAGGGATCTCAAAACTGGATTATAGGCTACGTTCACACTGCAGGTCTTAATGCTCAATTCCGATTTTTTGATGAAATTCAATTTTTTTGTCTGCTTGTTCACACTACAAATAAAACGCGACAACAAACGCGCTCTAGTGTGAACGCTCAAAGCGGCCCGCATGCGCAAAAGAAGACGTCACACACAACACGTTCTGTTTAGACCCAGAGCAAACAATATTGTTTGACTGATGGCCCTTAATATAAAGACTTCGGACTTTACGTTTCCCAATTTTTGCTTTAAGTTATTTATTTACATAATAATGTAAATAATCTAATAATTATCCTTATTGCTGTTTTAGAGGAGCGGTGCTTCAAAGGATAGTTGCAGATTTCTGTCAGAATCTGCAGATTATACAGTACAAATAAAATGTTCACATTGTCTTCCCAACAGTTTCACTAACATCTACACTGGATGGCCAGGAAGCGTTCGCGATGTCTTATCGGGCGCTTCTCTGGCGCTGATAATTGGGGTCTGTCTTGTGGCAGTGACGTAAAAAATGGATTTAATGCGACTTGACCGTTCAAACAGCAGTCGCTTTCTAAAACATCGGATATGTATCGGATTCAGTACCACATACGAAAGTGACCCAGATCGGATTTGAAAATATCAGATTTATGCCGTTCACACTGTCATATCATGATTGGATATGGGTCACATAGGGTCAAAAAATCGGATGTGATGAGCTTTTGCCTGCAGTGTGAACTTAGCCATAGATGGCAGACAGTTTAATACTTGGTGCCAGTGACCCGGATTCTTTTGAGAGGACTAATTCGGACCTTAGGGTACGATCTGATATGAGGCAGACAACAGACCGGTCTAAAAAATTTAAAGGTAGGCACAAGCCTGTTCAAAGCAAATTTGTGCATAATGGATGAATTCTAAATTATTTGTCCGCCGAGTTGATGATCGTAACTGTTAAATTGGCTCAGTGGTGGTGAAATTAAACTAAATTATAAAATCTGTTAAGTAGATTTTAGGTGACATGTCCATGATAATTTTGGGTAATTTGTGATAAATAAAAAGCAAGCTTTTGGGAAACATTTGATTGATAAAATTTGCTGGGGTGCATTTTAAGTTGATGTGATACGTGTTTAAGTTGATGTGTTATGTTTGTTGAGTGTGACGTCAGCTAAGAAAAGAGATATTAGGTTAGGATATTTGGTTAAGGGATTTATACCTGTATTGAGTAGCGGAGTTGGACTCGGGCACCAGGTAATTTAACTGTGGAATCCCCACAGTTGTGTTTTTAAATGTATTTAATATTTTAGGATGAAAGTTGGACTTTCAGGGGTGCAAAATGTTCTGAGTGTTATGACTCCATCTTGCGGCGGACGCGCAGCAATTTCCTCCGGCGAGAGGCTTAATTCGGGTGATACCCGCGACAGTCATAATCAGTGGTCAATTTCTTGCACCATTTGACTGACAGAGTTGGACTCGGGTGGTCCTGTTTGAGAGTGATTGACAGGTAAACCTTAAGAAAAGATTCAGGCGCAGACGGGATTCCGAAGCGCCTAGGAGTGGGGTTTCCAGTCAACCCACGGGGACCACTTATAAATTAATTAGGGCCTAGAAATTTGACCGCTATCGGTGAGGGCGTTTCTGAAGCGGGTTGATTGACCAGCAAGGTTAGAGCTCGGCTTAAAGGCTTTTAAATTAGCCCAAAAGTTAGGTGTACCTGTTACATTTTGTATTGTTGATTGTCATTTATGCTTAGAAATATCTACTCATATATGCTTAGAGTGTTATAATCAATGTCATGTTGGTAGAGGTTTGATCCTTAATAGTCTGCAAAGGCTTGGTGTGCATTCCAGAGTGTTCTGGCATTCACACCTACATCCTGGGAGCATGGGAAAGGGCATACCTTCTCTTATTGTTTTATGGTAGGATAAACGTAGCTATGTCAGTTTTAGGCTAAGTGCCTTTTGTTTAAATCAGGGGTGTCCAAACTTTTTGCAAAGAGGGACAAATATTATAAAGTGAAGATGCCTGGGGGCCAATGGTTCCTTTTGACTTTTTTTTTCATAACAAAGTTACATGAAAATATAATGAAGAACAATTTTAATAGTCACAATTACCTTTATTTTTAAAATATAAATGTACCTAAATAAAAGACACTCAGACAAGCATTTACAACTCTAAAGACACAATTCCGCCTTTCATTTATAGCTGGAGAGTCAGACAACATTGAACAAACTGTATAGAATACCCTAAATTTCCATGAGTTTGCAATATCTTTGCCTAATGGACATTTATACAGAAGTTATAAGTAATGAAAAGTGTTCTGTTATCAATAAAGTTTTTTTTTAAGTGAATTTCGCCCTTTGACTTTCATGAAGACAAAGTTCTTCACATCTACTGGAAGATTGCACAACTGGAAGTTCACACAGAATTTGGGCATCCCTGGACTAATGAGAGGGGTGATACTGAGATCTAGATTTTAGTAAAGCAATTAGGTCTGGTTTGAGGGCAGTGGTTGAGATGCGTAAAATATCACGCAAGTGGGAGTCACTCATCCTTGATCTCAATCGGTTCTTGTTTAAGTTCATGACAGAGAACACTGCCGGTGTTTTCCGCGGCACTCATCGTCACACTGCAGCTCAATGAGCTCCAGCTGAAGCTGGAGGAGCATCATCAGGGTCCACGGAGAAGGGAGATGAGAAAAGCAGCATGTCTTTTTCAATAGCTGCAAAGTCCTGAAAGCGTTTATTAAATTCTCCAGAAGGAGACGAGATAGCTGTTGTGTACCTCTTCATTTGGACATTAATGTCCACTGGGAAACTGTCAATAACCTCTTTCAAGCCGGGAAGTGTGCTGTACAGGGCTCTGTTAGGGACAAGTGTCTTTGGAAAAGTTGCAGTTTGGTTCCAAAGGCCTTGATGTGAGCGTATAGTTGGCTCACCACTGCGTCTTTTCCTTGACCATACCATACCATACCATACCACCTTTATTTATAAAGCACTTTAACATAAAACCAGAGTTCACAAAGTGCTGTACATGCTAAAAGCATAAGTAAAAAAAATTAAAATGAGATAAGATAAAATAAATAACTAAAAAACTAAAATAAATTAAAACATGTCAAAACAAATTAAGTCAACCCCTCTAATCAATGCCAAAGGCTTCAGCGAATAAATATGTTTTAAGAAGACTTTTAAATTCAGAGAGAGAAGAGGCCTGCCTAACATGCAAGGGTAGATCATTCCACAATTTTGGAGCAACTACAGCAAAAGCACGATCAACATTCAGCGCATTCAGATGCTTCGTAATGTCAACCAAAAAAGCCAAATTTGCCAGCCATACAGGATCAGACAGTTCTTCTATTGGTTGTCCCTTCTCATCTAAAAATTGTCTGATTTCCTCTTTGAGAGAGAAAAATCGCTGTAGTGCAGACCCCCGACTTAGCCACCTCACATCATTGTAATAAATTACATCACCATATTCAGCCTGGATGTCGTGCAGAAACTGCTGAAATTGTCGGTGGTACGGAGCTTTAGAGCGAATACAGTTGATTGTCTTTGCTACTGGTTTCATAACATCATCAAATTTGAGATGTTTGGCACAAAGAGCCTGCTGATGAATGATACAGTGAAGTTTAACAGCATTAGCTGCTTTATTGCAGATCAGTGTGGACAATCCGCTTCGCTCACCAGCCATGGCAGGTGCACCATCAGTAATGATCCCAGAAACTTTACTCCATGGTAGCTTCATATCATCAACAGCTTCACAAACAGAAATGAATAAATCCATTCCTCTGGTTTGACCCTTAAGGCTTTTGAGATCAGCAGCTCCTCTGTCATGTTCATCTTGTCATCGACTCCTCGTAAATAAATCAGCAGGCTAATGAGAAATAATAAAAATCCACTCCTCTGTCCCGCAGCTGTCTGTGAATGTCTGACGATATGTCCTCAACTCTTCATGCCACAGTGTTGCGTGCCAAGCAAGCATTCAGAAATTCTTGCTTCTTCTCGGGGCAAATGTTCTCCACCATTTTCATGACACAGTCTTTGACAAACGTACCTTCAGTGAAAGGTTTGCCATGTTTAGCTATTAACATAGCCACTTCGTAGCTGGCTTTCATGATATTTTCATGTGTCTCAAAACTTTTGTGGCCCTGAAGTTCTAATCCTCACAACATATTGATAGATTAATAAACAAAACTTTTCTGTGATTAAGATTTTTGGGGTTGCTGTTTTAGTGATGGGTTGATTCTGTCCGTTTCAATAGAGGGAGTTTTACTAATCATGGACATGTTTATAACTGGGCCCTTTAAAATTGTAACAGTGCACTTAGAGAAAACCTGTCAGGTGATTATGTTTTGTGTTTTGATGAGCTACTAATCAGCTCTCTTTTTCTCATTTTTGTTCTAAGCAGGCCTGCAAGATTGAATTAACAGCGCTGTAAAATTTTTGGGAGAGCAAATATAAGGTGAGCTTTTCCAGATTACAACGGGCTGAGGAAAAGCCATCTGTGGGAACCTGGGAGTTCCTGTCTGAAAGGATTGCCGCGTGTCAATCCAGACCAAAAATGACAAACAATTGATTTTTCTTTTGAGTGAATGCGTGTGAGTGAATGTGTGTGACTGGATTGAAAGTAAAGGTTTGACTGACTTGACACGGAGACAACGACTGGACCAAGGTTAGGATGAATAAATGTTGACAAACAATTCACACCCATATGGAAAAGAAATAGTAAAAACTTATATGTGATTACTCCACATGAGTAAATCATATAAGGCTTACATGATTTACTCATGAAAGTGGCCACTTTCTCATTACTTTCATACATTGTTTTAGTAAGTATCCAAAACATACAAGTTTCATTATATAATTTTCAAGGGATCTTATATCTGTTTTCACTCTTATAATCATACAAGTTTCACACAAGACGGATACAAACTTTATAAGATTTATATATATCTTTTCCATATGGGCAATGCCGGAATGAGAGGGGGATGCTTTGCTTTGCTTTGCTTTTGGCAGAGGCAGGAGGAGAATGGAGAGGGAGACTGGAGGTTCATATGAGTGTGGAGCTGCAGACTTTTTTGGGTCGCTGATGTCTGGTTTAAGAAAATTCTGTTTTATTGACTTGGTTTAGATTACGGTAGTACATTATATAGTGGGGAAAATGCCAAATGCTAAAGGGGAGAAAATGTTGGACGTTACTCATGTTACTATTAACAAAAGTAGGCCACTGTAGAAGTCAATTAAATTCCATAGAGAAAATAGTTACAACCAAAGTAATATTTATGAGTCACATAGGGGATTGCTAGACTTTTCATATAAAAATACAGTTATAGAATAGCAAACACTTTTCCAAGTGACCAAGGTTTTTCCCTTTAAAATACTAAATTATTAAAAGAGCATGAGTGATAAGGATATGTGAGACTAGATGGTACTGGAGGGAGACAGGAGCAAAGTAAGGAAAGCATAGATATTTTGGTTGAGTTTGATAAAGTAAAATTAAAATGTACCATTACATTAAGAGGAGCAACATGAAATCAAAAATATTGAAATTTTGTATGAAGAACATGACTGATAACGGTTCTGTCTTAAGTTTTGTTATAACGCAGATTGCATTATAAGTGGGAAAATTGAGTTTTAAAAAATGAAGTTAATGTTAACACATAGGTTTTGTTTCTAGGCAGCTCTGAATGGAGCCAGGAGTTCAAAAGATTTAACATGATGATTAAACTGATTTTATTCCTGAACACATGTTTGGAGGTCCGGAGGAAGTGTACCTGAGAGGAGAATTGCTAAGGGTTTTTAGAGAAATAATATGACTAACCTTTTTCTTTTAATTTTCCAAGAGGGGGTGAAGCATTTTCAGTTTTAGTAGCTGGTCTTTACTAGTGATGGGATATCCGGCTCTTTTTAGAGAACTGGCTCTTTCGGCTCGGCTCACTAAAAAGAGCCGGCTCTTTCGGCTCCCAACCGGCTCTTCAGGTTGTTTTGTTGCTTTAATTAATTAATTATCAACAACAATATAAAATTATGCACAAAAGGAATGTAAAAAAAAACTTTGTTTTCATTATGTATGTTTGTATATAAATACTGTATTTATGGGGGCCCTTAGAGACGAAACACGTACAACACATGTGTCAAAGTCAAGGCCCTAACCCAAATTGTGGCCCCCGGGATGATATTTGATTAGTATTAGAATCGGCCCGCAGGTCACAACTGCCTGCTGGGGTTTTGCACGCACCAATACTCCATTCCCCACAATGCAACAGAAGCCCGCGAACTCACTGCAGCGCTGGAAGCGGGGATCGGCTTCATTATTCATTCATTATTCATCAGCATTCAGAGCAGATGTCAACTTTCAGCAACTCCCCTCCCCAATAATGGCTAAACGGAAGGTGGACGGGGAGCACAGGGAATTTCAAGCCAGGTGGGAGGCAGAGTACATGTTCACGGAGGTAAAAGGCAAACCTGTTTGTCTTCTGTGTGGAGAAAGTGTGGCTGTAATGAAAGAATAGGCACTATGAAACCTCTAAGAAACACAAAGACAAGAATATGGACACGGAACAAAGGCTACAGAAGGTGGAAGAATTAAAATGAGGTCTTAAGTCCCAGCAGGCTCTGTTCACAAAAGCAAAATCACAAAGAGAGGCTGCTGTCAAGGCAAGTTTTCTTGTGGCAGAAGTTGCAAAATCAGCCCGACCATTTAGAGAGGGAGAGTTTATCAAAAACTGTATGCTTAAAGTTTGTGACGCAGTGTGCCCAGACAAAAGGCAGCTATTTTCAAACGTGTGCCTGAGCAGAAACACCATTGCTGAACGTGTAGACCAGCTGTCCACCAATCAAAAAGAACAGCTTGTGGAAAAGGAAAAGATTTCATTGCATATTCCCTTCGTGGAGTGTACTCCAGCCTGACTATAACAGAAGAGTTTTTGGCATTACGTCCGATGCATGGCACGACTACAGGACAAGATCTGTATGAAGAGGTATCCAGATGTGTAAATGAGATCAGAATCAGAATACTTTATTGATCCCTGGGGGAAATTATTTTTTTTGTTGCAGTGCTCCATTATAGACCAACATAAACCAACATTAAGACAAGACAGACAATATGCTAACTAAGAATAGTACAATATGTATATATATATATATACATATATATATATATATATAAGTCACTCATTAATAAATAGCTGGAAAAGAAACGTGTAGTTGTAGCAGTAACCAGTGTGTTAAGTGGATGCGTTGTACAGGGAGATGGCCACGGGCAGGAAAGATTTCCTGTGTCGTTCAGCGGTGCTTTTCGGTAATCTCAGTCTCTCACTGAACGTGCTCCTGTGACTGACCAGCATATCATGGAGTGGGTGTGCAGTGGCGTGTCCAGCGGGGTGGCCTGGGGGGGCACAGGCCACCCCCCCCAACCAGACTGGCCACCCCAGGTGCCACCCCAAAGGCAAAACAATAAAATTCAATCAAATATCAAATGTACGATTATGTTTTCACTGTGAAGCTCAGATATCCGAGTGTAAGTGAATGCAGCATCGGCTTCTGCGCTATGCGCTTCATGTTAGCAAAGGTAGGACAGCCAAGCACGAAAGACAGCACTGCAGGAAACTGTTTTTCGGTGAAAAAAAATGAGGACAGAATAAATGTCCCGGTAAGTAATATTAAGTTTGTTGAGTTTAGTAAACTTCGGTGAAATTAGAAT
>NW_005187548.1:623477-627346 GCF_000239375.1 Pundamilia nyererei | reverse complement strand
GTCAGGTGCGGCTAATGTATGTACAAAACAGGATTTTCCC
This sequence comes from Pundamilia nyererei, assembly GCF_000239375.1. Taxonomy (NCBI): domain Eukaryota; kingdom Metazoa; phylum Chordata; class Actinopteri; order Cichliformes; family Cichlidae; genus Pundamilia; species Pundamilia nyererei. Next base: position 627,306 of record NW_005187548.1, on the reverse strand, counting down.
CTGATTTTAGCTTGTGCGGCTAATATTCAGGTGCGCTTTGTAGTCCGGGAAATACGGTATATTTCCCAAGTATACCTTACCTAGTACGTATACTAATAATGCTTCTTGGGACTATATTGGCCCCCGTTTTAGTACAAAACAGTATTCTTGAAATTAACTTTTAAATGTACTTTTTGTTCACCATAATTGTACTAGCATAATGTCTACAAGAGTATAATTAAATATACTCAACTCTATCACAATACTAACCTTACAGTATTAATAATGTTTCACATTGTTTGAATAAACAAATACATTTATTAATATATGAGGTTCCATTCAGCTCAAGGAATTAAATTTTAGTGTGGCTGCAACTTACTCCTTAAGTTAAAAATTGTGCTGTATATTGTAGTTTATATGTTATACTACTTTCACAGTGAATCACATTTTATAGTAATACACTCTGAATGAGGATTTAAGTAATTACTCGTAGATCTACAGTAGAAAACAACAGAAATCCGGACGGTGTAATAGTATAATCTCAGTAACTTCACCAATTGTTACATTTGCTGTATTTTACAGCTGTTTCCATGAGTACGGTGAGTTACCGTAAAAATAATGTAATCTCATGGAATTTTCCCACAATTACATGCAAATTACAGTACTAAACTGCTAACATCCTTTAGAGTTTTTTACTGTTGATTTTGCAGTACTAAGCTATGGAAATTACTGCAAAGGCTAACAGTGTAGGATTGTTTGTAATACAGCGGCCCCTGTAATTAGGATTATGTATTTGAATCGGGAAGGGTAAGTAAACAAATCTGAGTTGACTGCAGGTTACGATAAAAGACATCAAGAGTTTGTACACAGTGTAACTTTAAGAAAAAATACAAGCCTGACCATCAAATTGTCTGATGATGTTTCATAGGCTTGTTGACTCAAACATTTGTATCAGGTGTCAGTAAACTGATGATATGGGGCATGTATCTACACTCGGCTTGTGGATTCTGAAGTTACATCCTTTGTATATTCATAAATATGATATCAGCTAACAGGGAATGTGACATTTTGATGGGTTTTAAAGAACTAATTAAAAGTTTGAGATATATTTTCATTCTTTATTTTCTTACTTAGATTTTTTTTTTAACATTTACTGTGTGTGTGTGTGTGTGCGAGTGAGAGAGAGAGAGACAAATAAAAAGCATTTATAGAATACAGTACAGTATAAATCTGTGTGTTTATATGTTTGACATAAAATAGGTTTTGGAGTGGCCTAGTCAAAGTTCAGACTGATTCGATTGACATGTTTTGGCATGACTTTAAAAAGAGTGAATAAAACAATTCTGCAAAGACACGTGGGCCAAAATTCAGTCAGAGAGATGTGAAAGACTCATTCACAGTTATTACTTGCAGATTGAAGTTCTTGCTGCTAAGGGTGGCACAACCAGTTATTAGATTTAGAAACCTACAAACAATGCATTCATTTTTATCAGCTCACAAAGTTCTAGTTTTTACTTATTTATTATCATTATTCTCTACCTATTTATTTTGATGACTTCCTAAATAGTTCTGGTCAATAATAGCGACAATAATACATATTCATTCATTGTGATCACGTTACCTCTCTTAGTTATAAACAGATAACATATACTGAATATGATTATTACACATCACTCTTGATGTTATAACTATTTACTGTCATTGTATTGTAATTGTCATATATGTATCCTGAGGCTGCTGGCATCTCGTGAATTAAAACTTAAACAACTTGAGCTATTTCTGTCACTGCTAACTTTCAGTAATACCTTCTTAAGTTGTCTGCTTGTTTGAACTTTTATTCTTTTGTTTTTGACAGCAGATTGAGAGTTGACAGTCCCATGAGCTCTACATTTGCAATTACCTACCAAACCAAAAAAACCAAGTCCTTTAACATTATAAGGTATACTCAACATAAACATATATAATTATAATAATTTTTTCATATGTAGATATTCATATACTTGTCTCACAAATTGTCATAGACAAACACTTGGTAGCTTTTGAAAAAGACAGAATGGGATTTAAAAAGAGAAGACAGATTGCTAAGCCTGCTGTTTTTTCTTATTTTTTTTCTGAAGAGAGAATCTGTCAGAAAAAAGAAATGCTGATTCTTTCAGTCTGGGATCAAAGCCAAGACAAGGATCTCTCCAACTATTATTATTATTTTCACTTCATAACAGTTCCAGCTGGATTGCGGGCTTCATTCATTTTATTGTTGGTTTGGAACTACACACTTCTCTACACACAGGAAAGCAGTAAAGATGAATATGATATCTAGGTTCTTCATGAAGATACATACCCTAATACATATATTTGATAGAGAGGAAGACAGACTTTCTTAAGACAGAAAACTTGAAAAGGTCAGTCTACAGGATAGCACAGAGACTTTGATCTGACTTTAATGCTGACAGTAAAACATTTTGTCACAGTATTGCTATAAGCATACAAAGCACCCTGAGAAACTGTTTCCACTGCAAATACAGCTTGTATGAGGAAAGTAACATGAACACAACCACATGATTATGGAAGACAGAAGGTTTCTATGGCAACTGGGAGCTCTCCATTGTAGAATCAGATCAGCAGAAGAATTGAAGGAACAGGAGCTGAATAAAGAAAATCAGCTGATGGTTAATTGGTTAATTTCAGGACATTGTCATTCTTGGTGAGCTTTAGACCCATCTAGCAAAGTCTTTCAGCAGATATTTTGAAAGTCTGGCAACAGATTCAGAACACACTGAAGTTTCTGCAGTACTTATTTCGTCTGATTTTCTGCACAACATTTGTACATAAGCTGCAGTCAGGTTATGAAACAACAGAGAATTGCTTATTGGCATTCCATCCCTTCAACAAGGGAGGAAGACAGGAATCGAAAGAGAAAGTGTTCTTAGTTATTTCACAGCTGAAGAAAATACTCAGGATCTCAGAAGAGAAAAATGACTTCATGACCTTTATGCTTGTCTTTTGCTGTGGATTTCTTTCCCACTTGTGATTTTAATGCTTCATATGGTGTTCTTCATATCCCTTTGTACACAGCAAATTCAAAAGTGTTAAATGTTTTGGTGTTAATAGTCTCCTTGCAAAAGTAGAGTTAATTTTACTCTAAGCAGAGTCACATTCTTTTATTGTAACTCTGAGGTGTAAAATGATAGTAGTTAAAATCGAGTGTTAAAAATGAGTGTTTCTATTTCAAATCTGAAGGTGTTACAATGGAAACAATAACTCTTGACCTCTTAACTCTGAACTCCTACAGGGGCTATGAAATTAATAGAGTAAATTCACAGACTCCGCCCCCAGCACCACAGGCTCCAATCGAAGCTGAAGTGAAGCCGTTTCAGAACATTTTGCTCTACATATTTGAGTTGTTTGCCATGCTTGGTAAGTCATTTTTTCAAAGATTGTTTCAATTATTATTATTATTAGCTTTTACTTCTGTGGCTCTTTGAAGTTGAGACAAAGCTGTGTGAAAGGCATTAGCCATGTTGCTCAGTGATAGCATAATATTCTGTTTTAGCTAGCTGAAAGGTATTGTTTGCGGGCAAATACCACAGCCTTGAAAAAAAGCTTGCATGTGAATTTTCAGTCAAACTTTTGGTCAAATACACCTAAAACAATGTCTAGAATGTGAAATGTTAGTATAATGGTGCTACTTGAAGCCTGAAAATGATCTCCCATAAAAACGAGCAAACAGCAGTAGCAGACGTCCTGACTGGGTCCTACGTTAGCATTTAGATCCCTCCAGAGTTTTGTGCACGTGGTTTAGGTAAAAATGAAAAAGGTTGAGGTTTTACATTTAGTTCAGTATTACCTGTTG
>NW_005187548.1:604119-621912 GCF_000239375.1 Pundamilia nyererei | reverse complement strand
TTGATATTAATGAGTTTTTTGGGTTCATTGAGAACATGGTTGTTGTTCAATAATAAAATTATTCCTCAAAAATACAACTTGCCTAATAATTCTGCACTCCCTGTATTGTATTGAAGAAATAAGTGATGAGAATACTGTTATTTGCATTTACCAGCTCACCTATGTCAGACCTTTTGATAAACAAAATTCTAATGAAAGTGAGAACATGTACATTGTACAGACTGTTTATTTCATTTGCTTGTTTCTTACGCTTCCACGTCACTCTTTATTTTACTCCCATCCCTCACTCCATTTTCTGCAAGTTTTGTGTACCACCTCGCCAATCACACAGTTAACAGTTCCCACTATCCCATACACAGTTTCAGAACTATGTGGTAAAATGCCAATGTTAATTAGTGCTAGGCTTTCTTTACATCAGCCAGTTTGAGAAAACTTAAAATCCCAGTCGAAGAAATCATGATTTTGGTTATTAACCTTCTTCTTTAATTCTCTGACATATAATTTGATTGTTCGCCTACCCCAGTCAGGATGCTGATGCTGCTAACAAGACAAGACAAGAGTGCTGACCAAAAAACAAACAAAAACCCTCAAACACCTCCCCCAAAATGCAAACCACAAAAAAACTGATTGACCGAATTTGCAAATATATTTTATGGCACTCTCTAGTGCTGTTTATGTTTCATGGGATAGCGGGACATTAGAACTCAGTTCAGTTTAATTCAGTTTATTTATACAGCGCCAAATCACAACAACAGTCGCCTTTATATTGTAAGCCAGACCCTGTAATAATACAGACAGTGTTCTGTAATAATACTCTTAAATATGGACATCATACATGTGCATCCAAGTTTGACAGCGTCCTCTAAAGAAATCATGAAAAAGGTTTGACCAAATATAAGTGAAATAAATGTAGATTTTATATTACATGTTTTCTGCTTCATTGGCAAAATTGTGAAGACAGACTTGACAGTAAATCAGGACAACACAAAATCTATTCTATGCAGTTGTATTCTTGTATTCTTACAGTCATACATTGTTTTTCTTAGAAAATATAAAGTTTTAACCCTTGCATGCTGTTCATGTGACATTTTATCTGTTGATATTTTTTGACAGCAGTAAATATCATTCTTTTAGCATGAAAACTTTTTCTAAAGTATGTCAAAATATCAAAATATTTTTAAATTCATTTTAAAATTTAAACCACTGTACAGGAGCTACAAATGCTTTTAACCTGAGGCTGTGCGGATTAGATTTGACCCCCATCTATTGAAATACATTTAGATCCACAAGTGTGGTTAAAATCAAGTGAAATGATGGTTTATGTTTGCTTTATGGGACTGTGAGAGTTCAAGGGAGATCTTGACACAGTCTTGAGAACTGCCCAACCACATTTTCCCAGGTTCCTACACAGACAGAACATTGTTGGTCTTTGAAAGATCACGGGGCATCTCAAAACAGGGAAATAATAAAACAGCATAAAGAGCCCTTCACTTACACAGCCTCAATGGCAACATAGCACTCTGAAAGCCAATATTTCCTGTTGCTTGCATCACACACGAATGGTTTGCTGCTCCACCGATGCGGAGCATCTGAGTGCTGTGACATACATTCGCGCAGTAGAATCAATTTATTCTAAGCTAACTGAGATCAAACTAACTGAGAGTTAAAACAGAGTCGTTGGAGATTCGCAAGACTGAACTTCCAGTGAGCGTGGGAAACAGGGAAAGTCTCACACAGGCAAGGTTTCCTACCACTGCTGTGAATGCACGGACTAGTTTACAATAAGCAGTTTTCTGTTTTTTGTTCCAAGTGTTGATTAACAGTAAATTATTATTGATAATTTTAAAAGGTAGTAATAAGGATTTTTTTATGATATGGCCATAATAACTTCTTGTGAAGATTATTAGTTGTCATTTATGGCCTGTAAATATCATTAATCTGAGTTTATTTGTCTTGATGTCGAGCTCTAGAAAATAATTTCTGAATTTTTTTGATTATAAAAAATAAACAGATTAAACATAAAATACTGTTTATTACCGACTACTTTGGGTCAAAATTACCACGAGCATTTGTTTTGAAACAATTAAAAAAATGTCTATCACTTAAAGTAACACCTTTGTTCTCCCTAAGGGACTCTAAAAGTAACTGGGAATATTTTTCTGGTATTATGTTGTGTACGAGTGAAATTATTCCCAAATTACACTTGCTTCATCTCCAGAACCACAAACCTTCCTTTGTTCTTATCAGGAACACTATCTGCATGTTTTCCAAACCTGCATTTTCCAGCTTTAACTTGTCCTGGCACTTGCCATATGCCATATTTAGACTGCTTGCTTGGCTTATTCTGTTTGAAAAGCCACCAGGTGCTCATCCACTGTGACTTTTGGACTTGTGATATAGATGAGTGGCTTGTTTTTAGTCCTTTATTTATTCAGGTAAAAAATGTCATTGAGATTAAAAATCTCATTTCCAAGAGAGACCTGTTCCAAATCACTCTGGACATTGCCAATTTCTCTTGTTGATGGCCTTGTCTTGTATCACAGTTGTCAAAGTGAATCACCCCTAACAACATGTAAAATTTATTAACTCTCTAGACTCTGCATCCCATGAATTGCTGGTAGAATCATTTCTGTAGCTGTACACAACACTCAAAATCAGTCTTTCTGGGATACCTCCTTCCAGTAAACCTTTGTAAAACTGTTTACCCTCTAAGGTGGTCAAGTTTACCACTATGGTTTGGTGAACTTCAGGATACGGCATATTTTCTAGGTCCTGATGACATTTTCAGCTTAAAGCCGAACTTTATTCTCAGGTGGGGATAAATTCCAATTCTTTAATTTAATTGTAACAACAGTCTTGCTATCATCCTTATCACAGAATTGCTCCTCATTGGTCGTTTATTGGTCTGTGCCATCTGCAGCTTGCTTCCTTCTCTAACCTCCAAAAATTGATTCTGTTCATCTGGACGTAGCGTTTTGTGAGAGAAATGTTTCATCACTCATCCAAGTGACTTCTTCAGTCTCAGCTGACTGCAGGTTTCCCCTGCAGATTAGATAGATTGGGGAAACCTGCAGTCAGCTGAGACTGAATAAGTTACTACCTTTTCAGGTAGTAGTCAGAGTGATTATTAAGACTGTAGCTTCCTCGGTTAGCTCTGTAATAACAAATCATCAGTGTATTCTCTTTTGTCTATTTTTCAAAAATCCAGGGTTCTGCTCAGAGGACTCTACAGCATAACTCAAGAGGTTGGCTAGAAAAAGTAGAAGTGAGCTTTCAAGTTCAAACTATGTAGATAAGGAACAGGCTGAGGCAAAAGACAGAGTAAATTCAAGACCAAAGAAGCAGAAACCAAGCAAGCAGTGGCATCTGGTAAGTACATAATGAGCTGAGGGGAAATACACTCAGGGGGTTGATTACGAGAGTAGATGCAGGTGAGCGGAGGAGAAGGTGATGCAGCAGGTGGGAGAAGATGGGAGTAGCTGGTCTAAAGAGGTAGGGAATAGTTCATTATAGTAACAACAGCATCACAGGTTAGCTGACCACAGCCTGTAGACAACTAAAATCAGCTGATATTTTTGTGAGCAATAATTTAATTAATAACTAATACTAACAGTGTGCAATATACTAATATAGCATGAGGTCAAGTTAGCTTGGCACAATAATAGCTGGTAGAAATGTCCTTCAAAGCTTTCTTATTTTGAATACATTTCAGGGACATTTTTCTCAGCATAGAAAACTTTCTTGACTTACAGAGTAAATGAACAGAATACTTTTTTCAACTTTTACCTGAATTTTTTTTTTACAACGTATCTCATCTTAAGTAAAGATGTCTGTCTTGCTACCTCAGGTACACGGTAAACATACACAATCAGACTGAGAAGATACTTAAAATAGTTTGTTTTCAGATGTTGGTTTATACCACTTTATACCACACACAGCCATAAAGTGAAAAATATAGTAGGAATGCCATCTTAGAGGACCTGCATAGAGAAGTGACTAAGTAGTTAACCAGGCAGCAGCAGCAGCAGCGCCTGAGAGCTGCACCTGACTATTGGCCTCTTTAGAATCTGGGCACCTCTGTGTGCCTCAGACTGTGGCTTAGTTGTGTCTGTGGAAACCAAATCCAAAAATTATAACGACTGTGTCACAGTCATGCATTCCAGTTTTTTGAGCATTTAACAAAAGCCTTTGTTTTATGGAAGCATGTTTTTGCACATAATGCAGGTGATGGCTTACATTATTGTCACTCCCTCTGAATGGGGAGCTTTATCAGGTGTTGGTTTTTCGGTAAAGCCGATTAAATACTAGCTTTTGAGATGAGCAGTATTTCCAGACTACTTCACATAAAACTTCTTGCAAATTTGGATGTGTGATATATCTGCCTTTGTCTCATTCTTTTTAACAAAGTTGGAATAAAGCTACAAGTTTCATTTAAATGTAAGCAACATTTTTCTGATGCCACAATCTTTGTATCACAAGCTCCCAACTACCACCACCAAAAAAGCTGAGTCCTTTAAAATTATTGAAGCAGCAGGATTTGCTGATAAAAATAATTAAGTTGTCTCCATGACTGACACACTATGGATGATGGCCAGATAGCGAGAACAGCGTGAGTGTGTGCAGTGAGAATGTATGCAGAGACTGACATTTTGACTTTCTCTTTCATTGTGTCTGATGGTCTTTGCTGGACGAACATGATTATAACAGCTACTGTTCCTGCTAAAATGACTTCAGATTAATTAAATGTTGCAGAATAGATTCGGATTCAGGAAATCAGAACTGGCTCCAACAATGAATGTTACATTTCCTAGGAAAAAAGAAAAGCTATACCTCATTTGAGTTCTGGGAATTTATCTGGGCTGAGAGCCAAAAATTGCTAGTTCAATGGAAACACTGTTTTTTCTTTCACTCACAAAGGACCTAAAGACTCTAGACATCCATTAACTGTAGGGATTAGTTCACTTCTTATTCTGTATGCTGTGTTTTTCTTTCAATTTTTCCTAATTTACTCAGACATATTTGTTTAAGATTAGATGGGAAGAAATGTGAATGGGATTAGAGTCCAGACAGTACTAGAACATTTATTAACTGTGACCCACTTGCAATGAAAATCACATGCTATTTTATTTAGTCCCAGACTCCTGGATAGGACAGGACTCCAGGACAGAGCTGGATATCTTCACCAGTCTATTAAGTCGTTTCCTATCCCTCTCTGTGTAGCAGATTGAGCTGACTTTGGCCCTTTTTCTACAGAGCATGAATGTTTTCTGACCAATCCAGTCTACTGTTTACATGACCATCTTTTAATAGTTGTCAGAGAAGAACTAACAACCCTCAAAAGTTGTTTTTGTTCATCTGGACCTTGCGTTTTCAATGAGAGAAAGGTCTCGTCACTCATCCAAGTGACTTCTTCAGTCTTAGCTGACTGCAGGTTCCCACAGTCTTATAAACAGTACATTTGCATAAGGACTGAAGCTAGCACCACTAACAATGGCCATGAGTTCAGTTTCATGATCATATGTCATATGTCATGACTCTTCTGTGTTGTGCCATCCTCTTTGCCAGGGGTGTTTGGTTTCCCCGATGTATAAATCATGGCAATTCTCCTGGCAACTCACAGCGTACACTTTACTCTGTTTGTGCTGTGGGACCGGATCCTTGGGGTGGAACAATTTTTGGTGCAGTGTGTTTTGGGGTTTGAAACCCACAGAGACACGGTGTTTAAAGAAAATGCAGCTCAGCTCCCGTACTTCTGACGAGGGATCACAAAAGATTTTCGTGTAGGTAGCAGTTGTCCTTGTCTCCTGGATCGTCTGGAGCATTTTTTTTAGGTGGCTTCTTTATTAAGGATGTGTTCATGTGATGTTCTTCTGCTTTCCTGGCCGCCGTATCTATGGGGATGGTGCTTGCTCTGCGTTGTAGATGATGGTGATGATACCCAGTTTATGCTCCAGTGGATGACGAAAGTCAAACCATAAATACCGATAGATAAAATGTTGTTAAACAACACATTAGTGTTTTTTCTTACAGTCACGCAGACTCTGGATTCACTGATGCCAGCCAAAATTATGATGAATTAAAGCAAGAAAGTGTCATTTCATGGGAAATGGATTGGCTATCACAAAGCACAATTTGTATTCATTCTGTACAATGACATTTTAAATCTTTGAGCAACTATAATTATTTGAGTCCTTTCACGGGAGGATACTAATGGGCCTAAAATTACAAATTTGTGCAGAACATTCACATAATTACAGAATCAAGCTTGAAAATGTTTTCCGGTGATCTCTTTGCACCTTTCATTCCAATAAATGCTGCATCTCGCTATGTGTTGACTTGTCTGTTTACAAGGGTATCTGTTAATCTGTTAATACAGCTATACTATTGCCAGCGCTGAGAGTTCAGATATAGGATTCAAAACAAGGTACACCTTATATAACCTTTAATTTTCTACCACACAGTTGTTGACTGGAAGACAACTGACAGAGTCCTTGGCTTTCTGTGAAGATTTCTTATCTGAGAAAATTCTGATTGGCTTTTTTGGTCTCCAATCAGCTCGCTGGCTACTAGCTAAATTCAGTCGAGTGCTTTGGTTTAAACTAGATTTAAACCAACAATGGTCTTAAAAATTATATATTTTGAAATAAAATAATTAAACATACTAGTCGAAAATGTTTTTTAATTTAGTTTAAACCAAAGCACTCCACTGAATTAGGTAGTAGCCAGCGAGCTGATTGGAGACCAAAACAGCCATTTAGAATTTTCTCAGATAAGAAATCTTCACAGAAAGCCAAGGACTCTGTCAGTTGTCTTCCAGTCAACAACTGTGTGGTAGAAAATTAAAGGTTATATAAGGTGTGTCCTCCAACTACACAATAATTTAGTTAGAAGAGAGTTTTGTTATTGCTGTGATTCTTCTGGGTCAGGTTTTTTGGGTGTACAGTTCATTGATGACCCAGTTCAAACGGCGAGCCAACCCTCCAGGATTCTTTGAGATGACTCATCTGAGAAGAATCTGAAATTCTTCGGGTGAGCTTTGAACTTTGCAAATTCTACTTAACTGGTAGGAAAGAGTTGCATTTCACTGCTCCTTTGCACATTCTGCAAGGAGAGACTGTACTGCTGGACTCACACAACTTAAAGGTGTGGGCTGACACTAGAGACACAAATCCCAAGTCAAGTCAAATCCTACATGGGTGTATTTTGTTTATTATTTTCCATGATTCTGTCCCATTTTTCCTTTCATGTAATGCTATTGTCTTTTTCTGTAAATGGTTATTCATGTTGAAATTGACAAAAAAAATTACAAGTGAATAGAATTCCATCAAACCAAGTTCTCTGATCGTGTTTCATTAGTCAACCACTTTGCTCTAACAGTTGAACCTTAGCAGTTGGTTCAGTACCCATGTAAATATTATAATCTGTATCCTAACTATTGAAAGGGGTGTTACATGTTTTTTCTACTTTACAACAAATTAGCAACAAACAAAAAGCATAGCAACTTCATTGCATATTTTGGTAAGTTCCTTTTACAAAATATTATGCTGATCATGGCTATGCTCCTTTATATTTTCAGACTTGTTCAGTGGAGTGCTGCAGAGACACAGAGGTATGCATGACAGAGATTTTTAATTACCCTGTTGGGCCTCAAAATGGATTCACTGTAGCCCCTGTCATAACCAAGGCCAGGATAAAACCGACATTTGACATGCTGAATGCTTGCTTTAGTTCCCTACGTAGTCTTAGAGAATCCCCAGAACAGGCCTGCTGGCTGACTTCTGTGTGTGTCGTGCTCCACAATAGCAAATGAACAAGCCCCACCTCTCTCCCAACAACTCCAACATGTTATTAACCCCACAACCCTGCAACACTTCACCAGCAGAGCCACAAGAGAAGCCATCAAACCGTAATGTTTTTCTTAATCAAAGAAAAAGGGCTTGCTCTGAAAACTTGAGAAATATTTGTTTTACATTTAAGTAAATAATAGCATTGAACTAGATTTCAAGCTCAAGATTCTCCAAATCAAGTTTAATTTGTTATTATTATTTCTTTCTTTATTGTTTTTATTTATTTAATTTGGTACTGAGTTTATGGTTCCCACTATGTAGTTCCCACAGTTCCCCTTTTTTAAAAAGAAAGGTTCAAATGTCACCAAAAACTCTGTGTAGGCATGGTGATGACACTGACTCCTCCTCCAAAATTACCATGCCGGTAGGAGGAATTGAGCCCTTGAAGCAGTTGCAGAACACAACCATAACAACTTCAAATTGCAGCCAAGTATCCACACTTTGACAACCTAAGATGGGCAAAATCAAAACTAATTAAAATTGTTATATATATATAGCAGATAAGACGCTGTCTCATCATCAAGGGACTGCTCCTGAGAAAGAAAAAGTGTAAATGGGTGTGTTTCTTCCATGATAAGCTGCTACATATGACATATGTAAGTAGCCCAGAGAGAGCTTTACCTCTCGGTGGGACAATGTATGAATGGATGTGAAATCAAAATAAACTGCAGAGTAAACTGCATAGTATTGACTGTCTAAATGAGAATTCTGTGTAAGCTGATGTTGTTCTGTTAGCAACATATCAGCTTGACACATACTCTGTATACATAACCTGTTTTATGAGCTGCCACCTGGGCCTGACAATACATCCTCTTAACCCCCTTCATCAAGTGATGACCTTCAACTGTACACCAGTGCAGCTCATCAGTGCGGCTGTACTCCCTGTTGGCTGTGAGCAATTTCAGTACAACTTATAATTTGTCTTTTAGAATTATTTAACCAAAAACCCAGACTGATAGCATTAAAGCCCTGTACTCCTAAGCTAAATCAGCTTACCACTTCTGTTTTTAATTGCTCCCGGGTTAGTTAAATTCCCCAAGCTCTGTAGCTGAAATGAATGCCTGACGTTGTTATGAGAACAAATAAGAAAATATTACTTTCATTTCATTCTTCTAATATAAAAGTTTGTTCTTTGTTCGTGAAGTATGTTTCAATCCTGCTAGCAGATATGTCCATGTTTTTAACAGGTTTCGGGCTGCAAACACCCAGTCACATGAATGTGCTTTTAGCTAGATTGGGAATACGCTCGGTTGACTTATTGAGTTGGAAATTACCTTCACATTCATTGTTTAATCAAATTGCTAATGTATGGCTAAGTAAACCCAGATAAAGAAAACATATCCTGGGTATGTTTAACTTGCTTTAGAGTACAGACCTCAGGCGTAGTGTTTTCTTCTAATAGACATCACTCTATTACGCAAGGTTAAACATGTATTTTGTTAAATGGTCATACCAAGTTTGCCATGAATGCAAAGCTGATCAAGTGTTTAAAAAATATAGCATAAACCGCTGAACAGTACAGTTATACAGTCAACTTTATCGTTAAATGTAGCTTGTAGTCCAAGTTGCTTTGAGAAAGCCGTTAGAATAGAAAATGAGAGCATATATGAATTCGACTCCGTGTTGGTGTAATTCAGTTCTTACACCAACACGCAATTTAAACACGCCATTTAACCTGGCAAGGATGTGTTTGAATGGTGGACCACATCTACTACATTGCTTTCATATGCCTCAGCTCGTTTTCTTTTACAAAAATCTCAAGTGAAGCTTTTAAGAAAAATCTAAACATGTACCACAAATTATATTTTTTTATCCAGTTTAAGTTAGACAATTTACCTGCCACACAAGGCAATATTGCTGTATCCAAAGTCTTACAAACTGAATCCTGTGGTTTTTTTCTCTTATTCATGAGTGTCCTCACCTTCCATTTGTTGCATGTTAATATCCAAGCTGGTGGCAATCATCTGTCAGTGCAAATGGAAAGCAATCCACTGACCCTTTCAGCCCATGTCTATTTCAGCAAAGAATTAATATAGCTCTTTGTGTAGAATGCATGTACATTTTTATTAAGGATAAGAGCTTGGCTGTCCTATGAAGAGTGGAAAAAAGACAGTAGCAATTTCTCCTTTCATTAAAGCCAAATAAATCATTTTTTCAGCAGGCCTTTTGGAGGATCTGACCAGTTTATGACTGACTGATAACTTATTTCTTCCCTTTCAGCCTGGAGGCTTCTCAATTCCACATTTTTGGCAGAAGATCTATCTTCTTAGAAAAGTAGTTTTAAGACTATAGACTAAAAGTAAAACCCAAAAGCATTCAAACACATCACTTTTTGTTTTGCCCCTGGCTGTAGAAATGAGTTTGGGGATATAGTGTCCACGTTCAGTCTCTGTCTGATGAAGAAAAATCTGAGTCTCTGACTCTAGCTTGTCAGTCTAGTACCCACCGGTGCACCTGACTCAAACAGGCTCTTCTTTACACATTCCTCAATCATAAAGTCCTAACCAACAAGAGACAAAAAGGAAAAGTAGACATATATATATATATATACAGTATATATGACGGTCTGTACTGGCACAAAATGGCGCTAAACATGTTCTTAAAAACTTTGAATTTAAACACCTATTTCTCAAATCCAGGCTGCCCCTCCCTGAACCTGGTTGTGCCAGAGGTTTCTTGAAGGGAGTTTTTCCTTCCCACTGTCGCCAAAGTGCTTGCACAATACAGCATGGCTAATAAAACCCATTTGACTTTGAAATTTTATTTTACTATTATGAATAAAAGGATAAGGAAAAAAAATCATGCAAATTGCTTTCGTAGATCCCAGGCCATGATGCCAGTCATGGGCCAGCTTTTGTATAATGCACATTATATGCACATTAAGCTATCAAACGATTTTTGTAATGTTGATTTTTGTTACATCCACTGACCTCCACTGACTGGGCTCTATTTACTAGGAGGGAGTTTTACTTTTCTTCTCTTGTTTGTTTGCAGGCCTGTTGTCACACCTTAATGCACAGCCTAAGTCACTTCTTCCTCATTAGTGGACTAAAAGCCTGAATAAAAAAAGCCATACTCATTCACTGCCGTGGGTGGGGCATCTGTGAGCTGGTGATTCTGCTGCTGTGAACTGTAATCCTGTGTACCCAGGACTTCTGTGGTTAGATTCTGGCCAGCCAGGGAGTTCAGGCATTGCACTCTTGTTTTGTTAGTTGAGAATTGTTTTTTTTTTCAGTCAGAGACACTTTTTTGTTTGTTGTTTTGACCTTGAAGAACCCGAAGTCTATAGCTTGCTTTCTCTTCTCTTTAAGTCCCGTGTGGGACACTGAAATTGTGAAAATAAATTACTTTAATACTGAGACAGGTTTGTTCTTTGGTTTTAACAAAGCAATGGACCCAAAACAATACAATTTTGTTTTTAATAAAAAAGTTGTCTACGCTATCTTCGGCTGCACCACCTACAGGGGCCTGGCTAGCTACTGGTGAATGAAGGGTGCGAAGCCGGGTCTCCAATTCAGTAATCCTGGCCTCCAGAGCTGCAAATATGCTACATTTGTTACAGGTATCATTACTGCTAAAGGAGGCCGAGGAGTAGCTAAACATCTGACACAATGAGCAGGAAAGTGCAGGAGGGACAGGTGAAGTAGCCATGGTGCTAACTAGTCAGCTACGAGCTAAGCTAGCGAAACAGTACAGAGACAGTGAGAGAATCCTCTGGCTTCTTCTTGAGCTCTCAGCGAAGGCGGTCGCACTTTTCTCCTCTCCTCCTCACCCTTATCTTCCCTGCTTAGCCTCTATGTCCTTGTCCTGTCTTGTGTGCATTTACTTTCCCTGGAACAGTCTCTCACTGTCGTTCTCTAAAACCTAAAAGAGAATTATGGATTTGATCAACTGGTCTCTGAGTGCTATTGACACCCTTTTCTCAACGAGAAGTCGGGGCTCGGGAGAGCCTGAGTGCCCTGGAGGGACTTTCCCTGCCGGTTACACGATGGACGGGTGGCAGAACTGGAGGACCGTGTGCCTGGCGGGACTGTCGATCGAGGACGCTGAAGATATCTACCTATTCGGAACCATGATAACAGGGTTCATGCTGATCGGCGTTGGCTTAGCCCTGGTTTATCAGAGAAATAAGAGAGCGGAACCGGCTGTTCAAACCCCCACAAGGCTGCCCGCTGGATTCGAAGCGACGGGACGAGGCGCGACCTCTCACAACGAACGTAATATGGTCAACACCTTGGAGACGCTTACAGCTGCTGTGAAGGCTCAAAACAACACCATTGAGCGTATGAGGGGAAACATCAGAGAAAGGCCTGCTCAAAATGACACCCTTGAGCGACAGTTGGAAAACATCGCGGAACGGATCACTGCAGTTGTGAGGTCTCAGAATCAAAAGACTGACAACACCATGGAACAGAAGTTTGATACCATCATGGGGAGGCTCGCGGCTCTCCAACGGGAGATCGAGGGACCAGTGTCAGAGGGCTAAATTCGAGCTGCTCACAAAGGAGAAATCACAAAGGGTCTCTTTTTTCCTCTTGTACTTTCCCCACTGTAGTGTACATTCAATGTTTTTTCCTGATTCTACCAATCTCCGACCTGTATCCCCATGTAATGTTTGTGCTATATGTGTATGGTCGGGGGGGCCCATTTCACTGCAGGGCAACCTGCATGTGACGAATAAAGCTTTGATTGATTGATTGATAAATTAGGTAGTGAGTACACAGAAAGTGTCCTTCGTATGAAGCACGTGAAGATTATACTATGAAAAAAGAATGTATTTAAAAGTTTTTAATTAAATTGCTAAGCAGATAAGCTACTCAGAAACACCCCAGTGTTTGAGCAGGAACAGGAAGTGATACTCTACCACAGAGCGAGCGAACACCAAGTGATATATGTGTGCATGAGGGTGGGAATTCATGTTTGTGTCTTTGTGTCCTGTTTGTCTGTGTCTATGGCTGTATCCCAATTCATGGTCTGCAGCCTTAAAGGCCGCATTTCAAGGCCGATTACGTCACAGCGGCGTGCCGAAGGCTGTCCTAATTCAAAGGCTGCTCGAAATGCAGCCCTGAAATGCGTCCTTCATTTCCCTGAATTTTAAGGCTGTGGCAGTGTAGACTTCGTGGCCCAACATATCCCAGAATGCATAGCGCGGCGGTGGGTGTGGATAATTTTGCCGAAAAAAAACGGCGAATGAGGGGCGGCCGAAGAGTAAACTTTAAGTAAGTACTGACTATTATGTCACTTATTTATGTGCAAATGTTTAATAACGAAGAACATTAAAACATTACTGTTGGCCACATGTCGGCAAAGTTATGTGACATTAGTGACGTTTGTACTAACTTGGTTTTAAAGCCTTTACTTTAAAATACACGCCGTTCAATAGCTGAGCTTAATCTTACAGAGAATGATCAAAGCTCATGTAGAAACAAACAAACAAATGAACAAAAGATTTTCTCCTTCATTTCTGTCAAACAAAGCTGTATGACACGTTTCCAGCTGTTAGTATCATGGTTGCTAGGCAACCTGGGCAGCGCAACGGAGGCCATTTCACAAGCCCCGCACTTCCGGCCTTAGCGGTCTTTGAGTACGCGGCCCTTGCGGATCGTTGAGGCTGCGTACTTTAAGGCTGCAGACCCTGATTTGGGATACAGCCTATATGTCAGGTCGGGTCTTAGACTCCACCTCTCTGGGAACTCCCAGGCCCTCCAAAGTATGGAGGCCTATCTCCCCTCACCACACTCCTTGCCGGTGGCTGATGCCCTCAGGGGTCGGTGCGTTGGTGGTTCTTGGTGTCCAGGGCTGGGCGCTCGGGTATGTACCAGCTACTGCCAAGTGGCTACTTGGCAGGGCCTGGCCTGGTGCCTGGCGCCTGTTACTCGGTCAGGCCACTTCCGGGGCGTAGGGGGCCCTCGGGCCTCTCGGCCTCTGGGCCTGCAGCTCGGTTCACTCTGGCTGCCCCCCTCTGGCTTCTGTTCCGTGGCTGCTGGGTGACCCCTCGTCTGGGGCTCTCCTCACCTCTTCCCAGGAGGGTGGCACGGATGCCCCTCCGGTGGTCCTCCTTGGGCTCTCGCACTCTGGGGCCTCTGGATGTCTGGGGCCTGAATCTGCTCCATGCCTGCTTCATGCCCTGGGGGACGGGGCTATGGCTCCCTACACCCTCTAGCAGACCGTTACATGGGGAAAGCTTTTGAATACAAGCGCGCTGATCCACACAGGTGTGCACATGGGTGTTCACTGTCCATAGACACAAACTACACCTTTCTTGGCTGCTACCTCAAAGCACATTGAGGTAGCAGTAAATGCTCACGAAAGAGCATTTACTGCTGTTTACACTTAGCTAGATTAATGCAATGGTGTTGTGTTTATTATGTTGCTCTCTTTTTTTTGCTTGTTTTTCTCTTCTTTTTCTCTCAATAGGTGATCCAGGAGTTTTCTTTTCCTTTTTCTCTTCTTTCTCTTTTTAAGTGCCCTTTCTCACTGTCCCTCTTCCCCTCTGTTTTTCTTTTCCTTCATCTTTCTTTCTCCCTTTCCTATCCCTTAGTCATGTCTGTCCCGTCTGCAACAACTGAAAATAAAATAAAATAAATAATAACAACAAAGGTCGATCAAATGGACCAATATGGCAAGGCCGTGATGATCCACTTGGTAAAGTAAATCCATTGGGTATCCTTGCTGGCTTTCAGACAACAATTCTGACAGCTAAAGAACCAAATGGAACAGGTAAACAAAACAAAACAAAAAAAGGAGGCACAAATCTTTTAGTTTTCTTCTCTGATATGTTGAATGGGATGATTCTCCTTCACTGTCTGAGAAATGTATTTATGCCATGCTACGGATGGATGGCTGTCTTACCTGTGACTAAGATACCAATTACCAATAAGGTGATGTCTTCACTCACACATCCTCCTCCCAAGTCAACAGAAATGATGCTCCACTCTCAGCCTTTCTCATATGTAAGGCACTACAATTCATGTTTTTAATTAGCTAACAAACTATGTACTGTTCCACAAAGAGGCTGGCACAAAAGCAATATTAAAACTCATCACTTTGCGAGAAAATTGTGTATATAATATCAAAAGTAAAAATAATCAATCTGAAGAAAAACATTCCTCCACAGCAGGGGGTGGGAGGGTTAAGCTTTAGCTTTCAGCTATTGTTAAAACTCTGATCAATTTTATTTAACTTGGGCAGTTTAGTGGTTTGAGTAAATTTGAACATGTCATAATTAAATTGAGATACTTGAATCTCAATTTAATTATGACATGGGGATATGCAGCAACATCATGCTAAATTACAAAGCAGCACTAACAAAAAGGATGGGATGAGAATTCTGAAAACAAACAAACAGTTGTTGATTTGCTGTCCTTAGATTAAGTTCTCTCCACATGTAACAGTAACAGAAATGATGCATTTACAGGTAAGAATGCAGCTAGGAAAGATTAGATGGTAATCTGTAGGGTGATTTTGAAAAAGGAAGCACATGAAGGTAGATTCAATGATTAAATGGTGGGAAATGAAGAAGGAAGAATGTTGCACAGAGTACAGGGAGGACTTGAAACACGCTCTAGGTTGTATAAAAAGTATAACTGGGAGAGCACAAATGAAGTGCTGAGGGAAACTACCAAGGAGGAAAGAGGACAAGGAGATTTGGTGGTGCAATAAGGAAGTACAGGAGAGTATTCAAATGAAGAGGTTAGCAAAGAAAAAAGTGGAATAGTCACTAGATGAAGAAAGTAGACAGGAGTACTGGGTGGCTTGTCCTTGTCCTTGAAAACACAACAAGTTTCGATCACGAAAGTTAATGAATTTCCAGCGCAGTACAATGCTCCCTCTCTCTCTCTTTCTTTTGCTTGTTTTGTAATACTAGCTGAGTTCTTTTATAAGGGCAGACTCAAAGTTGGCACCTTAATCTGAGTGCAACTGTTCTGGACATCCAGTTGGCTGAATAATTTGTTTCAACAACATCTTAGCTTTAGTTGAAGCAGTCTGATCCCTGATATTGCCTAAGCATATTTAGTAAACATATCAGTATCAACCAAAATATACTGATATGAGTCTACAGGTCTACTTAATATAAGGAAGTCTTATAGATCTTCCTTATAGGTCAACTAAATATAATGTCTACTTAATATAAGGAAATATAAGGAAGTGGGTAGGGATAGCACAGTAGGTAAAGTGTAGAAAATAGAGAAAAAAAGAAAAGAAAGAAAAAGAAGAGAATAAAATAAAAAAGAAAGAAAAGAATAGAGGAAAAAAAAGAAGAAAAAAAG
This sequence comes from Pundamilia nyererei, assembly GCF_000239375.1. Lineage (NCBI taxonomy): Eukaryota > Metazoa > Chordata > Actinopteri > Cichliformes > Cichlidae > Pundamilia > Pundamilia nyererei. Next base: position 605,795 of record NW_005187548.1, on the reverse strand, counting down.
AAAAGAATGAGGCTTAATCTAACACATGAGATCAAACAGCAGCCAGTGTTGCTGTTGCTAAATGGCAAAAGCTAGAGCCTTTAAGGACAATAATGTCTGTCTTTAATTTATTGAATATTAATGGCATTATTTAAATAGAAGCTTCACCTGTAGTTGTTGATCACAGCATTTGCGGAGGTAGCATCTCTGTGGGCACAGCGGCATACCTATTCACTTGCTTTTTTGGTTGAATTTCAATTTCTTGATTTCTTCTCAACACAATACATTTCCTTTTTTTGATGTGAAGACATGACAATTTCTATTACTATTGGCTGATTGGTTGATTTCATTTTTTTATAATTCTGATCTGGTATGGCTCCCCTACAGGCTAACTGATTTGAGGTGAGAAGGTGGACTAAGAATGATACGGCAGGAGGGAATACAGAAGTTAAACCTTACGCGATGATGCAAGGCTGAGTAAAACAGAGAAACTAGTGGAGGATTTCATGAGAGCACGTTGACAAGAGACAGGAACTGGCAACACCCGACCCTGTTGAAGGGTGTTTTTTAATGTCTTGATTTCAGAATCACACACACACACACACATATGTCTACTGAGCAAAAAGCATGAAGGAGACAGAGGAAGCAGTTTTTTCTCTAAAATCTTCCCTAACTTTGCATCTGCAAACCCACTATGATTACCCTGTCAGCTAAACATGTAAATATAATACAACAATAATTATTATTTCAACTTATAAACACCCCTAAAAATCAGAAAATTTATATTCTTTGACGTAAACGTTGGTTATATTTTATTTTACAAAGTGAGGGAATGTTTTCAAGCGGAGTTTGATATTTCCTTATACATGAAAGAATGAGTTCCAGTCACTTCCTTAAAGTAAGGAATACAGATTATTAATTTAACACTGGTATAAGATTGGTAGTCAGTATTGGCAGAAACCCACAGCCAAGGTATCTGCAAAAATGGAAATACTAGTTGAACCAGTGTCATCCACAGAGAGTTCTTCCTTCCTACCATCCCCAAGCGCATCCTCCTTCCTAGGTGATATTCAGTCTTGTAGTTCTCTCTCTCATGTATATGTTGCATCCTTACACTACAATGTCATTAAAAATGTCTGTAACAAATACACACAGCAGCAAGAACAAACCAAGCTGCTGTAACAGACAATCAAAAAGCCAGATGAGAAAAATGTGAAATGTTTTTCCTGCCAATTTGAACTTCATTGTGTGTCTCTCTGTTGGCAAACTCAAGCAAAATTGCCTCAGCATCAATTCCAATATCAGGATAGCTGTTCATCACTCCAATTCCACTCAGTGCTTTTGTGAGTCATCATATTTCTGAGATATGTATTACAAATATCATAAAACAGCTGAGCATTGCTTGAATGCCAGATGTCACTAATGTCACTCTGCATTGTTCAAGCTCCATAGCAGCATTAATGTTTGCAGACTCTGAATCTTCACTTCACAGAACAGTTTGTGTCTCATCTTCTGTTTTCAAAAGCTTTAAATTTTTGTTATTTATTCATTTCTGTCCTGCTCCTTTGCTAAATACAGTGGGGCAAAAAAGTATTTAGTCAGCCACCGATTGTGCAAGTTCCCCCACCTAAAATGATGACAGAGGTCAGTAGTTTGCACCAGAGGTACACTTCAACTGTGAGAGACAGAATGTGAAA
>NW_005187548.1:600423-602760 GCF_000239375.1 Pundamilia nyererei | reverse complement strand
AAGTGTACCTCTGGTGCAAATTACTGACCTCTGTCATCATTTTAAGTGGGGGAACTTGCACAATCGGTGGCTGACTAAACACTTTTTTGCCCCACTGTAGGTGAGCGAAATCCAACAATGCTAAAGTGGTAATTCATCCCAGAAACATTGACTGTGTAATGATACAGTGAAATAGTCTTTGTGTGTGTTCCTGAACACAAACTGGTTCATATACTATAAAATGGGTTTACAAGTGTATTCTTCACCCCTCCATTTGGCATCTGTCTGTTTTTCTTTTTTTTTTCTATCAACATCCTCAATTTATGTTATGTCGTTTAGTGTCTCATGTAAAGTGAGAAAATGGAAGCACAGATTTGATATTGACTGGGTGTCAGATTACCAAAAGATATGGTGACAGCTTTGATTTCTACTGTGTTAAAAACAAAATTCAATCCCACTGACGTCATGACTCTCTACATTGACAGGCAATGACTGATTGGATTGCAAATAATTAGCCCTACTTGTGCTGATGGATTGGACCTGCCTTGATAACTACTGTGGCAGCCTCAGTTCTGGTCTCCTACACTTCCCTTTCTCTTTTTATTATTAAACTTGATTAATTTAGATGATGGATTTCAGAAGATGCTGCTTTGTTAATTAAAAGTTTTATGACAAGCAGTCAGTGATGTCCAAATGTCCTGTTGGGAATATTGTTTCACTGCCATTACCGTATAATTAGTTCTTACTAAATGTGTAATCACTACAGCCCACACTCTGTTCCTTTCTGCCTCTCTTTCTCTCTGACTCTTTAGTTGTTTTGGTACCCATTTGATTTTAAGTAGTGTTTTGGTGTGCAAGCTGCACTCCAGAGAAAAATAACATCTGTTTTTTGTTAATGATTCCTTCAGCCTAAATAACAAGTGGTCCAAATATATCTGATAAATTTGTAACTTTTGAGGACTGCTAAAATAGATAATGTGGTGGACCACTAGAGGGCTCCACTCACACCCAGTGTAGAGGAAGTGTGTTCCTGTGTTTTGTGGCGCGATATGCGCAGTTGATGTTGGAGACTAATAAAGAAGGAGTGAGAACTGAGAGCTGTGTCGTTGATGCTTACCTCCACAATAATAATAATACATAGTACAAATATTATGACTTATAGCATGATAATATAATGCCAAAATGCAAGAACAGATGAGAAACAAATTCACTGACATAATCAGTTTGAAAAGGATTGCAAATCCTTTTTTTTGGGATCATAATAAGAAATAGATGGGGCAAAAATGGCATGCAAGGAAGAGTTCCAAGGTGATGAGACAAAAATTTGAAGGGTTTGTGTGCCCTGAAGCTCAAGCACATTCGGGTTATGTAGCAGGACAATGATTTGAACCCCACCCACAAACACACAAACAAATAAACAAACAAATGTAGGTTTGGGAGTGGCCTAGTCCAGACTTAAATCAGACTGAGTTGCTTTGTGTGTATTAGATGCCATTCCTTCAAGACAGCTTTAACAAGTCCTACCATTAATTAATGCTTCAATCTTAAATATGGTCAGTATATCTCTATTAATGGGCTACGTACCACAGTTCTTTAAGTGGGCAGTAATTAAACTATTACTTAAAAAGCCATCACTTGTCTTAGCTCATTATAGGCCAGTATCAAACCTTCACTGTATCGCAAAAATTCTTGAACGTGTAGATGTAAAACAGTTAACTGATCATCTGCAGAGGATTGTGCTAGGACCAATTCTTTTTACATTATATGTGGTTCCCTGAGGCAGTATCATTCAAAATATCATATGGGTATTATATGATACCCAGCTCAATCTGTCAATGTCACACACACCAGGGCTATCTTAAAGGTAAAGACCTGGATGACCTCTGTCCTACTTCTAAATTTAGATCAAACTGAGGTTGGTTTAAAAATCTTAGAAACCGGTGTCTAACCAGATACTTACTCCGGACAGCATTACTTTGGCCTCCACTGAGAGGAATCTTTGAGTTGTTTGACCAGGATATGTCAACAAACATGTAGGACTGCTTTCTTGCATTAAACTCTAAAATGAGTTTAGTGATGCTGAAAAATGAGTTGATGGATTTAATACTTCTAGGCTCAACTATGGTAATTTATGATTATCTGGCTGTCCTAAAGTTGATAAGTGAGGATACTGACAGGGACTAGAAAGAGAGCATATTTGTCTGATATTGGCATCCTTTAATTGGCTCCCTGTTAAATCCAGAATAGAATTTAAAACCCTTCTTCTCCAGTGTTGGTCAAGTTACTTGAAAAAAGTAATCAGTAACTAATTACTGATTACTTCCCCAAAAAAGTAATCCCGTTACTTTACTGATTACT
>NW_005187548.1:590960-599727 GCF_000239375.1 Pundamilia nyererei | reverse complement strand
CTTACATCACTGTCATGAGACATTCTTGCAAAAAAATCACGGTTTTAGTAACGCAGTAACGCAGCGTTCCTATGGGAAAGTAACGGTAATCTAATTACCGATTTTGCAATAGTAATCCCTTACTTTACTCGTTACTTGAAAAAAGTAATCAGATTACAGTAACACGTTACAAGTAACTCGTTACTGCCCATCTCTGTTCTTCTCACATACAAGGTCTTGAATAATCAGGCTCCATCTTATCTGAAAGACCTCATAGTAACATATCAATATAGCACTTAATTGCTGGTTCCCAGTTCCTAGGATATTTAAAAGTTGACAGCTTTCAGGGCTCTTTTCTGTGGAAACAACTCCCAGTTTGGATGTGGGAGACAAACACCCTCTCTACTACCAAGATTAAGCTTAAAACTTTCCTTTTTGACAAAGCTATAGTTAAGGCTAGATCAGGTAAACCTGGATCCTCCCTTAGTTATGCCTCAGTCCAATAGGCTTAGGTTGCTGGGGTCTGATTCGTGTTCACTCACCTTTTTCACTCACTATTTGTATATACACACACTCACCACTCTGCGTTTAAGCATTAGTTATTATTAAATGTGTGTTTTATCTTTTCGTCTTCTTATAAACATCAACCAGATGAGAGATGGCCGCCCTTCCCTTACCTGGGTTCTGCTGGAGGTTTCTTCCTGTTAAAAAGGAGTTTTTTCCTTCCAATTGTTGCCAAATGTTTGCTCAAAGGGGGTTATTTTGTAACACACACAAAAAGATTCTAGGTCTGACCAACCATCTCAGCTGTGGGCAAAAAGATGACAATCAATAAAATTCTAAAAGGTAATTTATTAACACAATAATCAAAAGGTAAAAGCTAAAACAGTCCAGTGTCCCATTTGTGGATTAAGTAAAAACACACAGTCCAAGGCCAGAGCCAGCTATGCCACAACGCCAGTTGCACTCAATATGTTGACTTCAGCAGGGTTAGTGGTTGTCCTCTGAGACCCACCACCCTGTCACTAGATAGCCAGTGGTCACTCCAGCCTCTGCAAGTCAGCTGCCTTTAGGATGTGGCATATAATAGGCCCTGGCCTGCACAGAGAGACGAAATAACACCTTCACTATACAATTTACAGCGCACAACCCAGCCATCCCAAACATATCAGGTTTCATCACATTACATACCTGTACAGAGAGACAAAATAACATAGCAGTTTGTAGTGTGGGCTATAAGTAGACTAGCGTTTCACTGCAATCAATTACACCTGCCTCTAATTAGTCCAACCCCATTACAGCCAATGGCTCACCAGAAATGGGACACACACACACACACGACCACTCCCAACCCAGTGCAACTTCACACAATAATATGGCGATGAACTAATACAGGCAATTTGATTGTTCAGGACTTCACTCTATTATTGCAAGTATCTTTAATGTACAATACAAAGGACCTTGAGGTGACTGTTGTTGTGATTTTGTGCTATATAAATAAAACTGAACTGATTTGAATTGAATCTGTTTATGTTCAACCCCCCACCCTCTAAATAGCATTCATAAAAAGAATTTCAGTTTGCCACTGTGTTATTGTCTTCAGGCGATATTGATGAAAAAATTACCATCTAATCCTCTGATACACAGACACTGTGAAGGTAAGATTCTGAACAGTAAACCCAAACACAATCTCCCCTGAATTGCCCTCTGCAACATTTTCAGCAAGATTAGGTAGAGGGGTGTCATTAGACACACTACACTGAGCTACTGCACAATTACAGGAATGCTTGTGCTTTTACAGTGTAGGAAGCCTCCATTTGAATATTTGTTTGTGTGTGTGTTATATCAAGTTCTTACTGAGCAGTGTGAGCAGTGTTTAACATGTGTAGCAGAAATATCAAGGAAAAAACACCACCATTAGTCCTCACTGATGAGCTTCCTGTATCTTGGATTGTTGCGCCTTGATTTCCTGAAGCCTCCAGGCAATATAATGGCCTCTTGCTAAGACTCTCTCCTTAGTGACATTCATTTACAGTACACATATTAATTATTGTAGGTCCTTTACCCTACAATATACGGTGACTCTTGTTGTAAATTGGCACTATACAAATAAAACTAAATTGAACTGAACTGCTAATATTGTTCTGTTATAACTGCAGAGAAATGACATTTCAGCACCCTGTTGGTTTATGTTCACTGATGTATTGTTTGTCCTAAACTAAATGTCCTGTGCCAAATGGTTTGAAAGTAATACATATAGCATTATAACTCAGCCTAAGGCAAATATGCTGTGGGGCCTTTGTTCGTTCATTGCGTTCCAACAAAACAACTCTTGCCTGCTGAGATTTGGACTCTGCGAGACCTCTCAAGGTGTATTGTTGTATTTGTCACTAATACAATTGTTTTTCTCAGCACATCCTCTACATCTGCTTCATGGTTTGTTGTTTCCTGGGTTTATGTCACAGTTGTCCAAAAGGTCTTAACACCTTCAACTTCTCCAGGTTTCAGGAAAACAAGAACTGAATGTGCACTCTTTTTATAAAAGCGTATCTATTTCAGCTGGTGTGACTGGAGAAACACCACTGTAAAAGAGTAAACGAATGTCTTACTTTCTGATTCAGAGAAAGTCACATATTATGAACTGCTGTAGTTCACCAAGGTTATTCCCTACTCTTCTCAGCTGACTGTCTCCAGCTAACTCTTTGACGATAAACTTCATCTGTCAGCTTATAGTGTAAAGACCATGCTACATCTGCACTGTATCCATACTATCAAAAAATGTTTTATGCTGTAGTAATATTTCTAGGTTTCATTTCAGTTTTATATATTTTAATGTTTTATATTTTGGAGATTATTTTGCTTTTTGTCTTTAGAAAGATACTTTTAAATTTGGAATTGGTGCAAAAGGAGCATATTAATATTGCTTTCTAGGGATTAAACTTTGCTCCAGAAGTGCATTTGTGAGGTCAGACATGATGAGTCCGTTAACTAAAACGTGACAGACCCCAGTGGTTTGTGGTATACTGTCCTGTTCAATGACAGGACTGAATGACTATTGGCCTGTAGCCCTCACCCTGATAGTTATGAAGTGCTTTCTAAGGCTGGTTATGGTCCACATAAAGGACTCTATTGATGTCACAACAATGAAAAAAATGGGACCAATAAGACAGTAGTAAACAGGAGTCTGTGAATCACCCTGTCACACAGGTTGAGGGATTGGAAATATCATTCAAGCAGGAGATTTTATAGATTGTTCCATGAATATAAGTAACTGCATATAGGGTATAATGTAATATGCTGCGAGCACAAATTACGAATATATCATACAAGAATTGCAAAAACAAGATGTAGGAGAGAGTTTTGTGTGTGTGTGTGTGTGTGTGTGTGTGTGTGTGTGTGTGTGTGTGTGTGTGTGTGTGAGTGTGTGAGAGAGTGAGAGAGAGAGGGAGAGAGAGACAGAGACAGAGGTCACTTTGGTGGATTTATTAAAGTGCAAAAAGAAAAAAAGACTGAATAAAGAAAAAAAAGTAAAAAAAGTCAAACTTCAGACGATAGTACTGATTAATTGTACCTTCCAGTAATATAATTTTCTTTGCACATTCTTAATTTTAACAAGGCATTAGGCAGGGACTGAGTGGTTTGCTTGTAATGGAGCCATGATCCAAGTGAGGATGTTGCAGTGTGGTGTTTTTGTCGTAGTCTCAGTAGAATTTAGGCTCTTTAAAGAGTGACTTGACCAACAGGGCTACAGCAACCTGTGCCAATCCAACACAGATGTACTCCAGGCTACAGATCTTCAAAGAAGTTGCTTCCAGAGCAGACTCCCAGGTTAAAATCAAAAAAGAAAATGTTTGCAAGTAAGTTTAATACCTGGTTTAAGTTGTCACATGTTGCTCAGTCAGTAATACCAATAAACACTGGGTATGTGACAGTTAGATTTAGATGCAATAGTATTGTTTTTGCTGCTCTCATAGCCTTTTGACAATATAACAAGGAATCTCATAGTATGTCAGAAGAAAACTAAAGTTTATCCTTTTTCAATAGTCTTTCAGCTCACCTACAGACCTGAGTGCCTGGGTAGCATTACTTAGCCAAGGCTAGATTCAAGAATACTTGAACAGTTGGAATTAAACAGAGAGACTAAGGTTACGTTCACACTGCACTGCACTGATGCGAAAGCGCATCAAATCTGACTTTTTTGACCCTATGCGACCCATATCTGATAATGGGCTCTCTTTTTCCTCAGTGTCCTTCTTTCTCTAATTAATTTGTCAAATTTCTGTTGGTTACGACTGTACAGAAATTGATAGACTGCTGCAACAACACCTACTAGCTCTGTAGCCACCATTTTTAGTTCTGTAAACAGAGCGTGTGTGTGACATCTTCTTTTACTCATGCGGGCCGCTTTGAGGGCCGTGAACAGTTCACACTAGAGCGCGTTTGCTGTCACATTTTATTTGTAGTGTGAACAACCAGACAAAAAATTGGATTTGATCAAAAATCGGAATTGAGCATTAAGACCTGCAGTGTGGACGTAGCCTTAGTGGTCAGCAGCCAAATGAGGAGAAGACCTGTGAAAAATGAGGGCATGATTACTATTTTGATAAGCAGAAAAACATCCAGCAGTACTCAAGATAATCATGCACAATTGATTTACAGGCAATGAGGTTTGACAGGCTGACATGAAAGAGATTTTGCAAATATCACAGTGTTGTGACTGAAAATTTGCCATCACAAATTTAAGTTTCAGACAGGGACAGGCCACTGGACAACAGTAAGTCCACATCTAGGTTCATGTAAGTACACACAGCACAAGAGTAGACAAGTTTATTTAAAACACTTGCAGTTGAAAGCTGACGGAAACATCAGATGTTAGCTGCTGGCAGTTGAAAATGTCTTTAAAGACTAACCCTCTGCCTAAGCTGGTGTTCTGTAACAATAATTACAGTCTGAAGGGGCAAGTTCAGAAAAAGGGGTCAACTTATCCATGTTTAGCCAAGTTTCTGTCAAAGGAAGCCAATCCAGCATTAACAGGCCCTAAATCTGATTAAAAGCAAGTTGCTGATTGACCGGGATGCATGACCCAGTTGGTGAAGTAAAACTCTTCCACCTCTGCAAAGAGGAGGCAAGTGATGCATTGGAAGCTAAACAGGGAGATGTGGAGCCACATGTAGGATCTACTGATAAGAAGGTAATGTTGACAGATACACTTTCTCTATGCTCCTTGTGTAAGATGGATGTGAAACAGTCCAGGTATTGTATTTTATACAATACACAATTTTTACAATGCACAATTTCACAGGTAGTACTGTATGGCATACACTTAACTTTTGTTTTGTACCTTTTGATTTGACTGCATTACCCTTTCTTTACAAAATTTCTTAACAAGAAAATTGCTAAATACAGTGTTCATTAAGCATTAGTGAGTTTAGACCTTTTTCGGGGGTGCTCAGGCCCCCCTAAATTTTATCAGAGCCCACTCTAAACATTGGACAGTGGATAGATGTGCAGACGATGTCTTGGGTTCGTCGATCAATGACCAATTCTGGACATCTGTATGACGTCCAACCATGACCTAACCTGGACATCAATCCAGTTCAACATTTGGACTGCCTAATTTTATGGACATCATATGAATATCTATGACAGGTGCAGGACATTTATATGATTAATACATGTAATATTTTTATTTATTTATTCACTGTTCTATTGTGAAGAGCTTTGTAAGAGGAAGTGAATGGTGTTGTGATCGGTAGCCTGCCATGGAAAGTAGGAGAAGTGTGGATGTATGAACCCAACTATCGACTCGACAGTCTTTGTTTGTACGCACATTTTGGCCTGTGAGAAGATGACATTTCTGCTCCAAATCCACCACACAGCTGCTCATTTTTGTCTTAGCTCAAGAGTCTCCGCCATCTAGCAGATGTCTGCTAATCACGCTGCATTCCTTCACACATAACTGTTTCTGGAAACATGAGCCTATACATGTAGAAGCATTATAAAAATGACGCCTAAAATAAGTTTGACATTGAAAAGATGTCAACCATATTTGAACAGCCTGTATACGGTGGTCCTACGGACAATAACACTAGAAGTTTAATAGACGTCAAAAAGAAGATGTCGCCTGAAGTTACAAAACAACCCCCTCAGTGGACCAAAATTGTACATCCAAAAATGACTATTAAAATACGTCATTCTGAAAACAAATTTGCACAGTGGGCCCCTAAAAATAACTAATAGCATATTTTAGTATTATTTTCTGGAATTTGTTGTTGCTGCTTGTCATGGATTGTCATCAGTAATACGACTTTCATTGCTGCGGGAGAAAGACGACAAAGAGGTAATTCCATGACACACATCAGTGATCCAGATTTAAAACACACTTTAACTGAAATACAGCAAAAGTTTAAACTGCTCTGATTGTGCGGGGACGTTACTGTGACTTCTAAAGTATCTGCTTATTTTTGTTTGTTCTCTAAATAGTGTCCAAAGCGCTAGCGAATGTAGTTTGAACCTTCTGATTCACTAGTCTGCTAGTATGCCAAAGAGTCGATGTGCATTATTATTTTAGCTAAAAAATTGTTATTGCTGTTCTGATTGAATTGAGCTTCACTCTTTGTTTACAGTAAAGCTCTCGATCCAGGTGACAAAACATCAGAATGATGTTACCTGTCTATGTCCCGCAGCAGTTTGTATTCAGTGTGATATTGCAATAAACTGATATGGATCAGTTCATTTTTTTTATTCACTGTAACACTTAAATTTAACAAAAATGATAAAGCTGTAGTTTCTGCTTTACCCACATTCATTGATAATGATTTTACATAGCTAAGCAGTCTGTTGTACTATTGCTGATTGTGGATCCCCCACTTACTCTTATAATAATTATTATAAGATTATATTTCTGTCATTTTCCAGTTTCTAGTTGAGTGAGGAGGGTGGAAACAGAGTAAGAGGACAGGGAGATTGTACAAGAACAGGGAGAACAAGGGAGCAAATAATGAAGTTAGTTGGAAAAACAGAAGTAATTTTTAATGTAGTTGATGGATGATTTGAGTCCTTTCCAGTACGACACTTAAAAATGTCTGTGGACATTCTAAAGAGAACATAATGATATGAAGTGTGGCAATTTGCAGGATCCATACCACTCTAAACATGGCTCGAACAGGATGCTTGCCACTATATTGATGTTCTTTAACTTTAACTTTGCCTCATTTTTGATAACTGAACACACTGCTAAAAATGGTGGATTAGATTAAAATCTCTGATTATTGACTCTAAATTATTCTTAGAAATTACAGTAGGCCCATCCAATTAATTAGGTTGCTTTTGGAGGTAATATTTGCAATGTCTATCCAATTGAATTGAGATTTGCAAATGTAAAAAGGGTTGATTACATTTGGAAACAGCATATTCCATCAAAAGTAATTAGAAGACACCGCATGCATGACATTATGATTGGGAGCTAAGCTCCCCAAACTAAGTATAGTTGTAAATTACTTTTCAGCTTTTAGTTTTGGCATCATTGTACCAACATAAAGTGAAGTAAAAGAAAGGGAGAACAGTGAGGAATGTTGTCTGTGACCCGGCCATTTCTAAGTGACTGGTCTCCTTTTCTGTCAGACTGCAGCTAATGAGAGTGACGTCTCCCTCATAAAAACCTGTGGGAAAGCCATCTCTAAGCTCCTGTGTTGGCTCTGAAAACTATTTACTGTGCAAATTCCCAGAGATTGGATTTGAGTACCTCCTGTGTTGGTTTACCTACCTCCAATGACTGGGCAGTAACATGCTGTTCATACGCTTGACCAAACTTCTCTCCCTGTCTGTCCTCTTGGTTCTCTTGCTTAATTTATACATCCAGGTTTCTCTTTGTCCATATAATTTTTTGTTTCTCTCTCGCTCTTCTTTCTCTCAACTTTCAATTATTTTTCCAGAGTCTTCCTTTGACATTTTTCTCTGTACATCTGCGTCCATCTGCGTTAGCATAATGTAACCGGGAGAATGAACAGGAGAAAGATCATTCAGCAAGTGATGTAAATAAAAAAGAAACCATGTGACATGTAGCTGTTTATTCTCACACACTCTCCAACCCCATTTGAAGTTGGATCAATAATTAGACGGCTTTTAGTGATCTCGACACTAAACACGGCATTAATTAATGAAATTAATTTGTGATGCGTGCTTGAAGAAAGTTAGAACCCCAAACAGCTCTGTTCAAAAAAAGAAAGCAGTTCACTGGAGCCCATTTAAAGGGGCCCAAACATAAACCCAACTGAACACCTCTGGAGAGATCTAAAAATGACACTCCACTGACATTCCCTCCCTGGATCCTCACCCTCTATCTCACCTGATGGTCATTCTGGTTGATTGCCCCTGACGCCATTTAAGGCCTCTTTGGAGTGTTGGTCCTTGCTTGTACTATTCTCAGTTAGTGTTGCCCGGCTGTTTTGGAGGAAGGAAGGTTCAGGGTTTCAGTAGTCATCATCATGGGCTCATCGGATTAGAATGAGAATAAGCAGTCATCATTTGCAGGTTTTGTCGTTTTATTGTATAACAGGTAAAGGAAAGAAAGACACACATGGACTGCTCTCTCTAAAAAGGACAAAGTATGATTTAAGTAACTCAAAATGATACATGAACTCAGGAAACTCAAAGAGAAACTCACCTCAGCTGCCGCCCCATGTGGGAGTGAAGAAAGAGTGAGGGGTAGGTGAGTGCAGTCCTTATATAACGAGTGACAGGTGAGTGCAATTAAGGCCAAGCACCACACCCAATCAAAGGTGAGAAA
>NW_005187548.1:575614-579558 GCF_000239375.1 Pundamilia nyererei | reverse complement strand
ACTTACTATTGTTTGAGTACTTGCGATTGTTTTATTGTACTTTTTATATTTTACATTTAGATTTATTATTGAATCTTGCACCAAGGGAGTGGCACTCCAATTTCGTTGTACTCTGTACAATGACAATAAAGGCTATTCTATTCTAGTTCTCTGGTTAATTGTTGTTCTCTGTTTTCCCTACACAGGCCTCCCTGGACCCCAGCCAGTTTTCCCTGGTATCTACTTGATGGAGAGTGTGAGGCGCGGCGGGGATTTCTGGACTGACTGTGTTTCCTTTCTCAAACGGAGCCAAGAGCCCTGGACATACCCTCGGAACCCCTGGACCCCTCTTCCCCTGTCTCACTGTACGGTAGATTTTTATTGTTAAGATATTATTCAGTGGCAGCATCAGTTGGGTTAATCTTTGAGTATAAACTTTCTTCTTTAAAAGATTTTTTTAAATTTTTTTTATTTTGAGCATAAATAATTTCAATGAAACCACTCTTTCATTGGCTAATGACTTGTCAATCACAAGTCACTTATTATTCTCAATATTCTGACCATACACAGAATAGTTCTCCTTTTTTGAAGCATTATGAGGAAGATTTACAAAACAGACTAAACTTTTATACATTATAACCCAAAATGAGTGACCTCCTCACCACCTCACTCAGCATTCCACTAGCATTTCTCTCCCTCTTTTTCAGCGACCTCTGTCCACAACCCACGATTGCTTCTGACTCACGTTTAGATGCTCGTCCCATGTTTTCTGAACATAAGTATTTAACTTGTGTTTCTGTAAATAAAGTCTCACTGAAAATCCAGCAGTTTTGCCTCTGCCTAAATCTGCATTTGGGTCCTTTTTCATGCACTGGCCCTTGCTGGTGTAACAGAAACCCCCGAACCAGATGGTGGACATTGAAGATGAGGGGAACCATCACCCTGAAGAAGGAGTCCTGTTGGACTTGGTTAGTCTGTGGGAATTCGGAGGCAGCCGATAAGTACCAACAGTCCAAGCTGAATCGGTTCCAGCAGTAATAATAATAATAATAATAATAATGGATTGGATTTATATAGTGCTTTTCAAGGCACCCAAAGCGCTTTACAATGCCAATATTCATTCACTCTCACATTCACACACTGGTGGAGGCAAGCTACAGTGACTAAAGCAAATATTTGGGTGCGGGAGGAATTTGGAGAGGCCATGGAAAAAGCCTTTTAGACTGCCTCGAAGAGATTCTGGAGAACCATCAGGCGACGCAGAAGGGCAAAGCAGTGCTCTACCTGCACTGTGTATAATGTGTGTGGAGAGCTCACTGTAAAGACTCACCTTTCAGCACACTCACTTCACCAGATGCTGCAACTTCTTCTTCTACATTTTTATTGGCGGTTGGCAAAAAACTGAAAGGTGCATTACCGCCACCAACTGATATGGAGTGTGGTCTGGAACGTCGCTCAAAAAAAGTTTTTAAAACAGTTTCCCCTCTTTTAAAAACTGAAGTAAGGCCTGATAACATTTACTTTTTTAATCAATAAGGTCCAGTTTGATTTTTATGTTATTTAGGTTTTGGATCAATTGTCTCCTCTCAACCTGATACTTCTGACAGTGCAATATGACATGTTCTATAGTTTCGTCTGTGAAGGTTCTCAGTCATCCAGGTCATCGTAGTCAAAGGAGCTTGCAAAGAAAAGCATCTGGACTTCTTTAAGTTACTTGAAGACGTTTCACCTCTCATCCGAGAAGCTTCTTCAGTTCTACGGTCAAATGGTGGAGAGTCCCAGATATAAACCTAGTGGGAGTATCCCCCCACAGAGGGACAAAAAGACCCCCTGATGATCCTCTAATCGCCTGAGCCAAGGTGTGAAACTCGGTGTGGGTCCCAATCAGCCAGAGTTTCAGGTGTGTTCATTGTGAAACCTGGCCCCACCGTCTTCCATCTTATGAATATAACCAAAATCACTTCTTGCTGTGAAGCAACAGTGCTAACCACACCAGCACCTTCTGCTCTGTTTATTTTTAATTTATTTTTTATATGTTGCTTATCTACATATACATATATTTTATACATTGAAACTGTAAAACATATATAAAATATATTAAAAAAAATTGTGAATAAAATGAAATGAAATAATGAAAATATTTTCATCAAACTCTGTAGATAAACTCTTAACAACAATAAATATAAAATTGAAGTTAGAGATAAAAATTTAGAGATAAAAAAGAGATTTAGAGATAAAATAGATTTGTTCTAAGGAATCTATGAAATTTGTTAGCAAAATTATCTTTTAGATAATACAAATTTAGCTCCCTTAACTAGAACTAAAAATCATACAACTAAATTAGGATTTAAATGTACAACTTCCATCTATTTCAACAGAAATAGTTTTTTATTCTATTTAAAATCTGTGGGTCAGAAAAAAATAATGTAACTCTTCAATCTTATATTTTTATATCCTCCTGAAGCAGAGGAAAAATAAATCTTGCCGTTTACCTTTTTTTTTTGTAATTTCCTTCCTTTTTGGATCTAAAAGAGGCCACCCAAATGCATGAGGTATTAATGGTATGGCAGGACTTATTAGGATAGCTCAAATAAGTCAAAAGAAAAAAGAGCAAAACACAAATGTCCATTACAGAGGACATAAATAAACAGGGTGGTTCTCAGGAGAATATTACCAGGCTGTACAGCTGCTGGCAAAGTGAAACTTTCTTTATCTGTTGCTTGTCGATTTCTGCAGCAATAACAGCGTAAAATCTCACTTGTTTCTTGTCAGACCAGCATTATGGAGAGGATGTGCTCTGTAGTGAGTGTTCAGAACAGCTGAACCTCTGCTAATCATGTGTAATGATTAATTAGAGAAATAAAAGCTTAACTTTAAACAAGGGTAAACAGAGTGTGGTACTTTACTCGAATGAGGATCCAACTTTAAGACAAAGGACGAGTGTCGACCAAAGAGTTTTAAGCTGATTAAAATGAAGAAGTCAACTAAGAAGTCAGACTAGGAAAACTGGTGAGTTTAAAAATGATATAGTTTACAAAAATATGTATTGTAATTACAAGTTTCTTCATGGTTGAACTCTGTATCTTATTCTGTTCTGGAAAATTAGTAAAGGTGTTCACTTTAGATAGTGGAGGAGCTGCAGTGTTGAGGTTCTGAAAACTGAATCAAACAGGAGGCTCAGACCAGAGGCTTCTGTAGAGTTTCATTACCTGCTTCACAGATAAACATGTGCTAATACCTCATGTTATCCCAGAAAATCCCAGACAGTTTGACAGGAATAAGACAGACACAAACTGTAATCTGCATCTCTCCATTCTTTATTATTCCTTTTTATATAGAAACAAAAGCACATTCTGAGAGAAATGTTATACACATCTGCAGAACAGAATCATATAGTAAAAAAACAAAATACATTGTTAATTTTAACAGCAAGTTGAAAATGTACAACATTAAAAAAACAAAAAAACAACAACAACATATTATATGTATAAACTTAGTGATGTTTATCATTTATATTTATTTATTTAAGTACTATATGCTCACTTTTAATTTGATGGATCTACATGTTTTTTTTTTTTTTTTTTTTTTAACTGAGACTTGGGCAATAAAAGACTGAAATTTTAACTGTTACAAATATAAGTGGTGGATCTCACTAGCTAAATTAGCAAGAGCCAAAACATTGGGTGTGAAAAAAATCCCCCTAATGTAAAGATGGGAAGATCTACTCTGTGACAGAAATAGTTGTAATTGTTTTTCAGTGTAAAATGACAGAGAATAGGTTTAATCCCTCATCTGCTGTAAGTTATCTAATTAAAAGATTAAGGAAATTGTGGAATTGGTTCATAATTCCAATAATAATTCTCAAAAGTGTTTTAAACTCCACCATGCACTCTTCCAGCTAATGAATAGGGAGCCCATTTAGCTTTAAACTTTAAATAATAATAGTGCACATAAGTAATTTCCAC
>NW_005187548.1:574495-575580 GCF_000239375.1 Pundamilia nyererei | reverse complement strand
TATATATATATAGCTAATTCATAAAAATAGTGCTCTCAGGGCATTTCATATTGTAAGATAACAATATTAGAAAGAAATCCCAACCACACAACTCCCTATGAGCAAGCACTTGATGACAGTGGGAAGGACAAACTCCCTCTGGCAGAAGAAACCTCCAGCAGAACCAAGCTCACATCTGTCCACCATGACTGGGGGATAAGAGGAGAGAGCAAAAAGAGATAGGACAAAAGGCAAACTTTAGGAGAGAGAGAGAGAGAGAGAAGGAACGGCCATTTCTTTTATTCAGCAAGACAATGTCAAAATATTCTGTGCATATTTCATCAGCATGGAAGCACAGTAAAAGAGTCTAGGTCCTAAACTGACCTGCCTGCTCTCCACACCTGTCACCCGCTGGAAGCAGTTGACACATCAGGAAAGGACAATACAAAAAATGTCATGTTTAGTCTTTTCTGATGCACGTAGGAATCAAATTCAAAATGAGCATATGTTTTTTTGCTTTAAATAAAGCAGCCACAGTTTTAACATTTGATATCATCTAAAAAAAAAATCTCACCTTCACCATGTCACAAGATAATTGTCTGATTGGGTTTCATTATAGCTACTTGCTAAATAGACACATTCTCATAAGCTGTGTGTTTGACAACTCTTATTCGAATGTTCACAAAAGACAAAAAATATTCTACAAAAACATAAGTAATTAAGGTTTATTGATAATGTGTTTTTTTTAGAACAAAATTCACAAAGTGCTTTACAATACAGAATAAGATACAACAATTAAAACTGTATAAATAGATCAAACTAAATGAAAGCAAAAAGCCTGAACAGGCTTAAGTTTCTTTTTAAGGGTATCAACAGTGTCCACTGATCTTTGGTCTAATGGAAGTGAGCTCCACAACTTTCACTGGATATAAGATCTACATAGCTCAAATATGTAAGTCTCTAATAGACACTGGCTGCCAATCACTTGTTGGATGGGCATTTCACGCAGTGTTCCACTTACAGTGGGGCAAAAAAGTATTTAGTCAGCCACCGATTGTGCAAGTTCCCCCACTTAAAATGATGACAGAGGTCAGTAATTTGCACCA
>NW_005187548.1:566086-573215 GCF_000239375.1 Pundamilia nyererei | reverse complement strand
TTTACGAATAAATTCTTTACAAATCCTACCATGTGGATTCATGGATTTTTTTTTCCACATTCTGTCTCTCACAGTTGAAGTGTACCTCTGGTGCAAACTACTGACCTCTGTCATCATTTTAGGTGGGGGAACTTGCACAATCGGTGGCTGACTAAATACTTTTTTGCCCCACTATAATTTGCTGTAGCAGAGGTATTACAATTATTTCTGGACTAGGAAAAATAACAATTAGAAAACATCTATGTAAAGGTTCTTACCGTATAGTTTACAAAACAACAAGTACATGTGCATTGTATTAATTTGTAAATTTTTTGTGTATTTTTGATTTAGGGTCAATTGATTTTGGGTCAATTTCTGTTTTAGGAAATCTATTGTCTGGCTGAAGTTCCAATGAGGCACATGCAAAAGAATATACAAACACAAACACATAGGAACACATTTCAAGTCGTATTACAACAAACAGCATATAACTGTCACCAATAATAATAAAAAAGGGTCAGTTTTTTAAAAGGAACAAACAAGACACAGAGGTTAAACCTTTTTGAAAACACTGACAACCTTTTTCTATATATGAAACAACACCATGTAGTTCACAAAGTTGTTGTTATGTGGAGAAAAAAAGGATTAACAACTATGAAATTGATATCCCAGAATATTCTGTGCATATTTTGCATATTTCGGCCCCAAAGTGTAGCCTTGATTTGTTTTTTTGTATTTTTGGAGGGTCGGTGATGTGAGCTGTTTTTGTTTATTTTTTCCCTCTGGGAAAAACTGCAATCATCATAAGGTCAAGGTTTGTTCAGTGCTTTGATTTATACCTAAATGTTTGGAAAACCCATGACACACCCATCAGCCACAGCTGCACTTTCTATTTAGCCAGTGCTTGTATACTACAGGATCCTTTGATGTGTATGCTGGCAAACATAAAAGCAGGCTGCAAAAGTAAAACTCAAAAGTAAGACTTTTGCAATGAGTGATTCTACTTCTGTGATCTTCACACTTTACCATTACTGCTTTTTTCTATTATGAATATCATTGATATCTCCAGGTAGGTTACATCAGTGCATAGAAGGTTCTGTTATAAAGGAATTAAAAGCATGGGCTCTCTTGGTAGTTGCTGAAAATAACATCTTGTGCATCACATGGTTAACTGCTGCTAATTCACTGACACCACCGTATATATTAAATCAGAATAGGTGGTATTGTATAAATTAGTGCTATAAGTTGTAAATCACTTGCACTACATGCACAACGTATTAACTAAGAGCGGGTGATTAAAGTGTTTCTCTGACTTTACAACATACAACAAACAAGTTTAACATAGCAGGGCTTTTTCAGTATAAGCTGGCTTGACAAAACCTAAAACTCCAGTTAGAGATCCATAATGCGTTATTACAACACTGGTTATCAGCTTTCCTTATTAAACCAGTCTTTGTGCTTCGGGATCTGTGCACGGTATTATGCAGAGTGCTCTCTGCCATTTATTTCTTCAGCATCACAGCTTCAAATTAGAGCTAAAACTTTGACCTTGATGTATTCAAACATTAGTGTGTTACCTGAGTACTGCCCCATGGCCTGAAATATAAAGATCAGGGAATCACATTAGGTTTTATTTATGGGGGGATCAAAGTGTTTTAATGTTACTGGGTTTTTTTTATGTTACTGGGCTTTTTTTTATGGTTTTTATTTTACTGTTCACCTCGTCACTGATAAGTAGCCTATAAACAGACCCCCCCCCCTTTTTTGTGTCCCTTTTTTGTATAGATAAAATTCTCATTCAGCAGGTTGCAAGTATAACACTTATTCCATATCAGCAATGAGTCTGCATATTCGATACTGTTGACCATAATATCCTATTAGAGCGATTAGAACATGCTGTAGGTATTACAGGTACTGCACTGCAGTGGTTTGTATCATATCTATCTAATAGACTCCAGTTTGTTCATGTAAATGGAGAGTCCTCTTCACACACTGAGGTTAATTATGGAGTTCCACAGGGTTCAGTGCTAGGACCAATTCTGTTTACATTATACATGCTTCCCTTAGGCAGTATCATTAGAAGACATAGCATACATTTTCACTGCTATGCAGATGACACCCAGCTCTATCTGTCCATGAAGCCAGATAACACACACCAATTAGTTAAACTGCAGGAATGTCTTAAAGACATAAAGACCTGGATGGCCGCTAACTTTCTGCTTCTTAATTCAGATAAAACTGAGGTTATTGTACTCGGCCCTGAAAAGCCTAGAAATATGGTATCTAAGCAGATTCTTACTCTGGATGGCATTACCTTGGCCTCCAGTAACGCTGTGAGGAACCTTGGAGTCATTTTTGACCAGGACATGTCCTTCAATGCACATATTAAACAAATATGTAAGACTGCGTTCTTCCATTTGCGCAACATCTCTAAAATTAGAAATATCCTGTCTCAGAGTGACGCTGAAAAACTAGTTCATGCATTTATTACTTCCAGGCTGGACTACTGTAATTCATTATTATCAGGATGTCCAAAAAACTCACTGAAAAGCCTTCAGCTAATCCAAAACGCTGCAGCAAGAGTACTGACAGGGACTAGAAGGAGAGAGCATATTTCTCCTGTTTTGGCTTCCCTTCATTGGCTTCCTGTTAAATCCAGAATTGAATTCAAAATCCTGCTCCTCACATACAAGGTCTTAAATAATCAGGCCCCATCTTATCTCAATGACCTTGTAGTACCATATCACCCTATTAGAGCACTTCGCTCTTGCTCTGCAGGCCTACTTGTTGTTCCTAGAGTATTTAAAAGTAGAATGGGAGGGAGAGCCTTCAGTTTTCAGGCCCCTCTTCTATGGAACCAGCTTCCAGTTTGGATTCGGGAGACAGACACCATCTCTACTTTTAAGATTAGGCTTAAAACTTTCCTTTTTGCTAAAGCATATAGTTAGGGCTGGACCAGGTGACCCTGAATCCTCCCTTAGTTATGCTGCAATAGACATAGGCTGCCGGGGGATTCCCATGATGCATTGAGTTTTTCCTTTCCAGTCACCTTTCTCACTCACTATGTATTAACAGACCTCTCTGCATTAAATCATATCTGTTATTAACCTCTGTCTCTCTTCCACAGCATGTCTTTTATCCTGTCTTCCTTCTCTCACCCCAACCGGTCGCAGCAGATGGCCGCCCCTCCCTGAGCCTGGTTCTGCCGGAGGTTTCTTCCTGTTAAAAGGGAGTTTTTCCTTCCCACTGTTGCCAAAGTGCTTGCTCATAGGGGGTCATATGATTGTTGGGTTTTTTTCTCTGTATCTATGAAGCGCCTTGAGGCGACTTATGTTGTGATTTGGCGCTATATAAATAAAATTGAATTGAATTGAATTGAATTGAATTGCATATCACCAGGAAAAGAATGAAAATTGAATCTAAACTCTGAACATAAACTACTCCCTGATTAAAACTGGTGACCGGATGATGGCTAAAGAATCACAGACAACCAGATGTCGATGTTATTCCTACCCAGAAGATAGGTGTGATCAGACTGTCTCTTATGAAGCGAAAAAGGGTAGGGTGTTTAGTTATCTGACACAATAACCCCAAGTTAAATCACAATGTTTGTAATTCCCAACATCATGTTGTTAATCCTTTCTAGCAGCTTGTGTGTTTTAACCATTCAGATTGTTTCTACATCGTTGTGTTGGTCCTGAAGAAAATCTTTGCTTCCCACATATCTGTCAGCTTCTGCAGCACTGTATCGGTTACTACTCTTTTCTCCATGTGAGGATATTTGCATCCATGCATCCATTGCAATTTCCTCCAAATGGCCTCTACTGGTTCTTGAAATACTTTAAATAATCAATTACAGCCACTTCTGTTCTGGCCACAGTAATTTCACAGTTTCTAAAAACTGCCAATAGTATTGATTAGTATGTAAAATTGCTAAATGAATATCAGCGTTGAAGCAATGAGGACTCTCTATTATGTAGACTTGCCTCATTTTCACCAAGAATTTAGCTGAAAAGCTTGTTCTGCAAAAGCCAAATCACACAAGAGAAGTAAATTTTAATGATGCAAGAGATTCTTCCTATACAGCTGTCAATACAACTTAGATTTTAGAGAAATACATGATCCTTGCACTGTTTCTAACATCAAAGCTAGGTTTCTCCTCAGATGAATCCATCCGAAAGGAAGGTTACATCATAGCTGTTGTTGTGGTCAAAGTATTTCTACAAGGCGTTGTTTTTGAGAAAATACCTTTAGGAGTTACATAAGCTAAATGTTTAGAAAAACTGAATCAGTGAGGTACACCACCCATTAAATTCATTTCAGTGATTGGTGAAATAAAAACATATATGTACAAACATACAGTATAAATAATTTACATCAGTATCTTTTGTAAAGTCTTGCCTCCCCCCGTCTTCTTCCATCCATCGTATTTTCTTTTTTGATTTAACAATCTCATGTTAAAGGTATGAAACACAATAATCCATGAGAAAATGTGTCTGAAATTAAATCAGAGCATTTAATGAGTGAGAATTTAACCTCACATGACGATGATGGTGACCACATTCTCCAACTCAATGCCATAATTTCCTCTGGGAAAATGTAATCAAGATGTGGCAATGTATGAATTTATGACAAAGTGAAAGAAGGTGTGTTTATCTGCAGCTTAATCAGTATGCCGTCTCTTTAATGATGTTAGTGGAAAGGGTGTGGCTACTGGAGATGCTAATGGAGTGGCGGTTGAGGGGGTATGGTTGATTCCTGTTTGTGTGACGGCAGGGCATGCAGAAGTACCGCAACGTGGAGAAGAAGATCTGACGGTAGGTGGCTGATACCAGGTTGTACAAGACAGGGTTTATGGCCGAGCTGACGTAGAACAGGACATTGGTCAGCATGTAGAAATAGTGGTAGAAGTCATATAACTCACTGGAAGAAAACACAAGGGAGAAGTATAAGGAAATAGTTATATGTCCAATGTTTAAGTCTAAACATAAATATATTACTTTTAATGCTTTGCATAAAAAAGATACACAGGTGCAGTGTGACTTGTACAGCAAAGTTAGTGCATTTGAACAGCCTCCGGAGCACCACATGGTGTCGAGACTCATCCAAAACTGGAAAAAAAAAAAATCTCAACTACATGTGGTACTTGTACTGCCGAAAAACAATAAAATCAATTAAAAAAAACATGGCAGTTTCAAAATACTAACTTTAATAACTGACATTCAAAATGCAATATCGACATAAAGATAGACTAGTAATGTTGCAGTCTTCATTATTTATTTTTTGCCTGACCCGTTTGGTTCTTTAGCCTTCAGAATTGATGTCTTAAGGCCAACAAAGATACCAAACGGATTTACTTTATCAAGTGGACCACCGGGGCCTTGCCTTGATTGACCTTTGTTGTTATTATTCATTTTATTTTATTTTATTTTATTTTCAGTTGTTACAGACGGGACAGACATGGCTAGGGGATAGGAAAATAATGGGGAGGGGGGGGGGCTCCCCTGTGTGGGTGTGTGTGGTATAGTGGGAAGAGAAGAGGAAGGCAGTCGGGGATGGCAGTCGGGGATGGGAGGAAAGGAAGGGAAGGGAAAGCAGCCCCTCCCTGGGGCCAGCTCCCCCACTGACCCCAATAGGCACCCCCACCATCTGGAACCCACCAAGGCCATCCAGACCGGGGCCCACGGCAGCAGCACCGCCAAGCTCCACAGACCCGGAGCAGCCCACCTGACCCCACCGCAGAGGAAACTGTATCCACCCCATCCCACATAGCAAGAAAGTCTGGCCCAGATCTGGTATCAAGCCGGCACTGCTGGCTGACTTCTGGCATGATAAGACGTATGTCATCCAAATATGGGCCAGGCCTGGCATAGATGGCACTGTCTATGTGATGGCATGCCATATCTGGCTCTATTGTGGTTTGGATTATGTGGTCCAGGCCCATAGAAAACAGATCTGGCCCAGATCTGGCATCAAGCTGGCACTCATGCCCAGCTAGCGGGTGGCTGTAGCTCAGGAGCTAAAGCACGTCACCTACTGATCGGAAGGTTAGTAGTTCGATCACTGGCTCCTCCAGTCTGCAAGTCAAGAGTCTGAATGTGTAACAATGTACACACAACCTCAGCGACACACCAACGAGGACCCAAGGCCCAGCTAGAGCCCCAGCATGGAGGCGGAGCACCCTGAGAACCCCAAGCCCCCACCTTACACCAGCCCTGCTGCATGCAGCCATGAGGAAAACGCCATCTAAGAGCCTCCAGAGCCCAGTTGCAGCAGATGGCCGCCCCTCCCTGAGCCTGGTTCTGCCGGAGGTTTCTTCCTGTTAAAAGGGAGGTTTTCCTTCCCACTGTCGCCAAAGTGCTTGCTCATAGGGGGTCATATGATTGTTGGGTTTTTTCTCTGTATCTATTATCGTCCGATCTACTGTACAATATAAAGCGCCTTGAGGTGACTGTTTGGCGCTAGTAAAGTAAAAACCATGAGGTTTATATTTATTAGGTATGTGTGTTGTTGAATGAATGCCAAATGCTATCATTTTTCTGTTGAGTAAATTTACCTTACCTACAGGTATAAAGAAAGTTACCTTACTTCACCTTACCTTACCTTACCATGTGGACTGTATTCATTTCTTTAGTGACATCATCCAATTTGCCCAACAAGCACACTAAAGGGGAGGTTGGAATTTTACATTTCAGACACTTTGATAAGTCTTCACATATCCTGCACCAAAACATCTGAACTGGTGGACAGAACCAAAGAGCGTGGATGTAATTGTCCGTGGATGTGTATTGCCTTGACAATGTTGCAGTCTTAAATACAATCTTTAGAACCTGATTACCCGCTGATTTACTGGGAATTTTAAGTTTTTGGTCTCTTACTCTTAATATCTTTAACTTGCAGACTTCAATTCATTAATTGTACTTACAGTGAAATTGTGATTTAAACAAATGACATAACAGAAAACGAGTAGTTTTGCAGTAAACAGTGCTAACTACTTTTCCTGAAAGTAGACTTAAATTCACCTCACCCCCCGCTATGTGCCAATTGTGAGGTGGGAACCTGTGACCACCAGGACTGTTAGGAGGTGGTCAGAGGAGGCAATAGCGGAACTACAGGGCTGTTTCGAGGTGACCGACTGGGAAACACTCTG
>NW_005187548.1:562765-564049 GCF_000239375.1 Pundamilia nyererei | reverse complement strand
TAACAAAAAATAATTTCCCCCAGGGATCAATAAAGTATTCTGATTCTGATTAAATAAAAACAGCTGCAAGGTGATGAACATTTATTTTAAACGTTATATTACAAAATTACAAAGATAATCATGACCATTAATATTTTGTAATGAAATGCTGTATTTTAAA
This sequence comes from Pundamilia nyererei, assembly GCF_000239375.1. Classification (NCBI taxonomy): domain Eukaryota; kingdom Metazoa; phylum Chordata; class Actinopteri; order Cichliformes; family Cichlidae; genus Pundamilia; species Pundamilia nyererei. The sequence continues at coordinate 563,889 of NW_005187548.1, read as the reverse complement.
GTTAACTAAGCTTCTTTAAATACAAAAATTACAAAAAATGGTGACATAGTAACCCAGGTTCTCTGAGTGGCGGGACTATATCACCGTACTACATATTTCATATGTATGTGTGGACTGATCTCGAACAGTATAACTCACATGGATTGTGTTTAAGACACACCACCTGTGGTGGCAGTGCAGTAATAGACACTTCTTTGGTAGACCAGACCTTGATAGGAATGTCTTTCTAAGCGACTTGTAGCTGGACTACATATTTCATATATAAGGGGACTTGAAAACGAGATTTACGAGATTCAGCTCATGTTACAGATTTACAGATTAAAGAAATAACACAATATATGCAAATCACTCAACAATAAATATCAAGGATGGAAAGAGGTGAGTAGAAATAAATATCAAGAAAACTGACAGCAACATTACCGAGTAAGAAAAGAGTGTATGCAAAAAGGATGTAACTATTGCAGTGTTTACAGTGTATGGAGGAGTTATACAGGGAGATGGCCACAGGCAGGAATGATTTCCTGTGCCGTTCAGTGGTGCTTTTTGGTAATCACAGTCTCTCACTGAATGTGCTATCCTGTGGCTAGCCAGCACGTCATGGAGTGGGCGGGAGGTACTATCCTACATTGTCTTTATCTTGGACAACATCCACCTCTCCGGGAAGGAGTCCACCACGATCCCCACAATATTACTGGCCTCTGTTGGCATCTGTGACCCTCAATCTGCTGCTCCAACATGCAACAGCATACAGGATAGCACTGGCCACAACAGAATAATATAAAATCCAGAGCATTGTCCAGATGTTGAAGGACCTCAGCCGCCTCAGAAAATGGAGAGGACTCTTGCCTTTCCTGTAAAGTGCAGTGATGTTTTTAACCCAGTCCAGTATACTCCAAAGAATTTATAGGTATTTATAGTTTGAGAGTCGCACACAGGCTACATTCACTACACTTAACTCCAAAACAACAACTGAAGGAATAGAAGAGGTTACACACTTGTACTGCTTATATACACTGCAAATCCAGCATGTCCAAATTAACACTGTCGGATTTGATTTCAACACTATTAAAGTGTCTATATGGGTCCACACCAGAGAGTGTTAATTTAACTCTTTTTGGAGAGTT
>NW_005187548.1:560163-561608 GCF_000239375.1 Pundamilia nyererei | reverse complement strand
TTCAGAGTTAAGAGGTCAAGAGTTAATGTTTCCATTGTAACACCTCCAGATTTGAAATAGAAACACTCATTTTTAACACTCGATTTTAACTACTATCATTTTACACCTCAGAGTTACATTAAAAGAATGTGACTCTGCTTAGAGTAAAATTAACTCTACTTTTGCAAGGAGACTATTAACACCAAAACATTTAACACTTTTGAATTTGCTGTGTACCCATGGCAGCAATTAGTGTGTGTGTGTGTGTGTGTGTGTGTGTGTGTATGTGTGTGTATAGACACTTTTTCCTCTTAATAAATAATAATATAAAAGCTACATTTTGTATTTTTCTCTGTGTAACATAAAAAAGTAGTAAGGGGTCAAATACTTTTCACAGCACTGTGTTGCACTGAACCTATAATGCTGATTTTAATCCTTGTTGGTCCACTACCAGAAACCCTTCCAACATCATTATCAGATCAACTTTTGAGGAAATTTGTAATCTAGGCTGCCCGCCAGTCTACAGATTTATTAATGATGTCAAAGCCCCTGCACGAAAAAGGGAAGAAAAACAATTTCCTACAAACACTAGAATGTCCAAGTGGTACAAACTTAATCTTCAGTTGGCTGGAAAAAACACAGTATTTCTGATTCCTGTCTGGATGGATAGCCACAGAGAGAGTGCTACTGCAAGTGGAAATTAATCCTAAATAAAAGGAGCATTTATATTTCATATGAAAAGCTGAATATCACACTCCTTTCACAAATATTGCACTACTGTGGTGCAACAAAAAATGCATAAATTCAGACATAATTACATATTTCAGAAAAAAAAATCAATTCAGAAAAAAAGTTTTTAATTTACAAGAACATTTTATTTGCGAGGGACAACAGGGACACCATTGAACACGACCTTTTTGTTAAATATGCACTCAGGTAATTCTGTATACAACGTTTATTTAAGGAAGGTTGACATGGACTATAAGTGAGTCTCTGACAGAATTTTGAATCTCTCAGGTTTATTTTACACTAGTTTCCTGAGTTTTTGTACAAAACCAAACATATTTACCAGCTTACTCAAGAAATACTTCCCTCTGCCTTCACTCACTTCTTCTTGTTGATTTACAGTCATTTACAGACAATCTGATGTTGGCTCTCTTACATTGAATGGCTTTGATGCATGCACTTTAATAGTGTAGCCTTTAAGTGTTTGAAAAAAGGTTTAACTTAAGTTTATATTTCAAATACCAAAAAATATTTTAGGTTTACGTTTCTACAAAAACCATCCCTGTTTATCATTTCAAGTGTCTTAACTTTTAATGACGTATACATATATTGTATATAGCATACGCTTTAAATGCAAACATTATAACAACTTTGTTCATTCCAGAGGAGTTTAACATCATTATATACAAAAGAACCCTGCGGTGAAGGACTTTGTTAATATAAGGCAGAATGTTGACCTG
>NW_005187548.1:559528-560143 GCF_000239375.1 Pundamilia nyererei | reverse complement strand
CTGTATATTCTAGTATTTCAAGTAAACACATTTTGACAGTAGATTCACTAGCTTTTGAAGACGAGCTTTCCCAGTGATACGCAACTGCAAACTGTTTCTGTTACTGTCAAGCTCTTAAAATTCTTCACACAGTCTCTGAAAAATTGATGTTTTGCTATAAATCTCATTATCCAAATATGAATGAGTGGTCAAATTTTTAGAATTCACCTAGATTAGTGGACGATGAAATGATGTTTCAGATAAAGTTTTTTGATGGGTAGAGTTCTTTGAGGCTTCGGTCGTGTTGCATAATAATGGGCTTTAAATACTCTGTCATTGGTGACTGAGTATGAGAACACAATGTTTATAAAGTTCAAGAGCAACAAAATCAAGCTCCAGAGCAAATCCTCTGGTACAAGTCACCAAATATTAAAGGTATGTTTGTGTTGACATCAGATCTATCCCATGTCCTCCCCACACACTTTTCTTGTCCAGGTAGCCATAGTTAAAAAATATATTCTATTTAAAAAGCTTTCTTTAGACAAAGACCTGAAGACCAAAATAGTTCTGGCCAGATCTGAATGAGGGTGGGGGAGGTTCAATTTGTCATGTTGCAACGAGCTTAGCTTCTGTCTT
>NW_005187548.1:553565-556400 GCF_000239375.1 Pundamilia nyererei | reverse complement strand
AATAGACATATGCTTTCAACTGTGTAATTTAAGTGATCTAGGTAGCTCTGTTTTGGAAGTTCAGTTAATGTTAGCAATTTCTTTGGGAGTTTGTATGTGCTTTGTGTCTGGGGCCCCCGTATATAAATAAAACCATGTTTTTTTTTACATTAGTAATTCCTATTGTGCATAATTTTATATTGTTTTTGATAATAAATTAATTAAAGCAACAAAACAACCTGAAAAGCCGGTTGGGAGCTGAAAGACCTGGCTCTTTTTAGTGAGCCGAGCCGGCTCTTTTTAGAGAACCGGCTCTTTTGGTTCAGCTCACTAAAAAGAGCTTGAATTCCCATCACTACTCTCAATAATACCTCCCCTGGAGGCATAGCGCAGGCACACCAAACAGATCACACCACTCTAGTGTTGACACTTATTTTAACCTTCATTTTATGTTCATTTCATGTTAAACAATTTTGTGTTCTCAGTCAAAAATGGCCATTACATTAAGACTCATGATACAAACTATAAATATATATTATCATTAGTTGTTGTGTTCGATTTTTTTCTTCAACCTAAGCCTTGTTCTTCTTCTATTTGTTATTTATGGCCTGTAAGTTTCATTGATCTGAGGTTATATGCCTTGAATTAGAATTCTAAAAAACATCATATCTGGAATATAATAATCAGATGAATAATAATAGAAAGTTACCAAGAACATTTGATTTCAATCCATTTAAAAATGTTTATACAGTCAAATAAAGTAACACCTGTTGTCTTCCCAGTCAAAAGTGACTGGGAACATTTTATTAATGAACAAAAGAAATTATCACAAAATTACATTTGTGTCAGAGACAGCTCACGTTATCTTATGCTTGGCTCTTTTCAGGAACACCATCTGCAGGTTTATCCATATAAACCTGCGTGTTCCAGGCATAACATTCTGGTATCATGGTTGCCCATATCTTTATGTCATATTTAAACTGGTTGCTTGGCATATACTATTTGAAAGGAGAGTGCTTCCTACAAACAGAGAAATGGTCATTAACTGTGATGTTTCGACTTTGGATATATATGAGTGGCTGGCGCTCCACACACTTCTCCCAGACTTCTCTGATCACTGCCATTTGTCTTGTTGACGGCGACCTGGTCGTGTATCATGATTGTCAAAGCGAATCACCCATAACAACATGTTAAACTTCTTGAATGACATGGTGGCCTGAAAAATTGTCTGACCATACTCTACATCCCATAAACTGCTGGTAGAATCCATTCTGGATCTGTGCACACCACTCAAAATCAAAAGACTCATGTATGCTTTCACATCATTCTGGATTATTTCCTTTCAAATGTCTTTGTAAGTTTGTTTTTTCCCTTCCAGGTTGGTTACGTTAACCACTGTGGTTTTGATGGACTGTCATAAACAACTCAAAGCAGGATTTGTCATCAGTCCAGGATGCGGCATATTTTCTAGGTCCTGAGACATTTTCAGCTGAAAGCCTAACTTGATTCTCAGGTGGGGATCATTTCCAATTCTTTGATTTAATTGTGACCATTATCACTGAATTCCTCCTCATCAGTCATTTCTTGGTCTGTGCCATCTTCCGCTCCTGACACTTCCTCCTCTAATCCATCCTCACTGTGAGTTTCCTGGTCTCTGTCTTCCTCATTAGTGTGTTGATCAAATATGTAATCAAGAGCCTCACTTAGGATCTATCGACATGCCACGATGCCATCACACAGTTGTGAGCAAGGCATCAAAAAAGCATTAAACACTACAGCTAGAAAAAAAGTTCAACGCTACTGAAACAATGTAGCCACTAAATCGGCCAAATTTGACCAAAACACAACATAACATTTAAAGATTACATTTTTATTTTAAAGTATGAGTAAAGAGTTCATTTCACTTTTTTAAACATGCATTACATGACTTACCATTTGATTTAATTTCTTACAAAAAGAAATACAGTGAACAATATTGATATACATATTTTTTGATGTCATGACCACATCGCTCAGTAACAAAGACAACTGAATATGATTGGAAACCTGGAAATGAAACAGAAAGGCAAGACATATGTTTTGATTGCATGTTGGGGAGAGGGCATGGATGTGGCCAGGGGGTTATTCCCTGCAATATTCTGAGCAGACAGACACTTCATTTCCTGCAGTCTGGTGATTATTTTATACACCAGTGCACATTCATTTCTTGGCGTAGTTTTATTTATTTATGCAAAGGAAAATACAAAATTAAGCAATAATGCAATTATCTTAAATCAGTTAAGCAATAATCGTAAAGCTCTTAGGCTATATGTGTTGTTTTCAGAGGTTCATTGTCCCTTAGAGCTTCCTGCTGAATCAACACATAAGCATGATTTACTATACTCTTCTCTTTTTTTTCTTTTTGTTGCCTCACAGCATGAAGGATCTAGGTTTCCTTGTGGAACTTGCATGTGCTCCCTGTCCAATCCAAAGTCATGCATATTATATTGATTAGTGATTCTAAATTGTCTACAGATGTATGTCTATAGATAGATGGATGTAGATGTAGTTGCTTTTTAGCTCAAAGTGAACCATGAGTGTTAAAAAGAAAAACTGCCATTTTTTGGGTTAGGGAACTGGGAGATCTACAGGTTAATATAGACAGGGATACAGTGTGGTCTAATCTGAGTTTGACTTCTAGGAACCTGGCGCATCAACTAATTCATTTCAAAACCATACACAGAACATATACAGTGGGGCAAAAAAGTATTTAGTCAGCCACCGATTGTGCAAGTTCCCCCACCTAAAATGATGACAGAGGTCAGTAGTTTGCACCAGAGGTACACTTCAACTGTGAGAGACAGAATGTGAAAAAAA
>NW_005187548.1:546172-550972 GCF_000239375.1 Pundamilia nyererei | reverse complement strand
TTCAGACACTAATAAAAGGAAACCGAGGTCCTACCCTGCACTAGTGCTGTCACAATATCAGAATTTTACTTTACCTGTAATCTATATATAATTATGGTCAAAACTATTCACCACTGTGCAATTTGTATTTAAAATATAATTAAGCTGAAATAGGGCCCCAAACTGCAATGCAGTAACACTTGTGAATAAAGGAGCTAGGTGAAGTAGAACAGTCACACCAACAAAAAGACAATAAAGAGTAATTAAATTAGGTATTGATTACTCATTATTCAGCTCAACCTAACAAAGTTACAGCAGCTTAACTGCTAACTGTGCAAGTGACTCAGTCTTCCTTAACAGGTTTAATGCGAAAAGTGTGTGAAGTGATCGAAATTTCAAGAGTCTTCCTTTCCTCTATAAACTGCAATATGAGTCATGAGTATGAGTATAACTGTGGTGTCACTAAACTGATTATGATTTTATTATATTTAGGGGATAAAGTAGGCTGGAAGGATGTGGAACAGCATTTCAGGACCTTCATGACTAGATAGGCTTGTAGCTATCAGCCCTGCTGCTGGGTTAATGCCCTTCCGATCCAGCTCTTCTCATGTAATGACCTTTCTTGTGGCACCTCATCAGCATTCTTGAGACTCTTCTTGGGGGAGACTGCAAACGTGTTTGCGACTGCACATATGGATGTGCCGGATGTGAAAAAGCTGTAGGTGCTCTAGGTCTGTAGATCACATGCTAGTGACAAAGCCATTAGCAAAATCCAAAAATGGAGAAAAAAATCAGTTAAGAGGAATAATCTGTGGCCACAGCCTGAGAAATGTTATTCAAATTCATGTAAATAAATTGTTATTTAGCATATAATTCCTCTACTGTTATGTTCAGTGCCACGTGATATCACAGTGCAGAGCAACTACCTAAACTTTATTCCTAGTGTCAAATCTTCACTGCCTATGACCCTGACTCCTCTGCAAAAGGAAGACCCAAATCAGTCAAAGTTCTTATCTCCCTGGTATGACTGACAAACATGCACCCTAAAGCAGATAATCTGTAAGCTGGACACGAAATGGTGTCTCACTAATTTAGAGGATCTTCATTTTGCCTGGAAAAAGGCAAAAAGATGTTACTCTGTAAAAAAAAACAAAAAAACAAAAAAGACAAAAAAGCCCTACATAAATTCATCACAGAACAGAAACAACATTGGTGAAAGTTACAAATGATCTTCTCTATGACAGTGGACTCTTCTTCATGTTTCTCCTGCTAAACCTTAGTGCAGCTTTTGATACTGTTGACACAGTGTTTACACCATTACAGAGATAAGAACATGCTGTTGATAAAAAAGGTACTGCATAAAACTTACATAAAACTGAGGTTGTTGTACTCAGCCCTTACAAATCTTAGAAACTGTCAATTCAATTCTGTTTTATTTATATAGTGCTAAATCACAACAGCAGTCACCTCAAGGTGCTTTATACTGTAAGGTAGAGACCCTACAATAATTCAAACATAATGTTGAACCAGATACTCTGGATGGTGTTAAGAGGGCAACACTTATAGTACTGCTTTCTTGCATGTGTGCAATGTCTCTAAAATCAGACAGATTGGGTCTCAGAGTGATGTTGAAAAAACAATTCAAGCATTTTTTACTTTTAGTAACAAAGTCAGTAAGAAGGGAAACTCAACTTCAATTATATATACATTCAATTTTGTGTTTACTAGATTCTTTTTAATTAGAGATACTTGTACTTATTAGAACAGTTTTGTGACTTTGTAATATATTGTATTTTTTAATTTAGTTTAGTTAATTGCTATGTTTACTGTCTTAGAGCCACTGTGACCACATCCTTTTCTCTTGGATTAATAAAGTATTCTGAATGTGAAGGGGTTGACTATTGTATGTCCTTATATATCAGGTCATTCTAAAAAAAATCCCTGAAAAGCCTTCAGTTGATCCTAAATCCAGCAGCGAGAGTACTGACAGGGACTAGAGAGAGCGCATATTTCTCCGATTTTAGCTTTTCTTCATTGGCTACTTGTTAAATCCATAATTTAAAATTCTTCTCATTACACACAAGGCCCTGAATAATTAGGCATCATCTTGAAGAGTTCATAGTAGATTACCACATGAATAGAGTACTTCTCTCTCTTACAGCAGGCTTACTTGTGGTTCCTAGAGCCCCTCTTCTATGTAATCAGCTCCCAGTCTGGATTCAGGAACAAACAGCATCTTGACTTTAAATATTAGTCTTAAAATTTTCCTTTTTGATAATTTAAAGTAAGGGCTTGATCAAGTGACTCTGAACCCTTAACTTACTTATCATGTAAGAGGCCAAGCCTTCTGGGTGCTTCCCATGGAACTCCGTCACTCACCTCTTTTCACTCTCTCTGTGTTCATATGATATTTTGCATTTAATCATTAGTTATTATTAATAACTAATGATTATGATAAAGAGCCTGGGACAGTGGTATAATGCCAATCTCAATGATACCTGGCAACTTGAACAACTACAGCAGAATATGGCTAATGACCTCAGGCGGATTAACAACACTGCACTCCCAGGGAAACTGAAGCTCTGTTGCTTCCAGTTTGGGTTGTTACCCAGACTACCGTGGCCGTTGACAAAGGTCTCACTCAATCATGCCAATCAATTGGAGAGGCTAGTGAGCTCCTACGTTAAGAAGTGGTTCGGACTTCCCAAATGACTCAGCAGTGTTGGGATACTATCATTGCCTATCCCTAGCCTGGTAGAGGAGTTTAAATGTGCAAAAGTGAGGCTTGAGATGTCACTCATGGACTCCCGGGTCTCACCTGTTTCAGAGAACTTTGTGCATATTTTGTTAGTTTCAACTGAAGGGTAAGACCTCTGCTGTAGAAACTTCACTGCATGCCAATGTTCAAGATTTTTTCCCCATTTGCATGCAGATATTGAAGCTAATGTCTACATGGAAATGAGATGTCAGACATCAAATGAGACAGAAATCAGCTATGGCATGAAGTGGCAGACTCGACTCAGAAAAATACATGAATGATGTATTTTATTTGGAAAGTCTTCTGAACTGATCATTTTATTAAAGATGAAAGACTTTAGACAGTTTTTCAACTCTCAGTAATGCCATAGTGATCGTTTGATATATGGACCTGCAGCGGAGTTTAGACCCAGACACGGCTAGTGACGTCAGACTGAACAACCAGATAGTTTCTAGTCTCTTGGGTTCCGTCTCTGTGTCTCCCCTGTGTTCCTTGTGTCATGTCTAGTCAACTTCAGTTTTCATGTCCGTTCTTCCCCGGTTCTCATTCTGTGTCTCATGTTTCCTGTTCTATTTTGACAGTTCCTTGTCTGGTGTGTGCAGCGTGTTCAGTTTTGTTTCTCCCCAGTCTCGTTGTGTGTGATTACTCCCAGCTGTGCTATCGTCCTGTGTCTCATTCCCCCGTTATCTCTCTGTGTATTTAAGCCCTGTGTTTCCCTCTGCCTGTTGTCACGTCGTCCCTCATGTTCCTGTGTGTCTCTCCCATGTTCCTTGTTTCCCCGAGTGGTTACTAGTTAGCTCCTGGCTCCTAGTTTTTCTGTTTATTGTTTTCCTAGCTCCCTAGTTTAGTTTCTTGTTTAGTTTACGTTTTATGTTTTCTATGCTCAGATGTTCACATCCATGTCCAATCCTGCCAGCCACACAATGCAATCTTCACAGAACAATGCGACCACACCATGGACCCAGCAGATTCTGCTCACCTCGAGAGGGAAAGGGATCTCACTCGCTGTGAGCCCAGGAGCTGGCCAATCTCATCAGTTCATACAGACTGTTTTTCTTTGAAGCTCGAAAACTTTGATTTTGTTTCTAAATCTGAAGAAGCAGAAGTTTCTGTTTCTGTTTGTGTTGAACCCAAACTGGGCCCCAAATAAACTGGACTGTGTGTTTCCCAGCTCTCAGAAGCTGTGTTTTCTTTTCCTAGGGTCACCCATTCAAAAACTGTGTATAGTGTTTTGTGCCACTCGGTCGGTACTCTGAGACTGTCTCCACTCTTAGCTGTCCCCAACTGTTCCTTGGGTGGAAACAGCTGGTGTCCAACCGTTACCTGTTCCCCAGGTGAAGGCAGCCGTGACTCAGTCTTCCTCTGCACCTGTATATGTCCCTCGGGTAGAGGCAACTTGGCCTGTTCATGAGTCTGTACTCGTTCCTAGGGTAAGGGCAGCTGGGACCCTGCCTGTCCTTGCACCCGTCCATGCTCCTTGGGTGGGGAAGGCTGGTAATTGGAAGGAAGGAAACAGGTTCTGGCTGTTGTGAGGCCAGCCCCTCACAATAACTTCAGCTGCTGCCATTAGAGCATCCTGATCAGGCTTTGTAATTTGCTCCAACCCAGCTTCCTTTGCAGTCAGCTGGTGGCTCAGGTGAGCTGTCTCAGTTTTCTGTATCACCAACTGGGAGCTCAGATGAGTCGACCCAGCCTTCACCTGTTTCAGCTGGGAGCTCAGGTAAGCTTATCCAGCCAACTAGATACTCCACATTGCTGTTGATGCCAGTGGAGCCATTTGAACAGACTGCGTACACTGCACAGCCCCAGCCATAGCATCCTGGGCTGACTGTGTGTCCTGCACAGCTACACCTCACTCTGTCTCTGCCAGAGGTTTCTACACTGTCTGATTCAAGGCAAGGCAAGGCAAGGCAAGGCAAGTTTATTTGTATAGCACAATTCAACAACAAGGTGATTCAAAGTGCTTTACAGAGACATTAGAAACAAGAACAAATAAAAAGCATGAATTAAAATTGATTAAAACAAGCAAATAAACTAACTAACTAATTAACAAACAAACAAAC
>NW_005187548.1:535596-536970 GCF_000239375.1 Pundamilia nyererei | reverse complement strand
GCTGTCGAGCATTAACTCAGCCTAGCCCCACATACCTGTACCCAACCAGATAACCCAGGTGCCCCTATTCCAAGACAACCTGGTTTGACAGAAACATACTACAGTCACTTTTAAATCACGTGTAACCCTTTTATTTGTTCAACTGGCCCTCATGAACCTACACCGTACACCAATGTTAACGGGGCCCTGAAGAACACAAGTAACAGAAAGAAAAACCCCAAAACACTCAAAAAAATAAAGAAATCCAATAAAACAAATAAAACAGGCCGTTATTCCCCAAAGTGGTGAGTTCTCACCCCCCTACCGAAAAAGGGCCCAACCATCACAATTCAGAAAACCAATGAAAGGTTAACACAGAAACTCTCTTATTTAGGATGGTTAACACAGCTTTACTTCTTTAAAGTAAAAGTCTGATCCAGTGTCAGCACCTGCAAATCTGAGGCCATGATCCTCAGCTGGAAAAGTGGGGGAACTCCACTAGATGGGAGAAAAGGATTCTTTTGAATGACACATATCTGGGTAACCTAGGCAACTAGAGCAATGTTGGTACATGTTGGTATTGTGAGAGATGGAATGTATGTTATTATCTACCCATTTAAAATAACATTCATGTGCTTTTTGGGAGGAATCCAGAATAGAAAGGCTCAGGAGATTTAAATCTGAGAGTTTGTCTTTCTTGCTGTGAGGGGACTGTGCATACAACTATAAAGTTCTATACTAAAATACAAAAATGGAGTAGTTGTAATTGTATTAAAAATTTAAAACTTATGGGGCAGTACTTTTTAAATTCATTATTTATCTGAGAAAATTAGTTACTTTTATGTCAATAATATAAATTGTAGATTATACAGAAGCAGAACAGAAGACCTTGGTTAATTCACCAAACATATATTATAAACTATTTTGATAATTATTCATTATTCATAATTATTATGCACATCATCTAAAGTGTTTTGTTTTTTGTTTTGTTTTTTTGCAACAAGCAAACATGCTCTGCAACTTGTGTTGCTCTAATGGGGCGCCAGCCACAGAAGCCGTGTGGTTACTGTGTTTCATTGAATAGGAAGTGCATTTAATTACTCTGGATGTATGATTTTTCAGCTGCCACATTTACCAGCTGGTTATCCATTATTCATATGGAACAGAAGAAAGAGACTTTTTGAGTAGGACCATTCAGCTGCTGAGATGTTGTTTGTTTGATTTGATTAATGAAACAATGCAAAGGTTAATTCTGGGGGGGGGGCAAGAACGAGAGGTTGAGATTTTTAAATGAAGTCAGTCCAATTAGGATGAGAGATGGATAGATGGATGGATGGATGGATGGATGGATGGATGGATGGATGGATGGATGGATGGATGGATGGATGGATGGAT
>NW_005187548.1:520234-534498 GCF_000239375.1 Pundamilia nyererei | reverse complement strand
GTGTGTGAATGTGTGTGTGAATGGGTGAATGACTGAATGTAGTGTGAAGCGCTTTGGGGTCCTATGGACTAGAAAAGCACTATACAAATGCAGGCCATTTACCATTTACCATTTATTTTAATATTTGTGTACAGTGCTTTGTGACTGTCTGTCTGTGAAAAGCACTTAATAAATAAACTTTACTTATTCACACAAAGCATAAAGGTAAAAAAAAACAATGTATACAGTATTATCTTCATTTTAGATTTCAAAAAGTATTTTCGGCTCCCAGTGTTTTCTTTTGCGTGGAAACCGGGTCCAAGTGGCTCTTTGGGTGTTAAAGGTTGCTGACCCGTGGACTAAACCAAGTAGTGAATGTTCCCTTGCATGAAAGACTGAGAGGAATCGTTACTCACTCTGACCACTCAGTCACGTAGCAAAACATGAGACGGCGAGCGTGATAGGGCAGCCAGCAGACCACAAAGGCTATTACCACAGCTCCTGAACACAAGGAAGAGGGGAAGTGTTAGAAACTAGTAACTAGTCAAACAGACACAGAAAAACAGAAAATTGATTTGTTAATGGAAAATACTCATTTGCACACTGTGCAGGATGTTGACACAAGTAATTAGGAATCAGGCTTAAACAAATGCTTTGATTGTTGATTTATACCAAGGACATCAGAACAAAGAAACCAGTGAATTTTTTATTTAAAAGATCAACAGAACAGTATTGTGACAGTGTCAATAAATTTCCTGTACACATCACTGAAATTATTTTTCAGTTGAATTTTTGAAATCAAAAACCACATGGATTGAATCCAGTATCTCCTGTCATAATTTGTTAACAACCAGATGATTTATTTTGTAATAAAAGAGAGACCTTTTTTATGGATATTGGAAATTCCCTGTACTGATTTTTTATCATGTTCATGATGACGCACTATGTCAACCAGCTGGCAAATATTTCAGTTTCACTTAAAACTCAGAGTAGATAATGCTGTAGGAGTCTTTCTGATCCAAAAGGGACTCGTACACTGTCAAAAATATTCAGGTAGAATATTCATTTTTAAGAACTGGACAGGATCATAAATGTTCTGCTCAAACCAACACAGAGAGACTGAGACAATAAACACTATTATCAGCACTATGTGCTTAATTTATTTGATTAATTTACCCCTTTTTCCTGCAGATCTTTGCAGCTCGACCAGTCTGTTTCTGTTTTTATGGAACCTCCGTAATTGCTATAGTAATTACTATACTACCGAAGTATAGTATTTGAGTAGCCCTTAGCTCATGCAAATGTTTACCTTATGTGGACCTTGTGGTTAAGTTTGTATAATTCAATACTTGAAAAATGTATGTAAAAGTCAGACGGAACAAAAGAACCATTAATATTAGGTATATTTAAATTAGTTGTACATCATCAGTTGCATTATATATGACTAAAATCCATGTAAGAAAATTGATGAAATAAACTCAATAAATAGTCTTCAGAGACTGAGAGAATGATACAAACATTTATTGATAAAAGTTGAGCAAGGGAATTTACATATAGAAAAAAAGTGCAATGAACCCCAAGATTACTACTTTGCTGGATTCCATCCAACAGATTACATAAATACCCTCAGAACTCATCACCACACAAGGGTATTTGATTTGGAGTAACACAGGAGGGAAGAAAGACTCCTAGTTCAGTATTCTTTGGTCACTGGATACAGCATACTGGGGACCACTGTATTTGACCATATGGAAAAACTGCTTTGACGACCTCTTAAATCTTGCAAAATGCTGTCAGTGTCAGTGTCACATAAACTCCTTTTTTCCAAAAGAGTAAAGTACCTAGAGTAGTAGTAAAGAGAGTTGAAAGTTTGTCTTGCAACCGGAAGATTGCCGGTTCGAGCCCCGGCTCGGACAGTCTCGGTCGTTGTGTCTTTGGGCAAGACACTTTACCTACCGCCTACTGGTGATGGCCAGAGGGGCCGATGGTGCGATATGGCAGCCTCACTTCTGTCAGTCTGCAGCTGTGGCTACAACTGTAGCTTGCCTCCACCAGTGTGTGAATGTGAGAGTGAATGAATAGTGGAACTGTACAGCGCTTTGAGGGCCCAAAAAGCGCTATATAAATGCGATCCATTATTACCTAGATATGGCTGACGATTAAAGTTGAAAGCATAAATGTGAAACCTATAGCTAGGCATTATCCCCAAATAGCAGATTACTGTATACCTAACATGTAAGTTCACATCTCAGACAACCTCACCTGGACCACCAACACCACCTCCATCACCAAAAAGGCCCAGCAGCGCCTCCACTTCCTGAGATGTCTGAAGCGGGCCAACCTCTCTCCTCCCAACATCACTATGTTCTACAGAGGGACAATAGAGAGTGTTCTGACCAGCTGCATCTCCGTGTGGTTTGGAAACTGCAATGTTGATGATCTCAGCAAACTACAACGGATTGTTAAAGCAGCTACCAAGATCATTGGAACATCTCTCCCTCTGCTACAGTCATCTTTCAAATCGCTGCATCAGTAAGGCCTCAGGTATCGTGCTCGACCTGTCACACCCCTCACATGGACTCTTTTCTCTCCTCTCATCAGGCAGACGCTACCGCAGCATCGGGGCCAGATCCATCAGACTCCTGAACTCACTACCAGCCCTCCCCCCAAACACACCCACACAATCTGTTAACTGACTTTTTTTGCGCTTTGCACACCACTACCTCTGTAAGACACACTACTCTATGTGTAGCATCCCTGGCTGAATGATGGTCTCTTATACTGATGCTTCACAGAGGTTTTATTGGAAATGTTTTTATTGAAACATTCAGTGAAGACACCGTAAGAGCTAGGAGCAAAACAAAACCAGCAATATTAATACCATAACATCAAAGGAAACAAATTTCTCCTGCTCACATATAGCATTTACATCAAATTTACATCACTCAATTCATTATATCACCTCACTAACTTACAACTACACATAAAGGTCAAGGTTAACAACATAAACTCTATTAAACGACATTTTGATTGCATGTAACTTATTCCGTTAAAGGAAACATTAACAAACCTTGTGCCACTGTCAGCCAGGTACTAATTGGCAAAGTAAACGTACATATTTTTCACTTTAAGGCACACTATTTACCATATCCTAAAAGAAACGTTACTAACAGCCCTTTAGCGGTTTAGAGCCAGTTTCCTGTTTCAAAATAAAAGCACGGATTTCAAAAATAAAACCAAAGTGCCTTTCAAACAAATGTAAAAAATATTTACCAAATTTAAAGGTCATTTACACTATGGGCAATTTATGCTGCCCTATGAACAATCTTATTCACTCTGGGTTGAACTGGGTTTACAAGCTGCTACACTGGTCACTTTAAACCACACCAACTGTAAATTCTAATTGTAACTCTCAAGCGGATATTTATTTATTTTCTTCTCATTTTTATATCTATTTATTAGCTTGCTTTGCACTGATGAAACCAGAGCCTCATCATCTCATCTCTCTGTATGCTGGACTGGATATAGCAGAGATGACAATAAAGTTTACTTTAACTTTGACTTAATGAATGAATGAATGAATGATTGTCTGTGAAGGTTCTCAGTCATCCAGGTCATCGTAGTCAAAGGAGCTTGCAAAGAAAAGCGTCTGGACTTCTTTAAGTTGCTTGAAGACGTTTCACCTCTCATCCGAGAAGCTTCTTCAGTTCTAAGGTCAAATGGTGGAGAGTCCCAGATATAAACCTAGTGGGAGTGACCCCCCACAGAGGGACAAAAGGACCCCCTGATGATCCTCTAATCGCCTGAGCCAAGGTGGGAAACTGGGCGTGGGTCCCAATCAGCCAGAGTTTCGGGTGTGTTCATTGTGAAACCTGGCCCCACCTTATCATGCGAATTCCTGAGGTCAGATGGCCCAGGATGTGAGTGGGCGTTAAGGCATCTGGGAAGGGATCTCAAAACTGGATTATAGATGGCAGAGAGTTGGTGTCGTAAACCCCCGCCTCTGTTCAAAGATGGTCGCTCACAGTGGACATAGATGGCTTCTTTCACTCCTCTTTCAAACCATCTGTCCTCTCTGTCCAAAATGTGAACATTGGCATCCTCGAAAGAGTGTCCTTTATCCTTAAGATGCAGATGGACTGCTGAGTCTTGTCCTGTGGAGGTGGCTCTTCTGTGTTGTGCCATGCGCTTGTGAAGTGGCTGTTTGGTCTCTCCAATGTAGAGGTCTGAGCATTCCTCGCTGCACTGTACAGCATACACCACATTGTTAAGTTTGTGTTTTGGCGTTTTGTCTTTCGGGTGAACCAGTTTCTGTCTGAGCGTGTTGCTGGGTCTGAAATACACTGGGATGTCATGCTTGGAGAAAACTCTCCTGAGTTTCTCTGATACACCGGCTACATAGGGGATGACAATGTTGTTGCGTCTGTCCTCCCTCGCTGGTGTCTGATCTTCTTTTCTGTGCCTCTTTGCTGACTTTAAGAACGCCCATTTAGGATAGCCGCACGTTTTGAGTGCTTCCTTTACATGTGTGTGTTCCTTCTTTTTCCCCTTCAGGCTTAGAGGGAACATGTTCTGCCCGGTGGTGTAGGGTCCTGATTACCCCAAGTTTGTGTTCCAAAGGGTGATGGGAGTCAAAGAGGAAGTACTGGTTCGTGTGTGTGGGCTTCCGGTAAACTTCGATGTTGAGTTTGCCGTTCTCTTCAATGTGCACAGCGCAGTCCAGGAATGAATGATTGTTTTTACTTTTACTGTAAAGATCAGTGAAAGTGTAAGTTTCTTGAAAAGTATAGACATGTGTGTACTTAGTGATGAAACATTAATGTAACATTAAATGTGTGAAGATTGTTATTTTGGTCTTCGGGTCAGGCCATTTTGAAGTTGTAGAGCTTGTTAGCGTTGTGTTATGGTAAGCTGTCAACAGGTTTTGGACCCATTGTGCAGGACTCAGGAAAAGGGCAAAGTGAAAACACCTGGGAAGCACAGCTGAACAGCTATTCCACAGTCACCTACTCCACAGGTGAGGGCAGCCATGGCCAAGTCCTCCTCTGCACCGGAATCTGTTCCTTGAGTGGAGGCAACTGGTATCTGGCCTGTTCCTGCGCCTGTCCCTGTTCCTAGGGTGGGGACAGCTGACACTCAGCCTGTCATTGCACCCACTGGGAGGGGGTGGCTGGTGTTCGGCAAGCACCAGCACTGTATCCATTCCCATGAGGAAAATGGCCAGCACTTCACAGTAGCCTTAGCTGTGGAGTTGTGTGCAGGGGGTGTGATCTGCACAACTTTAGCCAACTCCGCCTCCACCTGTCTCAGCTGGGAGCTCAGCTGAGCAGTCTCATTGTTCTGTCACTGCTGAGAGCTTGAGCGAGCCGACCCAGCCGCCTGCGTCATCTGCTGGGAACTCAGGCAAGCTTATCCAGCCAGATATGATCTCCACATCTCCACATCACCATCTGGTTCTGCTCCAACAGAGCTCTCCGCACCGTCTGGTTCTCATCCTGTTCCACTAGAGGTTTCTGTGCAGTCTGGTCCAGCCATGTTTCCACCAGAGGTCATTGCGCTGTCTGGTCTGCACACCTGCCAGATCACATCCTGCGTGGAATGCATGTCCACATCCTGCTCAGCCACAGCCTGCACGTACTCCTTCTCCTCCTCGGCCATCAACCAACCACACCATCACAGGCCACCTTCCAGGCCACCTGAAGTTTTATTTGGCGCCGCCATCGTCCTCCAGATCTGTGGGCTAAGGAGCCTCACCATCAAGGACAAACCCCAGACCTGCCCTGGAGTTGCCGCCGCTTCCCATGTGATCGGCCTCCTGAATCATCTCATCGCTGCTGCTTCTTATAAGGCTTTTATATTTTTAAAATGTTTTAATGCTTTGTATCTTGTTCTATTTAATCTCAACAAGCCCCTTAAACAGTCTGTGATCACTGTTGGCCTCTCCGTTTTTATTGCCACTAATCATTTTAAAGTTTAGTTTAGATTGCATTTGTCCCTGACCATCGGGAACCGTTAACATTAACTTTTATCGAGTGGAAAAAAGTTAGTGTTCATCCTCCAGCTTCACTGTTTATATTATGCTAACATAGCTATGTCGCTAGTGATCACGTAGCACATTGTTATATACCAGCTAGCCAAACTTCAGTAACCCTATGAATGCCACTGCTGTTTAGTTCTGTTTTCATTTATGTCGGAAGTGATAGCAGAGCTGTAAGTTTTAAATGTTTCAGAAATCCCTCAGTCTGAACATGGTATATTATATTTAGATGGAAACTAGCAAGCTAACTCCCTGCTAACTTCCAACTCCATTAAATTGAATAAAATCTGTTTTCATGGATGCCTGGATGTTAAACTTAATTATTACACCCGGTAGAGCAGCCACACTGATCATTTTATTACAGTTGAAAGAATTTAGACAGTTTTTCAACTCTCAGTGATGCTGCAGTGATTGTTTTACTTAGGGACCTGCAGCAGAGTTTGGGCCCAGACACAGCTAATGTCGTCAGACTTAAAGACCTGATAGTTATAACTTGGTATTTTAAAGATTGGTGGTTCAATTCCTGGCTCCTCCAGTCCGCATGCCAAGCATGCAAGACTCTGAACCCCAAGTTACTTTCTGATACATTCATCAGAGTGTGACTGTTAGAAGGAAGGCACTAACGTATAGAAAAAGTGCTTGTGTGAATAAAGCACTTTGAGTGCTCAAGTAGACTGAAGTGCTTTATAAGAACCAGTCCATTTACTTGTGTGACACAGACTTGACATCAGGCTGAACTCATTGATTTCACAACAAAACATTTTTATTCAGATTTCATTGTTTTGGAGTAACCTGTAAGAATGAATAGTTAGTGATAGAGCAAAGTTTGTGATCTCCCTAGGTTAATTATCTATTACCTCAAAATCCCAGTGTGGCTGAATAATTGGTGGCAGTTGCTGCTGATAATGCCTACTGTTGTCATTTATGTCTGCTGGTTTCCTAGCAGCTTCTTAAAGATCCCCGCTGTCATATCCAGAATGCAACATAACGCATGTAGTTAAAGAAACCTCTCTAAACAGTGTTTATTGTTCTCTGTTATTTCCTATCACTGCATGATAGGCAGGCAGCAGAACATAGACCCCAAAGATATTCAAGTGCTGATTTTTATGTCTGTGAGTAGAGATTATTACTGGGTCAAACATACATTTACTCTTTTATATCTCTGGGTATGAGATTCTGTCTACAGCAGGTGATTGATAGTCCTTTGTTTTCCATCCTTTTGTGCCCTGTTAAGAAATACTTGTCTCACAATATCCCACAAAGTTGGCAACACTTAACATTGATATTTTTGTTGTTGATTCCTCAGTGGGTGTAATAACATCCGCTGTTTGTTGAGACAAGCCTCAACAGGGCAATTTCCTGTCTTTCCATAACCTTAAGTACATAAACAAACTGAAGAAGTAAAAACAGTGTGCATTTGTGTGTGCATGAGTTGTTGTTCCTACAACATGAACAATACCTTACCACATTAGTTATGGTTGTGTTCTAAATTAGTCTCCAGAAAATGAATTTAAATTAATGTAACGTCCTGCTATCATGCATACATGAACATGTTTATTTATGCGTGTTTGCATTACACCCATATAGTCAATCAATAAGTCAGAGGCAGATCTTTTTTCTCTGTAGTCTCTAGCACAAAGACAACGTAGTCCTCAGCATTCTGCTCATTACTATTTGTCACTGTCAATACGTCTGTTCAGCAATTCTGAAATCATGGTACCTTCCTCGGTCATGGCCTTTTTATTCATATTGCTAAGTAGAACTTAACCATAGCACTATGGTGAAGAGTAAGCTCAAATATTTGGAGCCGTACTTGTCTAATAAGGTCGTCTGCAACCTTCCACCCCCACCCCCAACTCTGGCTCACCAATCCCTGGGGCCCAATGTGTAAATTCCTAACTACCACTGTACAAATACACAAACAAAAGAAAAGTGTACTCACTCTTTTGGACAGATTTATCTGAGTGTCGATAAAATTTAGTACACACTAAATTATCTGGAGGGGCATTTGTGAATAATTCATTGTACATTATAAATAGATGTAGGCATGTTGGTAAACATAAAATACATTTATGATTTTATATATATATAAAAAACCCATAACCTGTGAAACAGTTCTGGTGTGTGTAAAAGTCTTTCTCATCTTATCCCCACCTTTTTGGACTTCACTTGAAAGCATGTTTCCCTTATAAATAAAAAGTTATGTTGTTTTTATAATTATATAAGGTTAATGTCATGGTCCTGGGTCGGTGACCCAGCATTTTGAGTTTATTGTTATTATTTTCTAGTTTCTTCTGCTTTTATATTAGTTCTTAGGGTTTGGTTCTGGTGTTCAGTGTTTTATTATCCCTACCTGTGTCTTCCCCTTGTGCTCTGTTCATTTGTGTTGTAAAACAGTCTGTGAGTTTCCCGTTTTACTTTGAAGGTTTGTGTCTCGTCGTGTCTAATTAGGTTCAGCTGTGTTCCCCTCTGGTGTGTCATTCCCTCATTTCCTTGTGTGTATTTATAGTGTGTGTGTGTCTGCCTGTGCTCCTCGTGGGTTCATCTGTGTTATTCTGTGTTAATCAGTGTTTCTCCGCGTCTCTCTTCCCTGCTTTCTCCGTATCATCCCGTGTCCTTAGGTTTGTTTATTAGTTTTTCCCAGTTTAGGTTTACGTTTGGTTCAGCCCTCGCTTTTGTTATGTATTGTGCACTGTAAATAAACTCACTCACATCATTGCCGCTGTCTGCTACTTGGATCCTCCTTCTCATCACCACAAGACTGCTGCCCCAGCCGTGAAAGTTAACTTATGAAACTTATAAGTATTCATGAATACTTCCTCACTGTGTTTATGTACTTGTAAGCTTGAGCTGATCAACCTGTAAAGTCAAAGAATATGACCGTTAGAGCTTGTTCCGGTCAGTGATAGGTACATCCTTCCTGTCCCCTTGGCATTTTCCCAACACGTTCACATCCCAAAGCGTAACATATTATGCCATGTGAGAAATCGTCGGTATGTTACGTTTTTGGCCACCCAACACGTCTCTATGTTACATGTTTGGAAACGTCAGGAAACATGAGAACCATTTGGAATGAATCTACATGTACATTTCGTTTTACTTTATCATCATTAATTACTTTGGAAAACACTATCTAATATGATCAAGTCTGTGGTTAAAATTAGGGTTAGGGCTGGAATACACTGCTGGAACAAATGTTACCGCCGGGAGCGTCATTCTATTGGATTCTATCCACAATCCAGCGCATATCATAGGGAAGCAGAAGGTTACCTTTAGCGTTCCTATGGGACGCCTCGGGATGTGACAAATCGTTGCTATGTTATGCGGATTGAGAATGGTCTGAGTTTTATTTTATTTTATTATTATTTTTTTTTACATTTTATTCTTTGTTTATGTGAATAGGTCTCTTTATTTTATTCCATCTATGCCTTTAAAATGAAGTGAGAGCTACAGCCTTCCTCATAGTGCTCTGGCCGAGCCCATTAGATTTGCAGATGTTTAGATTTGGTTCTTGTTTTCTGACAAATGATCAATTTCTGGAAAACCTCGATTGCAGGCTGGTGAATTGTTATTAACTTGAGTGAGCCATGTTTTGTTCTGCTACTGTGCTAAGTACACACACACACACACACACACACACACAGGCATAGAGTGATATCTGATTAACATATGAGAGACGGCAGTATGACCATAAAGAACTGAAAATTGCAGTAGAGTGTCACTCTATACTGAAATAGAATGAGTTGGGGGAGTATTTGCTCTGTAGGGCTGTTTATCCTGCATTAAAATTAGAACAACACTTGCAAGACCACTACAATTCTAAAAGCTTCAAAATGTAAAGCTATATATATGTATATATTTCAAAAAGCATTGTAAATTGTAGGTTGTTAGATGTTAAATACATAAGTGTGAGCATTAAAAAAGCCAATTACAGCTAAACCAAACAAACCAAATTTATTTGAAGAAAAATAAGATCAAAAATTGAAATTCAAGTACTGAACAAGTCTCTGACCACCAATATTAATAATGACCCAATTCAAAGTTCTACCAAAAGCAAGCACAGATAATGTACTGGCAATGCTGGGAAGGCAACTGAAATCTTCTGGGTGATGGGTGATAAAGGCAGAAACATCAGTGACAAAACCCTGGGGGCAGATTTCATGAATCTTTACTAGATTTGTGTTTTTTGTAGTAAAAGCTTTTTTTGAATTGTCAATGATGAAACAAAGACAGGTTATGTTTTGACTGGGTTCAGAATTTGGACCTATTCAACTGTAATTATCGCACACACATATGAAGAATAATTCTAATTAAGTAAAGGACATGGAGTGGGAGTAAAAGGAAGGGAGGGACTGGTCTGTTCTCATAACCCAAGACCACATTATATGTGAGACATATTACAACTAAGATTTGCCTGTCTCTGTATGATAATGATAGCACTCTAAGTCAGAACAGTACGAGAAATCATTACAAAATGTATTTTTTCTGTATTTAATTTGCCTGACATTATCCAGCTAATTGGATTGTCACTAAAGTGCGACATTACTTTGAGTACAGCAGGACAGATCACAGCAACTACTGCTATAATTGGGAATATTAGAAAACATGGAACCCATTTGAATACAACGTTCCCCCTTGATCCAGTTAAGTTTGAAAGTCATTCTGTGATTTGACAAATGGGTCCGAAGAATGAAAATTGAATTATTATAGAAAGACATTATATGTTTTATTACACAGTGAATTTTTCATGAAATGCCAGAGATCAGATATGTGTCGTTTCATCAAACAGGGGACGAAAGATATTTTCAATGACTCTCAAATAAATGGAAATATATATTCCAGGGTTTTTTGCCAGTGTCATACGAGCCAGGTATTACAGTTTTTTTACAACCGCTAGGACACATTTCACAATACTTAGGTCACTTTTGCAAAACTCTTCACACAATTCTCCTAACTGACCTTCAGCTTGGCAAAGCAGTTCATTTCACATTCAAAATGCACTACAACTACCAAAGCACTTTATTCAGGTCTCAAATAAACTCATTCTTCCAGAACACTAGCAAAGGTTGACAGCCGACAAACACACTTTGTCACCCACAAAACAATGACCTAAAAAACACTAACAACATGTAGCATTACACAGTGTTTTCTTGTGTAAAACAAGGACACATCTCTGTTTATAATTTCAATATATGTTACTGGAATGAATCAGACATCATGCAGAGAAATGAGTCCTAGCGTCTGTAAAAAACTGTAAGTGAACCAGGCCCAGTCAGTTAAACCACTGCACCCTTCCTGAGCTACGGGTAGAGGAGGTAGAGCAGGTCATCTGCCAATTGCAAAGTTGGTCGTTTGATCCCTAGCTACTCCAGTCTGCATGCCAAATATCCTTATACAAGATACTAACCCCACGTTGCTCTCTGATGCATTCATCAGAGTATAAATATGGGTGAATGATAGAAAGTAATGACATAGAAAAAAAAGCATAGAAAAAAGTGCTTGTATGACTGAGGCAAGTTGTGTAAACTGCTCTGAGTGCTAAGACAGAGTAGAAAACTGCCATGTAAGAACCAGTTCTTTTAGAAAATGTGGTATGAAGTAGCTGGCTATGGTAGTTGAATATGACTCCTATCAGGAAAAATGCTTCTGGAAATTCTGCTGTTTCTTTAAATGGGTGAAATCAAAATATCCTTTTTTTTTTTTTTTACAATTTCTCTGAGCAGTGTATGGTCTGACCTTGGGGAGAATTTCTTGGGACTTCCACTCCTGGGAAGATTAGCAACTTCCATTTGTGAATAATCTTTCTCATTGTAGAATGAGAGACTTGAAATTATTTGGAAAGAAGCTTCAAACCATTCCCAGATTGATGGGTGGCAAAGAATGCTTCAGAACAGCAAACTGCAAAAACTTCTGCTTTATATTTACAGATGATCAGTTACTCAAGTGCACCTGATTAGCAGTACCTGGTTGCTAGTTACCCTTGTAATTTCTATGGAAGCAATAAAGTCTACTTAGTTTTTCACACAGTGCTTCTTTGCTTCGGCTTGTGTGTGCCCAATTGCTGAGGATTTTATTTTTAATTATGTCCCGATGTGTAAAGCTTTAATAAAGAAAGAAGGTGTACTTTTTTTTTCATACAGCTGCATTTTATTGACCACAACTATTGACAACATGGTAAATAATTATCAGAAGAACAATTGTTACCACACAGAAATTACATTTTTGGACTAGAGCTGTAAAGGGTGGTGTGGAGTACACCAGGCACAAATGCACGCACACGCAATTATGCGTGTGCGTGCATTTGCGTGCATTTGTGGTAACATCTCAGGCCAATTTCCACATTTATTGACGTGTTTTGTTTGGACAGCTGACTCAGTCGTACAGCCTGACAGCTCACGAGCCCAGCTGATCTCTCCCTCCCGCTCCTCCCCGTCTCACTATAAAAACACAGCGGAGGGAGACCATCATCAGTACATAAACACCATCAGCTGTTCTTACCGGCCTCGCAGCGCCGCCCTGTTGAGCCTTCTGCTCCACTCCTCCCCTGCAGCTGCGCCCGGGGCCACGCCTCCGCCACACACCCCCACCGCCCGTTCGAGGCCGGGGAGCCGTCCGGCCGAGCCAACTCCCCCCCTCGCGAGCGAGAGAGGAAATCGGCCACTGCCATCTGTGCCCCCGGCCTATGGATCACCTTGAACTTAAAGGGCTGCAACGCCAGATACCACCGGGTGATCCGGGCGTTGGCATCCTTCATGCGGTGGAGCCACTGCAGCGGGGCGTGGTCCGAACAGAGGGTGAATGAGCGTCCCAGGAGGTAATAGCGCAGGGAGCCGACCGCCCACCGGATGGCCAGGCACTCCTTCTCCACTGTGCTGTACCGGCGCTCGCGCTCCGCTAGCTTCCGGCTGATGTATAGGACAGGGCGGTCAGCCCCCCTCACCTGCTGAGACAAAACGGCTCCCAGCCCTCTGTCCGAGGCGTCAGTCTGCAGAACAAACAGGAGGGAAAAGTTAGGAGTGTGAAGCAGCGGCTCCCCACAGAGAGCGTTTTTCACTCGCACAAACGCCGCCTGGCATGGCCCCGTCCACTGGACCAGATCTGGGGCACCCTTTCGAGTGAGATCGGTCAGGGGGCTGGTTAGCTGCGCAAACCCCGGCACAAAGCGACGATAGTAACCCGCCAACCCAAGAACCGTCTCACCTCCTTTTTCGTCCTGGGGCGCGGGCAGGATGCGATAGCCGCCGTCTTCTCCACCTGTGGACGCACCTGCCCGCCCCCCAGGTGGTACCCCAGATACTGCACCTCCCTCCGTCCAACCGCGCACTTCTTCGGATTGGCCGTGAGCCCCGCCCCCCTCAGGGACTCCAGGACCGCAGCCACCCGCAGCACATGCTCCGCCCAGGTGTCGCTGTGGATGATCACGTCATCCAGGTAGGCGGCAGCATACGCCGCGTGCGGACGCAGTACCCGGTCCATGAGACGCTGGAAAGTGGCCGGGGCCCCAAACAGGCCGAACGGGAGTGTCACGAACTGGTACAAACCGTACGGAGTGGAGAAGGCCGTTTTCTCCCTGGCCTCGGCAGACAAGGGAATCTGCCAATAGCCCTTGGTTAAGTCCAGCATCGTGAAAAAGCGGGCCGTGCCTAACCGGTCCAGGAGCTCGTCGACCCGAGGCATGGGGTAGGCATCAAAGCGTGACACTTCGTTCACCCTGCGATAGTCGACACAGAACCGTATAGACCCATCCTTCTTCGCCACCAGAACGATGGGGCTACACCAGGCCCTGTGCGACTCTTCTATTACTCCCATCCTCTCTGGGCCTGTGTGAGATGGTATTCACAAGGGAGGGAGGTGGGAATGATAGAATTTGGCACCTCAGGCCCCAACTCATCTCTCTCCTTCACCAGGCTCACCAGAGAAGCGGTTTCGACCTCGCGCCACTGTTTGAGGAGATTGAGGTGATAAATCTGCGCGGCTCCTCCCCTGTCCGACCGAGCGACCTCATAGTCCACGTCCCCGACACGCCGTGTGACCACAAAGGGACCATGCCACTTGGCGAGCAACTTCGAGCTGGAAGAAGGGAGTAACACAAGCACTTTATCTCCTGGTGAAAATTGCCTGAGTCTAGCCCCTCTGTCATACAGGCGTTGCTGACGCTGCTGAGCCTGGAGCAAATTCTCCCGTGACAACCTCCCCAAAGTGTGGAGTTTTGCTCTCAGGTCCAACATGTACTGAATCTCATTTTTGG
>NW_005187548.1:516648-518113 GCF_000239375.1 Pundamilia nyererei | reverse complement strand
GAAGCTGCTCCTCGACGCCGGAGGCAGACTCAGAGCCGCCGTTTGTGCCTCCCCAGACAGCAGGGGAAGCAGCCGCGGAGCCCACTCCTCCCGCGGCCATTGGCAGGCCTCCGCCGTGGCACGGAAGGTCTCCAAAAAAACCTGTGGGTCGTCCCCGTCCCCCATCCGGGGCACCGACAGTGGCGAGGGCTTCGGCGTGGCAGCGGCCCCGACCAGCCGCTCAAGAACTTGCGTCTGTCGGTCCGTTTGCTCCCGCAGCGCGGCCAGGTGGGCACGCTGGTCGGCCGCCTGATCCCGGCTCATCGTCGCCATCTCCGCTAGCATCTGCTCCAAGAATTGCAGAGGCTGGGCAGGTGGCGCGGCCTGTGGGTCGGACATTCCCCCACCGGCACTATCCTGGGTTTCGGCACCACTTGTGGAGTACACCAGGCACAAATGCACGCACACGCAGGTATGTACTGCCAATTTCCACATTTATTGACGTGTTTTGTTTTGACAGCTGACTCAGTCGTACAGCCTGACAGCTCACGAGCCCAGCTGAGCTCTCCCTCCCGCTCCTCCCCGTCTCACTATAAAAACACAGCGGAGGGAGACCATCATCAGTACATAAACACCATCAGCTGTTCTTACCGGCCTCGCAGCGCCGCCCTGTTGAGCCTTCTGCTCCACTCCTCCCCTGCAGCTGCGCCCGGGGCCACGCCTCCGCCACAGGTGGATTATCTCAAAATATTACAGATAGGCCACTTCAGAATCTGGACTCTAATAAAAATTTTTAACAGTTTTTCATTTTGCCTCTGGCCTCTGGCCAGGAGAAGACAGCAACATTTCTGGAAGATGCTTTTTTATCAGAGCTTAGACCTGCATTTGTGGATGGCACAGAGAGCTGTGTTCATAAACAGTGTTTTCTAGAAGTCTGACCCCATGTAATGATTTACATGCCAGAATCGTGCTGCATGAGGGCCCAACTATAACAGGCATCCAGTATTTATTTTCAGACTTGTCCCTTGCACGTAGAGATGTGACATTCATAGTTTTCTTGAGGAACATTATTCTGAAATGGATTCATAATCTGTAGGTGCGTTTGTTTTTGTAGATTGGTGAACGGCTGCCTATTTTTCTTGGAGAAACTCTGAGATGTCCTTTTTATACCCGATCGTGTTGCCAATTAATCTAATTAGGAGCAAAATCTGATTCCAGCGGTTTTTATCAAACTCAAAATATGGCAACAGTTTTTATGATTATGCTTAAACATTTGGGGTTTTTTTTGTTGTATTTTGAATAGAATATGGGTTTAAGATAACCACTGCATCCTGTTTTTATTTAAATTTACATGTCCTCTCACCACTACTGTTCTCCCTCTACACTAACGACTGCACCTCCAAGAACTCGGCTGTCAAACTCCTAAAGTTTGCAGATGACACCACTGTCATTGGCCTCATTCAAGATGGTGATGAGTCTGCATACC
>NW_005187548.1:512961-515802 GCF_000239375.1 Pundamilia nyererei | reverse complement strand
TTTACATTGCTGTGCTTGAGAGCCACCATCTACCGGAACCAAATTCCCTGTATGTGTCTGCACATATACTTGGCCAATAAACACGATTCTGATTCTGATTCTGATTTTACAGTGTCCCAACTTTTTCACAAGTTTTGTCACTGTGGGAAAAAAAGTTAAATGTAGTAATACTGCATTGAATCAGTGAAGGCTTCTCTCAGCTGTGAATCTCAAAAGCTTTGTACACATCAGTGGAATTGCTTGTGCCAAAAGTAAAATGACTGCAGACAACAATACAAATAATCATTAGTTTTAAATATAGATATAAATTAAACTTTACTAGATTATTTGACAGGCTAGGGGTGGATAAGTGATGCACTCCCTTAATTTTAAGTTTAACTAATCATTTTTAAATATATTTGGTTGTTCTAAGACAGTATTAAATGGAAATAATCCATTCTCTGTTTTACTTTATGATGGGGAAAGAAAAGGGGCAGTTAAGCGAAACTGAAGGCTAATGAAAATACGTTAACAAACATTTGTAGCTTTTGTCTAACACAAAAGTTGCTCATGCTTAGGACCAGTCTTGTGTACAGCCAAGATCACCCTGAAATAACATCATTAGATTGCATGTAGTTTGCTGTGAGACTGTCACTGTTGAAGTTTAGCATTTTGTAATGATGAAAATCGAGGAAATTTTAACAGCAGGAATCCACCGGGAAATTTTAGGTGTAGGTGTAGTCATAAAAAGATGTTGGAAGACATGTTTAAAAGGGTTGTTTCTTCGGGTCTCCGATGATGACTATTTGCAGCTCATAATTTATCCACATTTGATTAAAAGGATATGTCTAAGGATAAGCCTCCTTTGAATCATTTGCAGGGCTGGAGTGATGGGTGTGTGGATCACTGATAGACTGATGAAGCTGCTGAGTTAATGCAGGTGGATATCGATAAAGTGCACATGCTTGCGTGCATGGAAGCTCAGTGAGTTTTATGCCTCTCATAGTGGGTGATGGAGTGTACCCAAGCACAAAAGGTTGAGGACAGCTTAACAGGCTATTAATATCCTCCAAAGCTTGAAGTCTGTTAACACCAGCATCTAAAATCCAAGGCTATATCATAACATTTTGTGAACATTTCTCATTTATTTAAAAAATGGTGGTCTTCATAGTGATAACCTTGTCATATAAGTAAATCTCTATCATTTAATTTTCAAGCTGAACATTGGCTATGATAAAAGAACACCACTGCACTAAAACCTCTGCAAATGGTGTCAAATAAATCCTGGTAATTTGTAATTCAATCTTTTTTTTTTTTTTTTAATCAGGGAGTGAACCATGTGTCACGGCGGGTGAGGAGAGCCGTGTGAAAATAATAAATGAGGATCCAATCGCAAGCAGTAGTGGAGAAGTGAAGGTGGTTTATTGAACACGAAATAAATATGGACAAACAGCAAATGGAGCACGAACTAAACTAGACTGGAAACAACTAAACTACAGAGCACAAACCTGGACAAGAATGAGAACGAGCAGAGGAGCTGGACAGCAGGGAGAACACACGGGTGAGACATGGTGGATACACAGACAGACCAGCAACTACAATGACAGAGGACACGACTTAAATACACAGAGAAACACAGGGGAATTACACACAGGTGGTGGACACACTCACATGAGACGCAGACCTTCACAATAAAACAGGAACAAGAAACCATCACACTAAGACGCAGACTCTACACTGAGAGACAGACAGAAAATGACACATGGAACTAAACTAAACCTGCAAAAACATGACAACTCAAAATACTGGGTCAAACTGACCCAGAACCGTGACACCATGACTGGTAATTGCTTAAAGCTTTTTAAAAATTAGATTTATGAAAATGTATTTTTGCTCATTTAAATAAACTATAATAAATAAATGATATGCATTTTCAAAATGTCAGAATTTACAGAATTCTAGTGTTTTACAGAAACATCAATAACTCTCAAGAAATGAATAAAAGAGGATATAAAACATGTTTTTACCTTTTGTATTACCTAATAGATCCCTAGGATCCGCTATATACGTTTGTCTCTATACACTGAACATACTTTGTACAAATTTGATATAATTATAAGATATCACTATTTTTACTCTCACATTTACATGCTATGCTATGAATAGAGCTATGTTTAGTTGCATGTTCAATGACAGCAGAAAATGTCTTGATGCCTCAAGTCAAAGGAGAATGACCAAACTGCTTTGAGCCGTTAGCAAAGCAACAGAAAACTAATAACCATTTGCTACAATTCAGGTATGCAAAAAAATGCACAACCTGCTAACCCTTGAACAGCAGCAGAAGACCACACCAGATCCCATTCCTGTCAGAAAAGTGTTGGAGTGTTTACTTACGGAGAACAAGAACTCCATGGCGTAGCGACTGAGCACGGTTGGACTCCACAGTGAAATTCAGCATGGTGGGATTTGCACCAATCATGCAGACACGGTTGTCTTGCTCAGCCTCACGGAACATCCGCAACAGCTGATTGGCAATGACCCCATTCAGAACAGATATGGCCACCATCGGTATGACAAAGGACAGGAATGCATTTACCTGTTCAAAAAGAGAGAAGGCTGTAAACACTGGAGATTAGTGCTGACAGAAAAACTATGTATCTGCTTCACTAAGATAAAATGTATATATGTTATTTAAAAAGCAAACAAATAGAACAAAACCCCCCAAAACAAAACAAAAACCCAGTGTCCCTCGAGGCTGATGACTGGCCCTACCGCCATAATAGGTTGGAGATTAAAGATGGCTCCCGTGTTTCTTCTGTTTGCATCTATATCTATATAATATATGTTTGGCCCATCTTTCAG
>NW_005187548.1:507799-512562 GCF_000239375.1 Pundamilia nyererei | reverse complement strand
CCGATCAACACAGTCATCCATCCTAGGTAATGGGAAAGAGTCTGCTTTAGTGGCCGCATTCACCTTTCGATAATCCGTGCAGAATCGAGGAGTATTGTCAGATTTGGGCACTAACACACATGGGGAGCTCCATGCGCTAGCACTTGGAACGGCTAAGCCATGCTCAAGGAGGTAATTGACTTCTCTCTGCATTATTTCCCTTTTTACTGGATTCACCCGGTACGCATGTTGTTGGCTTATGCCCCTCCACATCAATGTCATGACTTAAGACAGTCGTTTGACGCTGGTGATCAGAGAAAAGTTATTTTTTGTCAGAGTAATTGTTACAGGAAAAATGATTCTATGTTTCTTTACCTTCTTTTAAATGTACAAAGATGCCCTTTGTCTATGGTTAGATTAGTTTAGAATTATCCTTTTAGACTTTCCCAGCAAAGACATATTGTTTTGGGACATATTGTTTTAGATTGTTTTATCTCACAGCTTTCTCCCAGCTCTCTGCTGACGAGACTAGCGCCACATATGGAGTTGTTTATTTTATCTGTTTATTATTTTTCTTATCCTGTTCTCACTGTCTTTTCTATAAAAAGTGCCAAGCCTCTGTTCACGACGTGAGTTGTTCTCAGCAGCTCACCCGTGTTCACGTTAAAGCATAAAAAGTAACCTTGTCTCCTTGTGTCTTTATTTCTCCTGGGTTTTTTACAGAGTTTTCCCCCAACAGTAATGATATCAGTTTGAGCAGTTTCAGGTAAATCGGCAACAAATGATTCAAGATCATTTAAAATTACTGAATTTTTCAGCCCACTTCCTAATGCAGCATCATCCCTCCCAGATAATCCGTCATCCGACAGTTTGTAGGCGGGGAGGATGGCAACAGCGCACACCGGGGCGCTGTTGTATTTTGCTTACGGGGATAGAACAGTTTCTTTTTTTTTTTTTGCCTGTCCCATTTGGTTCTTTAGCCATCAGAATTGTTGTCTGAAGACCAACAAATATACCCAATGGATTTACTTTGCCAAATGGATCATCGTGGCATTGCCGTATTGGTCCATTTGATTGACCTTTGTTTTTATTGTTTATTATATTTTATTTTCAGATGTTACAGACGGGACAGACATGAGTGAGGGATAGGAAAGGGAGAAAGAAAGAGGAAGGAAAAGAAAAACAGAAGGGGAGAGGGACAGTGAGAAAGGGGGGGAGAAAAAAAATCTGCTGGATCACCTGTTGAGAAAAGAAGAATAGAAAACAAGCAAAAAAAACCCACAACAAAGCAACATACTAAACACAACACCATCGCATTAATCTAGCTAGGTGTAAACAGCAGTAAATACTGAATATTCAAAGTTGCTGTGCAGCACGCAGGACAGACAGCGCACAATGTGCTTTGAAGTAGCAGCCAAGAAAGGTGTAATTTAAGTCTACGAGCAGTGAACACCCGTGTGCATACCTGTGTGGATCAGCGCGCTTGTTTTCAAATGGTTTCCACATGTAATGGTCTGCAAGAGGATGTAGCGAGCCATAGCCCTGTCCCCCAGGGCATGAAGCAGGCATGGAGGAGATCCAGGCCCCAGACATCCAGAGGCTCCCAGAGCACGAGAGCCCAAAGAGGACCACCGGAGGGGCATCCGTGCCACCCTCATGGGAAGGGCTGAGATTCCCCAGACGAGGCGTCACCCAGTATCAACCGAGCAGAAGCTAGAGGGGGCTGCACCGGCGTGCCCGCTGGCTCTGCCGGCAGCCAGCTGTGCCAGAGTGAACCGAGCCGCAGGCCCAGAGGCCGGAGGCCTGAGGGCCCCCCGCACCCCGGAGGAGGCCTGACTGAGCAACAGGCGCCAGGCCCCGCCAGGTAGCCACTGGGAGTGAGCCGGTACATACCTGAGCGCCCAGCCCCGGACACCAAGAACCACCAATGCACCGACCCCTGAGGGCATCAGTCACCGGCAGGGAGTGTGGTGAGGGGAGATAGGCCTTGGAGGGCCTGGGAGTTCCCAGAGAGGTGGAGTCTAAGACCCGACCTGACATATAGACACAGACAAACAGGCACACACAGACACAAACATGCATTCCCACCCTCATGCACACATATACAAACACTCAGCACTCACCCAACGGAAGGATTGACATAAATGGACATGTACACACAATCACACTCCCCAAACATACTCTATACCCCGGGTCCAGGTACCCTCGCCCCCAGAGGGGGAAACAGAACCCAGACCCAAGAGATGTTACCCTTCCCCCCGGGGTGGAGGCAAGCAGACCGTCCCAGGCTCCGCAGCAGCAGGGAGGCCAATCGGACAGCTAACATCTCCTCCCAGCCCCCCCGCTCCAATGACTTGGTTGGTACTTGGAGGGATAGAACAGTTTCAACGTATTCACATGACAAACCCTGGTTTTTCGCTGCCGATCTGGAGTGCGAATCACATAATGGTTATTGTCGAGTTTACATTCAACACTGTAAGGACCAGCAAACTGTGTTAGTAAACTGGACCCTACCACAGGCAGTAACATCAACACCTTCTCCCCTGGTTGAAAACTTCTATCCACAGCTTTTTTGTCAAAACGAGCCTTCATTTTAGTTTGCACTTGCTTTAAGTTTTCCCCGGCTATTTTCCACGCTAGGCGAAGCCTATCTCGAAGCTGACTCACATAGTCAGGTACACTACATGGCCAGACCAAAAGAAATTGCCCAGCACTCGGTAATAAGTTTTATTTATTCCGAGGTGCCCAGCCATGCCGACGTCATGTGCTAAGCTTAGCACCTGATCACGATGCTGAGATGGTACCACCACCTGTGTAACACCTGATGTTCCACTCTGATCAGAAGACCACCGCCTCATTAACACGCCATCCTGCAGGAAAAAACGGGGAAGGGTGCTTTCCCCAGCCGTGACAACGGCTGCAAAACAGGAACTCAAAGACTTGTCATTTTCCTGAGCGCTTACCAAAGCTTCTTTATTCACATCGCTGCTCAATGCCGGTATTAATTTTAGCACACTGCATTTATCCCCCACACTGTCTTTCTCCCGTACAGGAGGTTTTTGCTCCCCAGCCACAAACGTATCTGCGATACTAACCACATCAGCAAATTTGTGCGTTTCCGCCCGCGTAACAGCGCAAACGGGAAAAAACTGTCGCTTTTGGATCAGCAGCAACAGGTGTATCCATCACTTCAGGCGGTGGAAACACTTCCCCCCCGGCCAAATCGTTGCCCAAGATAAACGACACACCTTTAAACAGCAACTGTCGTCTTATGGCGACCTTCACAGGTCCAGTTGTGATAGGTGAGTGTAGATATACTCTGTGAAGGGGCGCCCGAAGAACAATTCCCCACACCAACACATCCGTGTGGCAGGCGGTTTTATCCGACAGTGGCAACACATCATCTAACATAAAAGATTGATGTGCCTCGGAGAATGGTGATAGGAACCCTGTCCTTCTCTTCTCCTGCCACCGAAACGAAGCCTTGGGAAAGGAAGGGTTTAAAACGTGACTCTACCTCCATTTCTGGGTCACACCCCTGCATCTGATCAGGACCGATAGGTGGGGAAACTACTTTAATGAGCCCCACGGGTCCCTTAGACCCTCTGCACTGCTCTTTCTTCTGCAGCGCAGGACAACTGGCGATCAGGTGACCAGACTCAAGGCAATAAAAACATTCCCGCTTTTTAGTTTCCTCCTGTCTCGCCCTTCGGGTCTGTTTAGGAGATTTTTGTCTCTTTTCCTGCCCTCCCCTCACTTCTCATCCTGCCCCGGTTGGAAAAATGACTTTATGTGTGAGGGTGAATTCATCTGCTAAAACTGCTGCTTTTGCCAGGAACATCACCTTCTGCTCATTTAGATAAACTACCAACTGATCCGGGAGACACTTTTTAAATTCTTCTAAAAGAACCAACTCCTTCAATGCCTCAATATCCTTCACTTTGCTGGCTTGCATCCAGCGTTCAAACAAGCGATGTTTCTCACGGGCAAACTCCACAAAGGTTTGTTCAGCGGTCTTTTCACTTTTACGAAATTTCTGACGGTAAGCTTCAGGAACTAATTCATATGCGTGCAGAATTGATTTTTTTACAATATCATATTGGAGGCTGTCGTTAATGGAAAGGCTAGTACATACTTCCTGAGCCTTGCCGATTAACTTACACTGGAGTAGCAGCGCCCAAAACTCCTTAGGCCAACTCAATGCAGCTGCTATACGCTCAAAAACGTTAAAATAGGAATCAACCTCAGCCTCCCGAAACGGAGGTACTAGTTTAACATGTTTGGTGATGTCAAAACTTGGTGAAGTAACTGTGGATGTGTCAGGGCGACTCGAGACAGGTGTGGAGGCAGCGGAAGCAGGTGTCTAGACAGCGGCGGGCTTACGCAACTCCAACGCTCTGACCCGGAGGTGCATAGCTTGCACCTCAAGCTCTTTAGCGCGAACCTCTACCTCGCTAATACGGAGGGTCAAACGGAGGTCCTCCATAGACCCTAGACCCCGCCTCATCCGCATCAGGCTCCACCTCAGCTGGAGACACGCCAACGGGTCCCTCAGCCTCCGGAGCCACCTCCACGCCGCCCCTACCAGGCCGCTTTACAGCGGCCTTCGGGGAAGGGAGAATGCCCCGCTCCACCAAGCCTGCACACAAAGCATCCTTCACCTCCGGTTTACGGGCATTATAGGACACTTTACAGGGAGTGCAGAATTATTAGGCAAATGAGTATTTTGTCCACATCATCCTCTTCATGCATGTTGTCTTACTCCAAGCTGTATAGGCTCGAAA
>NW_005187548.1:498065-499442 GCF_000239375.1 Pundamilia nyererei | reverse complement strand
ATACACCGAGTATTGTCCTTCCTTCAGCCCAAAGATTCAAAGAACTGCGTGTTTTCAACAGATCCCTGGGACACACAAAACCCTATACCACAACAAGGTAGTGATTCGCGGAGGGGGTTATGATTTTGAACTATATAAATAAAATTGAACTGAATTGAAAGACTGCACATAAACATTAATCATGGCAGCATGGGAACATGCACTAACCACAAGATCCATAGAGGCTGGGGTCTATCACAGCTGGCAAGCTCGAGAAACACCAAGGCCTGAGAGAAGAGCTCAAGGAGATGTGGTAATCATTGCACTCTGGGCAGTGACCCAGAAACTGAGTGAGTGGCTCCAGCTCATCTGGGAAACGATGCCTGAGATCTCTGTCCAGAAGAGCACAGTGCCTCAAGATACTGCGTAGGACCCTGGTAGAGGACCCTCATGATAATTTTTGGTTTATTGTATGGCTAATATATCATAAGCTTCCAAAATTTATCATTGCTATGTATCATTAGTTTCATTAATTAGCATTACCCTGTTGTTCAAATACGGTCACTTCTGGTTCCAAAATAAACAAGCAAACATAAAGAACACCAAAAACAAACAAATACAAATAAAAAATGGAACATATAAAAATGCTAATGTTTTTTGGGCTTAAAGATTCAAACACAAGAAAGTCTACAGTTTCATATTTTTGATACAGCACAATACCTGAAAGGTGCCACTGTATATGGCAATAATAATAACAATAAAATGAATATATTTTAATAATAATAATAATAATGCAATAATATTTGTTATACTTTATGATGGTGGGTTGGCAGTATTTATTGACTTCTGTCAATCATATGCGCATCATTAATAAATAAAAGGGAATTGTACCAGGGGCTAAAAATGACACGATGGTTTGTAAACTAGTGTCAGGATTTGTGTGAGCTAAATGCTATACAGAGAGCTTGTGAGTGTGAATGCGCTGCCACAAACAAGCAACATGCAACTCTAATAAAAACAGACACATGGAATATGCAAATTGCAGCACAGGCTTGAGGGCTTTAAAGGCAACATGTTTTCCTGCCACTGGACAAAAATCCATGATAACCTTTTGGCATGTTGTAATTGAAGCGATCTGAGGGAGAATGGAACTCTTATTCCTCATGGGATCTGTTTTTCAGGCTTTAGACAGGAGGTCATTCTCAGTTTTTCAAAGAAGAAGAAGAATGGGCAAGGACTTCAGTCTCTAGATGTGCAAAGCTGGTAGAGACAGACCCTAAAAGACTGGCAGCTGTAATTGCAGCAAAGGTGGTTCTACAAAGTATTGACTCAGGGGGCTGAATAATTACGCACACTCCACTTTTCAGTTATTTATTGGTAAAAAGTGTTTGGAATCAT
>NW_005187548.1:476951-497807 GCF_000239375.1 Pundamilia nyererei | reverse complement strand
AGTCTTTGATGTGCTTTCCCTACCTGGTGGGAAATGTTTGTTGACCAGGTAAGGTTGGCCGAGATGTGGACTCTCGGCCGCTTTCTACCCTTTCTACCTCCTTAAAGCTTTCTACCCTTTTGTACCTTCTCCCCATCAATGTAGAGGGTGGAGTGCTTAGATCGCTTTGTTCTCTATAGTATATTATACGTATATTACACTTGTGTCACATGACTTGGAGTTATTTCTTTATTCATTAATATTTCAGTTTTCTTGCTCTAGACCACTTCAACATGTGAAATGGTGGAGCCAGTCCTTAGCTTTGGTAGACTACATTTGAAGATGAACAGGTGCTATGAAAAAAAAGCTTGGATGAGATATTTGAGATGCATTATTCATATTTTTGAGATGGCTCTATGACACAGACTGGGCTCTATATACCCTGATGGCTGACGACTGAAGTGAAGTTGCTGGAAATTTTGCACAAATCAAACCGAACAGGCTTTCCTTAAAACAAACTTTTATCAGATTAATTTTCAACTGACCTTAAGCAGATTCCAGTGGTGTGATTTCATTACAGATAAAAACCCTCACTTCACAGATGAGAAAATCTTTAGGGGTGAGGAGAAAGATTCAGAATGACACAAAGCTGATCCTTTCTATCACATTAGGTTATGTATTTTCTGCTGCAAGCACTAGTATATGCAAAATGAGCTGAACTGGAAACTACAACACAGATTATATGTGAATCACTGGATAAGACTAGGTGTAAAACATCCCTGTGGCCTGACAAAATGACAAAAGGATTATAATGCCTGTGTTTTACAGTCTAGCACAAAGACAGTTTTGGCCTCAATGACTTTCCACCTAGACAACTGTTTATTGCTTTTTGAAACTCATCCACTGGAGTCAGTGAGTCAGCTGTCGTCAGCAGGTAACTGCTATTCTTCATCCAGTAATTGGAGTTACTGAACTTTGTCTTTCGACTGTGTTTGTGCTCTTTTGTGGCTTTTGGAACATTTTTATTGCACCAGCAAAGTACATGGCCCACTGTTGCGCCACAGACAGAAATTTAGTGCTTGGGCTAGAGTTAATAACATCATATTATAGTATTAGTATGATACCTACTGCTTTGTTACTTTGTTGCCCTGCACATACATGCTTTGTTACTAGCAGGTATTTGTAGGGCATACTTTGGTCTTCACTTACGGCGTTACCCTAGACCATTTGTACTTAAATTAAATTGGGTTGAGTAACCTTGCAGTGTCTCTTAGAATGATTTTTTTTACTTGTTTTTATTATTGATTTTGTTTTGTTGTTGACTCTGTTCTTTCTTCTCTCTTTCAATTTTCATCTTTCTCTAATGATAATATTTGTAAATTCTTTATTTTTGCTCATTCTTTATTAATTCTTTTAGTGCACATTATCTTGTAATTATAGACCAGGTCTCTCCTTACAAAACCACTTATCACTATTTTGTTTCTAGCTCACTCTGACGCTCCCATCAAAAAGCATTATGGACAACCACTGGTTTGATTGTCCATAGAGAATATTTTAAAGAATTTTTCCATTCTCATAATGAGGCAGTGAAAGAATCCAGATCTTCTTATTTCACTAATCTCATAAATTGTAACAGGAAAAAACTAGGGTATTATTTGAGCCTATTAACAGTATTGTTTTGTCCCCACCTGAGCAGGCTGTCATACTCTGTGATGATGGCTGTAATACATTCCTTAATCAGTTCGTTAATAAGGTGATGGACTTGAGATCTAAAAGTTCTTCCCCTTATGAAGAGGGCCCTCAGCATCCTGAGTCAATTACCTTATTAGCTCCAATTCCACTAAATGACTTCACTACAATAATGGGTAAAATTAAGCCTTCGTCTTTCTCATTAGAGAACAATTTGGAAGTCTTATGGTACAAGCACTTGGCCTTCATTGCTAACCATTATTAACAGTTCAGCTGTGTTCCTTTCGTACTGTACGCATGCTGAGGTAACTCCTATACTTAAAAAAATCTTCATGCCATCTTTTTTGGTAATTATTAGTCTTTAAATTAAATAGCCATTTATCAGCAAATTATTAGAAACAGTTGTGGAAAGATCCTTATTATTTTGTTTACAGATCTCTGAATGTATTTCTGCTGCAGAGGCAAACTGCACAGAAAGAGTCTGTTTGACGATATCTGTTAAGCTGTTTGCAAAAAAATGCATCTACTTGTTTAAGACACCTGCACCAAATTTGACACATTCACCATTGGAAAGGGATGTAAAAAAGGTTTAGGTGGTTCATGGGATGTTCAGTACTAAGCAATTATTTTTTCGCCATTAGCTGGAATAAACCGCAGCACAGTTTTTAATCTGTTAATTTAAGATTTAAATACTGATTTGCTGAAAGTGCTGAATGGTGTTCCAAGTTGTTCCGGCCTACATTGAACCTTGGCTTCAAGTGTGTATTTTCTTTTTGCATTGTTACTAGACCACGATAATTAAATGTTTGACATTTTGAAGTTTAAAATAAATAAATAAATAAGTAGATAAATGAAATCTGTTTCTTGCTTGTTGAGCCCAAAAATTTTAAATTTTAGGAAGCCAATTTTGGACTTGGTTTTTACATGCTGCATCACAGTAGACATGAGGTCCCAAATTAAATGATATTACATGACCTCCTCCTTAGCAGTTGCCAGACACTTATCATGACTGCTGCAGACAATAGTACAAATACTTCCACAGTGTAACAGGGGTCTTTCTCTGCCATCAGGCTTGTGGTTACAACAATAAGACCGACTGAGTGCCACAGAGTCGGCAACAGAAAGAAACACAAAAAATATATCAGATATTTTTGTTAATTTTTTAACAAAACAGGGAAATTTGCTTATTGCTACTAAACACACACTATATGCTAGTCTTGTGTTTGACAATAGAACTGAAACAAAGAAATGAAAAATTGTCATATGCTCTGATTCAAAGGTATTTCAGCATCTTTTGTGATTTGCCATTCAATGAAACTTGAAATAAAGCCAAACATCACCCTGTATGGCATCACTCTCACTGGAACCTTTTCTGTCTTGTCTGAACATTTTGATGAAGTCAGTGAAAATATATATTGCCATCTCAATGCAAACATATATTTCTATGGAACTATCTCGGATTATTCTTCTAAAGCAACTACTGCGTTGACTGGTGGAAAAGCAATAAGATTGGAAGCCTATTAATAGAGATAATGTGAGAGATAGTGATGAAACAAAGTATCTAAAAAGAATGCTGAAAACAGAAGGTATTAAAAGCACATTCAGAGAAAAATTAGAGAGATGGAGCACAACAAAAGTGAGTGGGTGAGATTTGGTGCTGTTGAAAACCTTTTGCAACAAATGCGATGTTGTGCATATTTATTTAATCAATTTGGCAAATGCATGAAGCAGTAGTTTGAAGTTCTTGTTTACTGTTACCGAAGAATGATGAAAACATCAACAGTTCCACTGAGAAATTATTTAAAATCCTCAATAAAATTACATTTTAGTGCCAACTTTGATTTTTGGCCAAATAATTTTCATCCAACTGTGCTACCTTTGCTGTACACAAAATGGAGAATAAAGTCAGCATTAAAGATTAATGAGGGAAAATAATGAAAGGGTAAAAAAGAAGAAAGGGAGAGGAGGGGCTGTTTGACATCTTGCTGCAGCTGCTGTGGAGCTGCCTGTATGGTGAAAACGTGCGCTGATGTCTGACTTGTTAATTTGTGTGGATATTCGCTTAATCAATGTATGTGTAACAGCTTTAGCATCACTCCTTCCCAAAGGCATTCACTCTCCACCCACCACATACTCGCACAGAGGCACACAGCGATGCAGTGCTGTTGTTTTTCAAAGGGATAATCATGAATGAAAAATGTTAATGGTTTTAATGAACAGGCTGGCTGACTTCTGAGGTTCCCCCTGCCTCCTAGACAAGAATGACTGATTAAAGCTGATAAGGAGAACAGCAGAAGCGGTGCAGCAAAACAAACCCTTAGCCTTAGAGTGAGACCAAACTCCAGCTTTAGTGCGAAATTCTGGAAAGCCAAAAAATGGGGGCGAGCTAATGTGGATAATTGGGAGTAAAGTGCAAGAAAACTGAAATATTAGACATTTAATTATGGTGAAACCTTGTTCTGACATTTGACACATGCAGAAGAAATATTAAACCTATCTGTCTACATACACTTTTTTTTTCAACTGTATTTTTTTCTCGTGACTTTTTAATATGTTTTTATTTGTCTTCCTGTTTCAGTGCTGTTCACCGTGCCAAACCTAGTCTTACAAGATGAACTTTTACACATTTTCCATTTTGGCGTACATGAAATAAAATAAAATATATGACAAGGAGGGGCAGGTTGTAATCCAAGTCAAACTGTGGAAGTCACTATAGTCATGCTTCACTAAAATATAAGGAGGACCAATCAGCATCTGCCAAAAGCATACACATATAAATAAGTTTTGCAGAAATGAAAAAGATTACAAAAGCGGGCTCAAAGAATGAAGAGAGGCAAATGAAACTCTGTAAATCAGTTCCACATTTGGAACCTTGTGGTCAAATTTGTATAAGTGGTTCTGCTTTCTGTTAGATGACATAACTGTCTTGATTATCATGAGTAGCTCTCTTTATGGCCATGGAATGATTATTTTAGTGTCAAGTGCTGCATTAGGAGCAGATGTCCATGCTCCTATATTTCTTCAGGGTTATTAAGCAAATTATCATTATATCTTCTATTGCCTTTACAAATCATTCCGTTAATGAAATTTAATTTATTTCCTGGTGTTCATCGTGCTTCTTTCTCTTTAACCCAGTAACGCCAAGTGTATCATATTTGATGAGCTTTTGTGATTTTTTTTATGTCCTGAAAAACCTGAATAAATTACACAATAAATATTTAAGCAATTAACTGCACAAAAATGTTGGATGTAGCAAAAATGAACTATTTGATTTCTTCTTCTATTTTTAACTTGTCAGAGGGTTCAATAAAGACTCCAGTTTAAAAAAAAAACAGAACTGAAATTTGTGGCAATTAGTTCATGTTTACAGTTAAAAAATGGTTTTTTGTCTTGAATCAGTTTTACACCAAGAAAATAACCATTTGTTTACAGTTTTGTATTTCTGCAATTTCATCGTCCCAGAAACCCAGAATCAGCTTTGTAGACCACGTCATCTCAAACACTAGCTAAGGCTCCTTGCTTACCTGAGAATTCACATCACACAAAAACGAGTCTGCATCACCAGTGGTGAACATTTTCAGGTTCCTGTATTCACCTGCTATCCAGCTCACACAACAGTCGATTCTAGTGCATATGTCTATATGTGGTGGGTCAACAAAGCAGGGGCTGCATGTCATTTTTTTGGACTATGGCTGGATGAGTCTCAGTGGTTAAGGCTCAATTCAGTGCTTCACTCACATGTCTGGCTTCATGTTTGGACCATGGTTTTCCTTTCCCAGTCAAGGTAGTGACCTCCTACTGAACCATTTCACAAAGCTTTTTTCAAAACATGGATTTTTGCTATAGAAAATTGTAGCAAAAACTCAGTCAGCTGAGGCTCAATCAAGACTGCAAAAAGTTCTCTTTAAAAAGTTAGTATTTTCAAGACATCTTGCTGTTACTCAAAGGGACAAAGTGAAGTGCCAAAATACATCAGATGTGGCATTTTTTCCTTCTGCTTGATAAGTGAGCTGGTCTGCTTCCTCCAATAGCTTTCAGCAGTTTTCTCTGTTCA
Source organism: Pundamilia nyererei (assembly GCF_000239375.1). Taxonomy (NCBI): domain Eukaryota; kingdom Metazoa; phylum Chordata; class Actinopteri; order Cichliformes; family Cichlidae; genus Pundamilia; species Pundamilia nyererei. Next base: position 492,085 of record NW_005187548.1, on the reverse strand, counting down.
TTGGCCACCTTATGTGATCACCAAAAGTTTAAAGATGCAAAACTTCTCTTTCTCTTACAAATTCATCCCTATGAGCAAATCCATTCCAATTAAGATATTGCTGTGAATTTTAAATGCTTGTGCGACTGAGCACACAAAATAATGTGTTATCACCAGAGCAGCAGATATACTGTAGTGTGCTTAGCTCAGATTTAAATGTGTGGGCGTAAACCCATGGAAACGTGATCTGACTCCTGAACGAGTGTGAAGGGGTTCCAGCTCGTGACAAACAAGAGGACTAATGCTTTTTTAATTCACATGTAGAACAGCCAACGTTGTATGCCTCATGGAAAAAAAATTCACCTGGAATACCCATTAATATTCCATTAAAGCAGGAAATTGAAAATCAAAGGAACCTCTGCTAAATTTCACATAATAACTGCAAAGTGAGCCAGAAATGGAAACAATGGAAGCATCAGCTATTATTCTCATTTTTTTGTCTCTCGACGCCATCACCTTAGTCACAAGACCCTTTACACTATTAGGCAAATATACTGACAGGCATGTATATTTGGCTGCAAAGCTCGGGGAATTTTGCCTTAATAATGAATGATGGCCAGTGGGACAGAGAACACTCAGCCTCATTAGTTCTTAGTTCTGTTCTTAGACACGGACTAATGGTGAAGCCCTGACTTTAGCATTTTAACTATCACCATTCACCATTAATGGATTTACCCAAGAAGGCACCAACTGCAGACCATTAGAAAGAAGAAAAAGTTGATGTACTGCCACAGTGGCTTCAGATTTCTTGGGGAAAATGAGAATCAGAGTGAGCAGCAACATTTAGCAACGTTTGAAATTAAATTCAAGTATGTCCAGAAGATGAAAAATCACTGTGGTTTGTTGTCTGGACTTTTGTAGGCTTTCTTCTTCCTGAGTCTAACTCACTCGTGGTGATGATGATCCAGTTTGTGCAATCTTAGTTGCCATAATTTCTCACAAAATTGACCATTTTTAGAAACTAAGTATAATCTTTGAAATCTGTCACATGTATTTTAGCTTTTACCTTGTCTGCAGCATATTTCTATTTCTTGTCATCATCTGGTCCTTTTGCACATTGCCACAGATCAGCAGCTTATTGTATCATACTACAGCATTTTAGCTCCTTAATACTATTATACAAATATATTCAGGTTTACACGTTATATTCTGTTGAATTTAGATTGTATTTAGATGTTTATTTAACAGTTTTATATTACTGTTTAATGTTTTGGTTTCTGTAACAAAGAAATTTCTCAAGTTTTTGGCATAAATGATCTTATCTTATTAAAATAAACACAGACACCTTGGCACAAACATCATGCAGCCAAAGCCACACAGCTGCCCCTTGATACAGCTGAGTTTTGATCACTGTTCTTAACAGCCTCTTTAGATATTGGCCCTGTGCAGCTCAGCTTTCAGCTTGGATCAGCTAGACAAAGCTCATGAGAGATGGCAGATGCTCGATTGGTGTTAACAGACTTGCTTTCATGTCTGTGAGCTGCCCCTATGGATAAAGCCGCATTAATATTTATCTCTCTGGTGAGGTTTCGCATTCGTGCTACAGCTTGATTTATCCAGCACAAATATGGTGGTCACTAAAGTCATATACCAAAAACTAATTGATATCTATTATCACACCACCATTTTAAAAAAGCTTTTAGTATTCTTTCTGGAACGTGTCATTTACTACATGGTCATAACAAATTTATGCAGAATGCAATCATGGTATGATTAGTACATAAAAAACAGACTGAACAAAATGTCCAGTCTATCCCAGGTACTAGGTAAATAAGCTGGCAATGTCTTCAGTCATTTGATAAATAATTACAACTTAAAAAAGACAGTTTTATCAGTATGTTAGTAGCACAGGCTGAACAAAAACTGGTTTAGGAACCTCCATTTCTGCTGCGGCTGCAGATTGTACTTCAGCACCAGTAGCACAAATCATGAACACAGCCTACTTTAAGTGACTTTATTAATAATGAAATATTTATAGGTTGCAGTAGATACAGAACTTCCCTAATATGGAAAGGCTTTAGCGAAGCTACACTGAAGTGCCAGACAACCGTATAAACCAAACACACTGTAGAAAAGATGGAAAGCGCAACCATAATGTCACCCATTGTTTTCTGGTACCTGTTTGAAGAGAACATAACTAACCTGTTACTGTGTAAATGTACATTTTGTTAGAAAACAATAAAACAATTAGAGAAAAGGGATTTACAGATCAGTTCCAGAAACATAATAAAGTAATGACGATAGAGATGACAGTTTCACTGTCCTCAGTTATAATCAGATACTCGCTGTGTTTTCAACTGAACTGATAAACAAGGGATGCACTGCCAGCTAGGACTGAGAAAAAGTTGCCAATACATTTTAATGCTCCCACAAACTGTTATTGTCAACGACTGTTATATTTTGTGAAATGGTAGAAATTTTATTTTTTTCTCTACCTCTCAGGGTCTCACATGATGAATGCTGTTTACCAGAACCAAATGCTGTATGCTGTGTGCTCAGTAAACACGCACTTTATCATTCTGGTTTCTGGACCCAGTGCATTCACACAGTAATATACTGCAAGTGATAGCAGTCATTTGGCCAAAAGGACACACAGCGTGGTCAGTAATCGTTTATAACACACAATGGTAAATATACAATATCTCAATCTCAACCTCTTTTCTTTTTTTTTAAATCTTTAGTTGGAATGGGCACGCTGCATCATGGAACCAGCTGTACGCCTTACCTTTCTATCACACAAAGCTAGTTTATCCCCACAGGGTAGTGTAACAGCATAATTCAAAACCTTTGTTGCTTTCTCAATGGAAGCATGTACAGGACTGCAGTGCTGTTGAAGAACAGAAGTTAATACAACTTTCATGTCTTTAGAACTACTGCATCCATTGTGTTATACATCTGTCGTTTTCTAAGGAAACACAATGCATATTTAAAAGTGTTATCAGTCACACTATGCCAGGGTTTTACACAGAGAATAAAGTAATCATGGAGACAATAATTATCTCTGAGCTTTTCAGTCTCTCACCCTCACAAAGACTTTTTATTGTTTACCAAAGAGTCTCTAATCGTACAAATAGAATATTTTTTCTGTAGTCAGTTAGTGGGCAGTGAGTTATGGCAAGAACACATAATGCATGGCAGTTTTGTTTGGTTCAACAACATCAAGGATGTGGGGATTTATTTACTTAAGCATTCTCGGACTCTTATTACAGACAAAAGCAAAACACATAAGTGTCACAGAGAAGATGGTCAGTTTTCAAAATAAAACACCCCAAGCAGATTAAATGCCCTGAAATGTTCCCAGTGTGATTAAAAGGTACAACCAGTCCATTTCCAGGGAAATTAGATTGGATGTTTCTATAGTCAATCACATACCTTGATGCTGGGAACATGCAGACATATAATATTAATATCTTTAATAGGATAACCGTTCATTTTGTTGTGTTTTATGTACATATAAACTTCCCTAGCAATAGGAAGTAGCAAGTAACCATTAGCAACTGGTGTAAGCTAGTTAGCAACTTAGCAACTGGTTGACTTCAAAGCCAAATAGTAGGCATTTTAATACATTTTTCAAATGCTTTTTCCTTTTTTTCAGGAAGATAAGATGACGATGAATTTCCTGAATGCTTTTGGAGTTGAATAAAAAGTGGACATTAGATTCAAATTAAGTTACATTTTTGTGCATCTCAGTTTTGATGAACTGCAAAATTTGGCACTTGTCTTGGTGGAGGATATGATTGCTGAGTGACCTTCTGATTAGCGATGGTAATCAACAAACAAAATGCTTCAAAATGGGTTTGCTTATACTTTTAGTTTATTATTTTTGCTCTAAAACCAGTGAAATTAGATAATTTGCAAGGTGTTGGAAAATAGCTCCTGCTGATATCTATAACCCAGATGTGGTGATTAAAGAAATCAATCTAGTTTTGAGGAGCTCAGTAGCAACATTTTGAATTTATGTGCATTTCTATCAACTTCTGCTAGTCAGTAAACCTTTGGTGAGTCAAAGCAGAGTTAATCAGGCTAATTCTCAACATGGAGGCCATTAAACCAAATGAAGTATGACAATATCAAGGTCATATTTAAAAAAGTAAAATATAAACAGCTGGATTGAGATACATTTACAAAATTTGCATTAAAGAAAGCCTGTTTTGAGAGTTTAGAAAGCTGAAGTTTTTATTGAGGAAAATTAAAGATCAGATTTAGACATCTCTGCACTGAAACATACATCGTCTCTCTTCCACAGCATGTCTTTATCCTGTTTTTCTTCTCTCACCCCAACCGGTCGCAGCAGGTGGCCCCGCCCCTCCCTTCCTGTCCGATTATTAAGTGATGACGTGACGAATCCTACTTCCGGGCCTAAAGTAGTCTGCATTTAATATGGCTTTTGTGTTGTTAACATGTTTAATGCTTTGTATTTTCTTCTACTTAATCTCAAAAAGCTCCTAAAAAAGTCAGTGATCACCGTTGACCTCCCTCGGCTTTTATTACCGCTAATCATTTATTTAAGCTCAGTTTTTAAAACCTTAGGATGTAACTACAGCACAGCCCATGCGGCAGTATATGAATGACTAACCTCGTATTGTGGATGGATTATCTCAGTGGTTCTCCTGGCTGAAGTTTGGTCCTTTTACAGCATCCTGCCATGCGATTACATTTGTTCCTGACTACTGAGAACCCTCACGTTAACTTTTATCGAGTGGAAAAAAAGTTAGCTTGTTTATATTATGCTAACATAGCTGTGTTGCTAGCGGTCACGTAGCACATCATTATATACCAGCTAGCCCAACTTCAGTAACCCTACAAACGTCACTGCTGTTTAGTTTTCTGTCTTCATTTATGTTGGAAGTGATAAGAAAGCTGTACGTTTTAATTCGTTTCCAAAACCCCGCAGTCAGGACATGCTATATTGTATTTAGATTGAAGCTAGCAAGCTAACTCCCTGCTAACTTCTAACTCCGTTAAATGTCATAAATTCCGTTTTCATGGATGCCTGGATGTTAAACTCAGTTGTTACACCTGGTAGAGCAGAATGCTGATAATTTTATTAAAGATGAAAGACTTAAGACAGTGTTTTAACTCTCAGTAATGCCACAGTGATCATTTGATATATGGACCTGCAGCAGAGTTTAGGCCCAGACACGGCTAGTGACGTCAGACTGAACGATCGGATTAAAATGGAGTTTTTCCTTCCCACTGTCGCCAAAGTGCTTGCTCATAGGGGGTCATATGATTGCTGGGTTTTTCTCTGTATCTATTATTGTATGATCTACTGTACAATATAAAGCGCCTTGAGGTGACTGTTGTTGTGATTTGGTGCTATATAAATAAAATTGAATTGAATTGAATAGATCAGCCTGACTTAGATTAGGTCAGGGGTGTCCAACTCCAGTCCTCAGGGGTGTCCTGTCCTGCAGGTTTTAGATGTGTCCTTGATCCAACACAGCTGATTTAAAGACTAAATGACCTCCTCAACATGTCTTGAAGTTCTCCAGAGGCCTGTTAATGAACTAATCATTTCATTCAGGTGCGTTGACCTAGGGTGATATCTAGAACCTGCAGAACACCAGCCCTCGAGGGCTGGAGTTGGACACCCCTGGATTAGGTGCTAAAAACATCTTAATTTGACACAACTGCTTCACTTTTGAATCTATAATGTACACTCGCCTTAAAAGAGTTGATCTGAAGATGATGGTTATTTTGAGAATTTCTCATTTCACAAAATGTTTTGGGTTTTTTACCCCCGTTGGTAAGCCCTTCTTTACATCGGTCTCCTTTTCCTTTCTCATATCTAAAACTGGGAGCAATTGGTACAGTAAAGAATATGAGAGGAATACAAAATGATAAACGAAGAGGGAAACAACATGTGACAAGAGGAAAACACAAGTAATGCAAAGTCTGTTAACTACAGCTGTTTCTTTCACTTTTGCCTATCTCCTACTGAGAAGCCAAAAAGACACAAAGAAAACGTCATCATTGGAGGCCAGCTCATGCTCTGCTTTGCACATATATTGTAAATTTTCATGAAATTTACAAAATTAAGTTTTAAAGTTTAAATTTAAGAAACTGTATGTATCACTTGACTGGGCCATCTGTTCTGTACCAATTTTATATCTGCAACTCTCTCATGGATGATCTGAGTTATGACCCTCTTCAATTCTTTTCAGTTTACTTAATCCCCTGGCATTCAAACTTGCAATTTTTTATATTCTCCCACCCCCAGCAAAAACTCTACTCTACCATGCTGGGGGAGTCTGAGGACATTAAGTCCAAAGGGACCATACTACTGACGCTGCTCCAAGGAGCTGTGGCTGCAAGATGGTTGGTGCCTGTTGTGATGGTAATGCCCAAAATCAGATGATGGACACCAGAATGAACGGAGCCATCAAGCTGAAGAACGAGTAATATCAGGCTAGGAAGCAGCTGATGAGCACATTTTACATTTTGTTTGTAAGCCTTTTTTTCTCAAAAGTTCTGTTAATGGTATGGTATCCAAGTTCAACAAGCCAGTACTATTTTTTATATGAATTCCTTCAGTATTTACCAGCTAACATACATTTCTTCTTTGGCTCAGATTTGTTTAATTGCTGAGGCCATGGTCCTCAGCCGGAAAAAGGTGGAGTATCTTGGTGTCTTGTTCATAAGTGATAGAAGGGAATGGGAGATTGACAGACAGATTGGTGCTGCAGACGCAGTGATGCGAATGCTGTACTGGTCCATCGTGGTGAAGAGAGAGCTGAGTGTAAAAGCAAAGCTCTTGATTTACTGGTTGATCTACGTCCCTACCCTCACCTATGGTCACGAGCTGTTGGTAGTGACCTAAAGAAGAAGATTGCGGATAAAATATGAGCTTCCTCCAAAGAGTGGCTGGCCTCTCCCTTAGAGATAGGGTGAGAGGTTCAGCCATCCAGGAGGGACTCAGAGTAGAGCCGCTGCTCCTCGACATAGAAAGGAGGCAGTTGAGGTGGTTTGGGCATCTGACAAGGATGCCTCCTGGGTGCCTCCTGGGTGAGGTGTTCCGTCATGTCCCACCGAGAGGAGGCCCTGGGGCAGACCCAGGACATGCTGGAGAGATTATATCTCTCGGCTGGCCTGTAAACAACTTGGTGTTCCCCCGGACAAGCTGGAGGAGGTGGCTGGGGAGAGGGAGGTCTGGGCTTCTCTGCTTAGGCTGCTGCTCCCGCAACCTGGCCCCAGATAAGCGGAAGAAGATGGATGGATGGATGTTTAATTGCTTTGGTAATTCAGGACTATACTAAATACTATAAAATGTTACTGAATTTTCAGTCACTGTTTTACCACAGTCACTGTGGTATGGCAATCAACTTTTTGTTTCATCTCTGTCATGTTACTGGCAATGGTTGTGACAGCGTTGCAATTCCTAACGAAGTGGTCATCGATACTGTCAAGTTTAGATCAAAGCTCTAAATGTCTTTAGTTCCATTAGCCACGCTTTCAGATCTGCCATGTTACTCAGAGCTTCCTTGTAATGTTCTGGCAGAGAAGTGTTGGTTTTTGAATTTTTTGAGTTGCAGGTGAAAATATCATAGTTTTTGATTACATGGCTTGTAGTCCAAAGCCCTTTGAACAGTCAACAACACTAGAACAGCATTACAAAAATATGAGCACATTGTATAATTCAACTGGCAATAGCTTAAAATGAGGTAGAAGTGAAGCCTTTTTTTAAAAGCCTAAAGAAAAAAAAACTTGTCATCTTTTTGTCCATCCATCCATCCATCCATTCGCTTCTGCTTATCCTTCTCAGGGTCACAGGGGGCGCTGGACCCGATCCCAGCTGTCATAGGGCGAGAGGCAGGGTTTTTGTTAGATATAAAAATCAAACTTAGATATAGAATAGGACATTTTCCAGGGGAAAGATTAGCCAACCATGGATATCTGGATCTGGTGTTGAGACAACAAGTTTTTGAGCATAACAGTATCATCTACTATAGCAGTGAGGCTTTAAAAACCAGTGCAATCACAATCCATTACCTATATAACTCATTTGACAAAACGTCAGACTCTGCTGCACTGTTTGCATATTTCTCTTGACAATTTGTGAAATAATAATAGGGCTAGGATGTCTGATACAACCAGCTTTAATCAAATATCTTATATAACTGTGATAGAGTTCAAATTATGGTTGCTTATAATCAAGTAAGTATTGAGGTTCAATAGCAGGTCCACTATTTTTCACTTTGTATATAAATTATGCTTTTCTGTTGTACAGATCTTTCTGAGTAGGGCTTGATAATATCCAGACTGGAAAGGCAACAATGAAACTGAATGTTCATTGTTCATTGAATGTTCATTAATAGAAAACCTAAATATTGATCTTTGAACACTATTATCAGTTTGCTCACATAATAGTATTCAAACTTTTGGATGGTTTTCCTTCTTTTAGAATGTAGAAGGGTTTTTATTGGCAAAAAACCTTAGAACAGGGATATTGTTTATATCTATGTTGCCTCCTCTTCAGTTCACAGTCAACTGTGTATCATAGCTTTTTCTTTTCATATTAAATGCACAATCTCACTTCTCCCCAAAAATCAGTAAAAATCTCATAAACACATATTTTATTCACAATAAAAGAGAGTGCATATTAAATGTTTAAATTTAGACATTTTGTGAAAAAAATATTGGGACAGGATTTGATGGCAGCAACATGTCTCAGAAAAGTTTGGAAGAGGACAACAAAGGGCTAGAAAAGTAAGTGATACTAAAAAAGCACTCACATAAAAAGCTTGCAACTCTGGTGGTATGGGGATGTATCAGTGCCTATGGAATTGTCATTTTACAGATCTGGAAGGGCACCGTCATTGCCAAACGTTATAATGGTTGCCTGGATGGGAGGAACATATGCTTTACCACCATCATATGCTGTATGTTGGTACAGCCATCTTCTGTTTTGAACCGTGGTTATGAAATAACACTGTCTATGAAGACCACACAAAGGTTTAAAGATTTCTCAATCCCTAACATGCACCTGGAGCTATAATTGAGGATGCAAGTGTGTCCTTTGTGTCTTTTTACTCCTTCTAAATCCAGTATTCAAGTATTGTTACTATGTTTTAGTTATTTAAGACTGTCAATATAACTGGCCTTCATGTATGAATATGTACTATATTGCCAAAAGTATTTGCTCTTGTCTGCTTTTACATGCATATGGACTTAAGTGAGAGTCCATTCTTAATCCATAGTGTTTAATAAGATGTTGGCCAACCCCTTCCACAGGTTTTTTGTCCAAAATGTCTTGGTATTCTGAAGCATCAAGAGACCTTTTACTGGAACTGAGGGCCAAGCCCCAAACCCTGAAAAACAACCACTCACTATATTCCCCATCCATCAAACTTTACACTTGGCACAGTGCAGTCAGATATGTACCATTCTCATGGCAGCCACCAAACCCAGACTTGTCTATCAGCTTGCCAGACGGAGAATCATGATTCGTTGCTCCTGAAAACACGTCATCACTGTATCTGACACTTAACATTGTGCTTGGTGATGTAAGGCTTGGATGCAGCAGCGATGGAAACCCATTCCATAAAACTCTCTGCACACACTGTTCTTGAGCTGAACTGAAGGCCACATGAAGTTTAGAGGTCTATAGCGATTGACTAGTATTTAGTATTTATTTTTTATTGTCATTGTCAAGAACAATGAAATTGCGTTTGGGGCTTCCATACAACCCAAAAAAAGAAGAAAATAATAAATACCCCTTAAAACCCAAGTGTACATATTTAACCCAGTGTGACTCCAATGCAATAAGACAATCCTTAGCAATAATGTTCATAGAAATTCAGACAAAGACCTGAGAAACATGACAAAATACAACAATGCACCCATTCAATATTATTGTACTGTGAGATATGATATCAGATATGATAGTTATCTATTTAAGAAAGAGGGGGGGGGTGGCAGGAGGGGGAAGAGAATAAAGATATGATGCCAGACCAGCTTAGTTGCTGTCATTCCCAATAGCTCCCGCTCTGTTATAATACTATATTATAATATTATAAGCTAACTGTGGAATATTTAGTAGTGAGGAAATTCACGTCTGGACGTGTTGCACAGGTGGCATCGAATCACGTAACCATCCTGGAACTCACTGAGCTCCTGAGAGCGACCCCTTCTTTCACAAATGTGTATAAAAGCATAGGATGCATAGGTGCCTGATTTTATACACCTGTTGCCATGGAAGTGATTGTAACACTTGAATTCAATGATTTGAATGTGTAAGTGAATACTTTTGTCAATGCAGTGTGTTAAAATTTGTAGCTATTTTATCTATTTTGTGAATTTCATGAAGAGAAGCAGTAAACACAATAGATCAGAATCTAGTAGACCACAATAGAAAACGGGCAGTGGCGGTGGTGGCATGCTGTTTACAACCAATTGAGAGGCCGTTTATCTGTTCTACGAGCACAGTGTTCCCATAATGGCCAGTTTGAGGCCATTATGGGAACACTGTGCTCGTAAAACTAGGAGATTGTAATAGTTCTCTGTCACTCTCAGCAGGGAATAATCCAAATATTTGTATCAATGTTGACATAGTTTAAACAAAACACTCTGCAGAGGCTACATGCCACATGTCATGTGCTGTTTTATAATTGTATGCAGACCCAATCCCTGACGTAAACAAATCTGTTTTTTGTCTGGTGTTATGTCTAACATCCTTAAAGCAGAACCCAGAGAAATATAAATATGCTTTTACACTATTTCAAATATTATAAAATTTACAATGCAAATTGAGAGATTTGCTCTCTCTCTTTTTTTTTTCACAATAAATGTTCAGTACCAAATAACTTGTCATACTTTTTAATTCTTATGGGGAGGTATCTGAGAAAACAAAACAAAAACAAAAGCCCTGAGCTCCAATAGAAGAATATACTTTTAAGTCACTACACAATATGAGAAGGTAAGGCTGACTTTTTAAACTGTAGACCAAATCAAAGTACCTGGTCTTCAGAACTTGGTGGCACACAAATGTATATAATGTATATAATATAATGTCACCAAAACATTTTTTCTGTGAAGCGGTCTTTGGACTCAGTACTTTCTGTCAGCTCTGTGGTTAAAGTCATAGTCAGTGACACTATATTAATTTAGCAAATTCTCAGTTGTTGATTCATCCCAAGACTTGTTTCAAGTTAAGAGAGCTTATGCTTATAATTTGTAAGTGGTTCGAAATTACACATTTTAAACTTAACTATATATTAATGAACTCCTCAAAAATAAAACCAGTTTTTCACATATGCAAGAAGACACATGAAGAAATCAGTCATCAACATTTTCACCTAAAAAAGTTTAATCAATAAAAGTTCCTGCATCAATGCGACCTAGCTAACTTTGAAGTTGGCAATGGGAAACAAAGTTTTTCTGCCTTATCTTTTTCGATGACATAGGTGTGTCTGTTTCTCTATTGCAATGATTTTACTTCAAGACTCTGCTGCAGTTCTTTATTCTCCATCATGCACATGGCGTGGAGCAGATACGTGCAGAGAGATGGAGAGGTGATGTAATATGAAGTGCACAACTGTTCCCTCTAAATTATTTTTTGTTAAGGAGATAAAAGAAGACAGGCAGATGGTGGTGGATTTTTACAATGATGGAGGATGGAAATGGCTGTCGTGAACATGTAATTTAAGAAAAGGGAGAAACAGAGTAACAAAAGAGTAGAGGAAGGTGCAAACAGGTGGACTTCATCTTATGCAGAAGGCAAAATCTGCAAGAGACAGAAGAAAGTGGACAAGGAGAATTGATGGTGGAATGAGGAAGTACAAGAAAGCACTCAAAGAAAGAGGTTAGCAAAGAAAAAGAAATGAGAAATGACCCATTAGGCCTCTGGAATGACCTTCTGAAAGCCCTGATATCAACCTTACTGTGGCCTATACTACCAGGAAGTTAACTAATTTAATTCTACCAATTATGTCCAAGAAAAGGATTCTAATATTCAGCCAGAGTTATGTCAGAAGCTTGTTTATGTTCATATCAAAATTGCCTAATTGAGTTGCAAATTGCTAATGGACATTTAACCAAATATTAGTGGGAGTGTTTGTGTACTATGACCCTGTGTGGATTCCAACTTGTGCACCAAATCTTGTTTTTTTTTCCAAGTTATTAAATATGTATGCTGTGCAATTCATCAATCATTAAAAATGTAAAATAACACAACATTCATGCCTATGATGAGTGTGTGCAAACCTCTGACCACGACTGCATATCTTCTGTAGTGATTTAATACTAGCCACAAATAGGATTTGAAGTGAGTTTGATTATGCGAACATTTTACAAATAGAAATCAGTTAAATATTTCTCACATGCAGTACAGACAACGCAAGACATTGGTGATGAATCTCCATCTGATCCTGAAAATTCCTATTGTGGGAGGAAGGAATTACTAGGAAAATAATCGTCAACCCTACACAGCTTGCTTCTTCCAAGCCAAAAATAACTATAACAAGTGAGAAGCAACAAGACACACTAGTAACGCACACACACTAGTAAAACAGATCTAAAAGATCTGTCGAGAGTTGTCATAAAGTAGCCTCTGTATGGGGCTAGAAAATCAAATGTCAAATACTAGCAGGGGCTTCAAAGCAGCACAGCACTTGAGTGAATACACTCTGTTGCTTTCAATGAGGCTGGTAGAGAGGCTAAATTTTATTATGTCATTTAGATTTCAACTACCACTGCTATGAGAATGTAAACATAACCAAGGCTCTGTTTTTCTTGCAGTCCATTAAGGTCTTGACCAATTCCTGTGAAGAGGAAGACCAGGCACGAGAGGCGGGATATACTATAGTCGGAGAAGGGATGTTTAAAAACACGGGTTCTTACTTCATGAAGACACACAGGACAATAGTGAGATTCAGACTTCATTCTGCAGTACAAAGGCCATTCAATCAACCAGCTGACTCTTGGGTGTTCAGCTGATCAACCATACTTTTGGTCACAAAGCAGATGCTATGTAACTTTGTAAAATCATTTTTGAGACTATGTTGTAGCCAGTGTTGGGAAGGTTACTTTTAAAATGTATTCCATTACAGAATACAGAATACATGCCCCAAAATGTATTCTGTAACGTATTCCGTTACGTTACTCAATGACAGTAACGTATTCTGAATACTTTGGATTACTTAATATATTATCATGCTTTTTACAACAACGTGAATGTACTATTGCTGTGTGATTTATTACTGTTACTGAAGGTCCGCGACTCCGAACTGTAGTAAAGGGACCTCTGACTAATACGGCGGGGTCCCTGTCGGCTCGTAGCCGAAAAATAGCTTTACTTTGTTGTCTGGGTCAACTTTTATTGCGAGAGACAGAGAGAGGCGTTGAAAGACTGCTCCAACGGAACTTATTGTTTCGGAGGAAAACACGAACACGGTGTACAGTCGAGTCTTAATAGCTTACTTACAACTGGGCTCGTCAGGCACTCTTCTTGGCTGCAGTGGTTATTATTATATTTACATGCTTCCAGCTCCCGTTTTTGCTCGATGACAACTCGTAGTTTTCCACTCCCCTTTTTCTCCCTCCTCGCGCTCACAGACCCATAACGTGTATGACAGTCCATTGTCCCTGCAACACGGACTACACTGCCCATGATGCTACATTCTTTAGAGCTATGCTTGTAGCATTCTGCCTGTTAGCTTAGCACAACAACAACAACAACAACGAAAAGGCGCTCTCTCACCCAGGAAGCACACAGTCGCAGAGAGAGAGAGCGTCGCCCTGTAACCATGGCAACCGTAACGCTGCCGCCTGGAACAAAAGAACGTAGCTGTCAAACAAAACCCAAACAGTCCTGACCCGCGACAAAATGAAACAGGAAAGTACCGCAGTGTAATCCATTTATTTCAACAAAGTAACTGTATTCTAAATACCACTTTTTTACAGGTTTTATTCTACGTTCATCTCATTTCAGTTCAATTCAATTTTGGTTATATAGCACCAAATCACAATCTTATGGCGCTTTCTATTGCAAGGTAAAGATGCTACAATCATAGAACGAAAGCCACAACAATCAGACCTTGAGAAAGAAAAACTCCCTTTTGATAGGACGAAACCTCTTGCACAAACAGAGGAAGGAATGACAGCCATTTGCTGTGACTGGTTGGCAGTGAGGGGAGCGAGACAGAGCAAAAGAAACACGGTGGAAGAAAGCCAGAAATTAATAATAACTAATGATTAAATGCATAGTGGTGTATAAACACATACGCCAATGAAGACGAAGCACTCAGTGCATCTTGGGAAGGCCCAGCAGCCTAGGACTATTGCAGCATAACTAACGGAGGGTTCAGGGTCACGTGATCCAAGCCAAACTATAAAATTTATCAAAAGGAAAGTTTTAAGCCAAATCTTAAAAGAAGAGAGGGTTTCTGTCTCTTGAAGCCAAAATGGGAGTTGGTAAAAGGCAATTTGGATTTGAACTCTATACAGATTAATTTTATTTAAGCAGCAACACACAGTAAATGGTTCAGCAGCGGGGAACTTGTCCACAAGTCACAAAGTTTTAGAAATGTAGATAGCCTATTTGATTTTTAGCTGAAAATAAATCGGCATTGTCCAGCGACCATTCATGACTGTTTAATTATAAATACTCTCATGTGAAATATAACACCAAACAAATACCTAACTGTGACTTTGTGTAAGAGAAAACCTGGAGTTTTTTAGGCTTGACATAGTCATTTTTTCATGTTTTTCTAAATCTGCTTTCTGAAATAGGGCCCTGTAACGTATCCGGTTGTTCAGTGATGACGCGACGAATCCTACTTCCGGGTCTAAAGTAGTCTGCGTTTCAGAAATGGCCCTAACCAATCTGGCACCCTAGGCAAGATTTTAGGTGGCGCCCCCTACATCAGCAGTGTAGTGTAATGTTGTAACAAATAATATTTCTATTAAATAAGCTTTACTTTGCATTTTAATTAACGTGGGATTATTTTTTGTATTTAGAAATAATAGTACCAACTTTTTTTTCTTTTTTTTTTTCTTTTTTTTTTCAACATTTGTGGCACTGGCGTGGCGCCCCCTGATGGACGGCGCCCTTAGCATTTGCCTATACGGCCTATGCCACGGGCCGGCCCTGCTGC
>NW_005187548.1:465547-476820 GCF_000239375.1 Pundamilia nyererei | reverse complement strand
TATGAATGACTAACCTCGTATTGTGGATGGATTATCTCAGTTGTTCTCCTGGCTGAAGTTTGGTCCTTTTACAGCATCCTGCCATGCGATTACATTTGTTTCTGACCACCGAGAAAACTCACGTTAACTTTTATCGAGTGGGAAAAAAAGTTAGCTTGTTGTTATGCATTTGAAAGTGTTATTTCACACTCAAGATCTATTTAAAGAAACAGCATGTGTACTGAACTTTGAAAGCCCATAAAAATGTGTACAGTGGCCAGACATTACTAATGCAAGTAATATTGCGAGGCACAGTTATTGGAAAGGAAAAATAAAACTACACCCCGATTAACAATGCAGGAAAAAACACACAGTGAAAGGAACATTTCAGTCAAGCAGAAAAAAAATGTAAACATCCTTCTCCCTCCATGAATTGGTCAGGTTAAAGTCAATGTCCTGCACTAACAATGAGACCCTGAGTAACCCACTCCCTCACAGCTTGAGACCACTCAGTGCAATAGCAGTAAACATGCTCACAGGTATACCAGCCCAGGAGCAGTTCACACAGCAGTACTGCACTACAATACTGCATATAGATGAATCCCTGCTACACTGGAATGTCTTCTTTACTTTCAGGCTCCTCACGCTCTGCAACAATTAAGAAATAAAAAAAACAAAAACAAATTCACATCCTTGCACATTTAGATTTCTCTCCCCATCTTACATTTACCTTGCATATTTTACACACATACACACACATTTTACAGTTCTTTTTCCTCTATGATGGAAGGAAACCAACTAAACATCAAGAACATTCTGGAAATCTTTTGTGTTTTCTTCCATTTACTTATATTAATGGTAAATGTCCAAATATTGTGGCTGTTATCTTTTTAAAATCCACTTTGTTCAGGTGCAGGAAGTTTAATTATACATGTTGCCACGGTGCTTTTTCACATATGAAATCTGCCAGTTCTACAGGGGGCAATAATTCTCTTGTCATCTGTATGTAACTTTGATCTAGCGGAGTACTATTAGTTTACCCAGCAAATATTTGTTTCTCGGGTAGCTTTTTCAAGTAATTGATAAAAGGTCAAATTGACTGATTGATAAAATATAATTACTCTATTGGATTCTAGCCTTGCACACCTGTTGCTTTTTTTAGTTGGCAGTCAAGGTACAGGGTAGGGGCCCTTTCATACTAGGACCCAGTATTACAAAGAACGTTCAGTATAGCCAAAACTTCCTCCCACTGTCCGTGCACACAGATCCGAAATTCTTCCAAGAATGGTGACTTTGTTTTCTGGAGAATTGACTGGTCAGTATGCACTGATATTATACCAGTTCATGTCTTATCCGCTCTGGAACAGGTCAATTCCTTCAGCATAGGTTAGACCTGAACTGCCTTTGTAGTACTAAAATGTTAACACCAAACGTAGCTAGATAAGCCCACATCCCATTTTGAAGTAAACGCCTCAGGTGTCCTTTGCTTTAGTCCATCTCCACAACACCTTACATACCCAAACTACAGCCTCACTAGATCATGACTGGTGCTTCCCCCAGTGCATTCCCTTTTTTTTTTTTTTTTTCTTAATTTTTAAATTGTAGAAATGATACAGAGCCTCTGTTGTTTTAAATGCTTTCATAACCAACCCAAAGTTATTTTAGAATTAAACTTTGCTACACGGCAGAAATTGCTGTGTTTATTTTGACATGGCAAAACTGAGATGAGACAATAAATTATTTTAAACAGTCACCAGAACAGAATAGAATAGAATCTTCAGCCATTTCTGTTATAAAAAAGACAAAAAAAAGTGCATTTTAAATGGCACTGAGAAGGAAGTCTTCATGTTAGAGATGTGAAAAGGCCGCATAAGAACGTTGCAATGGTGGCTGTGGAATAAAGTAAAAATAATAAAGTCTCCTTTTCATGTGTTTTGCACTTGGTTTTACTGTCTTTTTCACTCTCACTCGCTGCTTAGGTTTAGGAACTAAGAACTACTTGGTGAGGAAGTTCAGTAAAAATACATGCACCTTCACAGCAGCTACCCTTTGCACTTTCTCACTAATGCACTGCTGCTAAATGACACCTGGTGTGTCTAGAACATACCAGCATTTACTAAATGATTTGTTTTTAATGCTTTGTTGAAATTGATCCTTTAACAGTGTAAGCCATGTGGGAAAGCCATGAAGGAAAATCATTTTCCCAGTCCTGATGCAACTTGATTGGTCAGTTGGAATGACATTAATTATGATGTTGTAGGAACAACACCATATACTGTCACGGTATGCAGAGACAGGCCGTGCGATGGTGTGTGTAATGGACCCAGGTGCGTACACAAGTGAGTAGACGGGAGTGAACTTAACAGAAAGCGAGCCTTTATTATGGCTGGAGACAAGGTGTACAAACAAAGCAAGGATAGCGTGGCTAGGCTATAACTAAACTGGGAAAACTAATACTGTGACAAACTAAGGAAACTCAGAGACTATGATGTTCGCTGCAAAGACTGACCGGGAAAACATGGAGGTGAGAACACAGACGACGCGACACGGACTGTATGAAACACAGAGACTAAATACACATGAGGGATGATCAGGGGAAGTGGCCACACATGGGAGCACAGCTGACACACATGAACCTAACGACAGGAGAGGAGAGGTGAAACTAAATACACTGACATTGAATACAGACTTTCAAAGTAAAACAGGAAACATGGAGATTAGACATGACATGAACTAAACATAACCATGCAGACATGACTCATGACAGGTAAACGCACGAACCAGGGAGACTGAGTACAGTGGAAGATGACAGAAGCAACAGCATGAACTTGACAACACAAGACACACAGACATAAACACATGAAGGGCAAGGGAGGCTTAATACAAGGGTAATATAATTACAAATGAGCTGGAATAACTTAATGAACCTAAACAAACAATAAACATCAAAATAGACTAAACACAAAACACTGGGTCGCACGACCCAGGACCATGACATATTCAACACATTTGTAAGCTGTTGTTAGCTCTAGTGAGAGAACAATGCCAACAAGGACTAACATCTTAGTTAAATATTAGTATAGAAAATATTTAACATTTTTGAGAGATTTTGTTTGACAGTTTTAAGAAGCAGATCCAGGAGTCCTGCATTATTTATATTTGCCATTTAAAGTACAGTTTAACTCACTGTGCTGCAGTTTTAAGAGGACTGAACTCCTAACCCAAGCAGAGTTAGAGCCATGCTCCTCTTATTAATCACCCTTCTGGCTTCCTCCTCACTCTCTAACCACTTCATCATTCTCCTTCTCTTCAATTTTCTCATGCAAGCGCGCGCGCACACACAGACACACACACACACACACGCACACCCTTTCTTTCCCTTCAGAGTATTGCACTGTTGTCCAAACAGACCGAGCGTGCGGTGACCCTCTACTGCAGCAGTGCAGCACGGTGCCTCCTGAACCGCTTACATCGAATCTATCATAGATGGACAAAAGAGAATATGTACACAAACACTCAAAATGTTATTGTAGCAATTCGACTGTGTGATACCATCTGCTGCCAGACCCCACCACCCCAACTTATATTTCTACAGAGAACTGTGTGGAAAATTTGGACTTTTTAATGCAGCCTGGCTCACTTATAGCCTGAATGAAAGCAATGCTAGATAATCTATCCTTGGCACAGTTTCAGTTAGTCATGCAGGAGTGATGAAAACAGAAAAAACAAAAAATGAGACATTGAAGGACATCAAAAGAGCAGAAAAACCGATATGGAAAAATATATTCAGCATGATGCAGAGAAGCAGGGGGCACTAACCATGATGATCGCTGATGATTACACTGGAACCAAAATCGCTTTTCTCCACAACCTCAACAAGTTTTCAGTCAATGTGAAGTATCTGAACTGTCAAGCGAAGGGAGACTGGCCTAATCACTTACACAACCTCTAAGCTTGTTGCTCTGTGGGAAGGCCTGGAGACAGTTTTGAGAAATATCTTTTCATTAGATGTGGGTGCCGCGCTCTCAGTAAAAGCTCATTGTCTTGACTTCTATCAGTCACCTACACATCCAGAGCTCAAAGGACAACTGCCATAAGGCACTTGTAGATTATTCCTAGGGTAACTACTGTCAGACACAGATCCGCCTACAATGCACATAGTCCATGGACTGAGGCACTTAAGGCTCTCTTCTCTGGCATTTCAGACAGTTGCTCGAGAAAACAGAACCATGATATTTAGCCCTAATTTGTGTCCCTGTCCATTACCATTAATTTCACAGAGTTTAAAGCTATGATTCTCAAAGTTTTGGTGGTTGAGAGCCAATTTAATGGGGACACATTGGATTGAGGGATGCATGGGTTAAATGCGACACAGTGGTGGCAATGTCATGTTTTGAGGCCAGACAGCTGGCCATCATTGATAAGTTTCACATTATGCATGTCAAATTTCACATTTGACATTGTGACATTTCACATGTAATAAGGGTCAAAATCATTAATTCAATGGTATGATTGAATTGAATTATTGAGACTGACATATAGAGCTGCAGAGTGACTCTGCAAACATGCTTACACATCATATGTAGAGTTAGAGTCTAGCTGATATTTTTCCGGGCCAAGGGAGTCCGAACAGAATGTCTTAGATAATACGTAGAATCAGTAGGCTGAGAATTGTTAGATAATATTAATGCAGTAAGGTTAGGTTAGGGAGGTGTTTTTCTTTCTCTATCTTTTTCCAGAAAAGGAGCAGATGGTAGATGAGGTCAGACGTGGACGGAGTGGAGGAGAAGATCCGCAGGGGAGAAGACAGTTTCCCAGAAGAAGATAGTCATAACAATACTTGTTTTTGTTGTGGTATAAAACTGTAATGCCCGCTTACAGGCCCATTCTTTTTGTGAAGCAGACCACCGATTCACATTGAGGTCCCGCATGCTGTAACTTATAATTTCAACTGCTGTACTTCCTTAAAGAAAGAAAAACGAACAGCAACACCCTATTTGAATTATATTTATAACTGGTCTGGTCAGGGGGTTGTGTATAGGATTGTGCTTTATGTTGTTTTATGCTGTCATTTTGCTCTATTTTATAGTTCTCTAGCAATTTGGGAAGTGGCTATTTCTTTTCTTATTCCTTGGCAGTACCTGTAGTTCCTGGTGTTAAGATATTTAGTCTGCTGTGATGATGAGTTGAATTTCAAAAAGAATACTCCCTTAGTGTCCTCCTGTGCTTTTATATCATATCGTATAACATGGACTGTATGAATGAATGTAAAGTGACATATTCTTCTCTTGTCACCATCAAAGAGTGCATAATGTATTACTAAGACGGCTAGTTCCCTACATGAAAGCAACCTACAGCAGTTCTGTGGGTGCTTCCACCCTCAAAATATTCAGTTTGCCAATATTCAGTGTCAAGGTCTGATATTGTTTCTACAAGAAGCATTTCAAGAAATAGAATATCTTTGGAACCTGATCTTTTTCATTTTCACAGCTTGCCTAAGCTGTAATGGTCAAATCTCTGGTGCTCTGTGTGAAAAAATATAGCTATAACCTGCCTTTCAAGTGTCTTTATGAATGAATCTCTAATCATTCGAACTCTACCAGCTTAAAAACAAAGAAAGTGAGCCAACACAGACAATGACATCTGTAGCAGCATACATGCTGTGCTTTCTTCACATGTGAAGATGATTTAGGCTTTAGTGAATTTGCTCACCAAATGTTTATTTTCAACAGATATATATAAATATAAAAAAAAAACTGAGGACTCGATAGTTTAAATAATTTGACTAAAATAATTATTTGCTGATTTGCAGATCATTTGCTTGCAGTAGGAAAACACTGTTTTTGACAGACTTCGTTGACCCTACACGGTTTAATAACTAAAATGTTTTCATGAGCAGGCCACCATTTAGTTTTTTTTCTCGAAGAAACAACAACAACAACATGTATAGGTGATCACAGACGATAATGGTAAAGGCGAAGTTGCGCGTAAAGCCCTGTTCTTTAAAGCGCTACAGCACACACTCCCACATGTTTAGAACGATCCCTCGCAGCCGTCTCACCTACTACTTGTGGCTCAAGTACTACTTGTACTGTAGATTTTTACTTTGTCTCGATGCGTAAAGAAACCACAGTGGGGACCGAAAATATCCGATAATAATAAAAGCTTTCCACGACACCCACCTGCAGCACGGTCTTCACCGTGACCGGCGAGACCACAGTGGTGCATATCATCTCGCCGTTACGCATCCTTTGGCCCATGATGAAGGGCATCGGTGTCGCGAGAGCGAAGGAAGCGAGCCACATGGCGCTGATGAGTTTCTTGGTGCGGCTGCGGGACATGATGCTCTTGGCTTTGAACGGGTGGCAGATGGCCATGTAGCGCTCCACGCTCAGGCTGGCGATGTTTAGCGCGGTGGCATAAGAGCAACTGTCCCGGAGGAAGTAGTAACCCCTGCACACGGCGTCCCCGAACACCCATGGGTAATGGAACCAGATAAAGTTGTAGAGCTCAATGGGCATGGAGAGGATCAGAATGAGCAGGTCGGACACGGCGAGACTGGCCAGGTGATAGTGTACGGTGCTCTGGAGGTTCTGCAGCGTCTTTCTGGTAATCAGGGTATAAATAGTGATGGAGTTGCCCAGGGAGCCTATGGCGAACAGAGCCAAGTAAACGATAGTGACAATGACTTTTGCGTACACATTCGTATTAACTTCCAGTTCCTCCTCATTACTTGTGGGACCGACGGTGCTGTTATCAAATGGAGGCAGTGAGTTATTCGCAAAAAGTTTCTGCGCCAACGAGCCAAAGCCGATCAAGTCGCTCCCCGAGAGCGTGAAGTTTAAATCCATTCTGCTTTTCTTCATGAAGGTATGGAACGAAAAGGTACAACTGAGCAAGCCGAGTGGATATGTGCCGACGCGACTCGCTCTGGTTTAAGTCAGAGGAGACCACCCTTTATAATTTGGCACGACAGAAGGCGCGCTCGCTTATTGGTGCTGCTGCGATGACGCACGACCATTCACTTTGTCCGTTAGTTCCATCTTGTCCGTTTATGGTTCACCTTGGAAACAAATAGTGCGATGCAACAACGCATCAAGAATTAAAGGAATTTAATTTCAAGTATGGTTTCTAATATAATTTTTTTCTTCTTTGCTGTTTTTCTCTGTTATTTTATTTTGAACCCTTAACTTTCTCTCCAAGAAGCTTTTGTCCTCTTTCTTCTCTCAGTCAGCCTTACAAGTAGAAAGAAATGATGTTATGTGTAAGTCGGAGACTCCACAACAGGGTACCAGACTTTACTCTGGGCCCCAGATAATGATTATGCTCATGATCCACTCCCAGTGTGAACTCCTTTGGACAAGAAGGAGAAAATGATTCTAATGGTTATTTCACAGCAGTAGGCTCACCTCTTTTTGACATTTTCCCCACATTGTTTATCACAAAGTTGTACATCTAAATATTTTAATGTTCTTCTATGCATGTCATTTCAGTTTTCCCTCACGCCTGGGTGCTCACTATTATTCATGTGTTGCTCATACATTACATAAGGCTTTAAAGCATTGTTTATGTGTTGCAAGATAATTTCTGTTGTGTGACTCTGCTGAGCATCAACAACCTGTCCATGACACCCTCCAAACTCTGATGAAACAGAACATAGCTTTCTGGTTGCTGCCCTGGGTCCCCTACAAAGCAATACAAATGTATAGAATAGAAATAGAAATAGAACCAGTGGATTATTTAACAGTGGCTATTGTTTTAGTTATATGATTAAGATTTGTGGGATTCATAAAATAATATTTCTCTAAAAAGATAATTTCATAGTCATTTGTCTAAAAAAGGGGGAAAGGAAAAATCCCAACATGCAGCATTCAGCATGGTGCAAAAGTCTGAGCCACTTATGATTTCTGTATATTTTGATAGGAAAACAATCATATATTTTTACAGTTGCAACAGGCTTGAAAGTCAACATTTGGTATGATCACCTTTATGCTTCAACACTCTCTTAGGCAGCTTTCCTGTAATTTCTTTAAGGAGGCTTCAGGAATAGTTCTTCAGGCTCAAGGAAATGTTGGCTGCCTTTTGTTCTGCTCTCTGTCAGGATGATCCCACACTGCTTCAATAATGTTATGTTGGTCTAGGATCTGGGAGGCCAGCTCATGATTGATGTATGCTTTTGTATCCAGACCTGCTTTTTCCGCACTGACAGTTTGTTTTGGGTCACCATTGAACTGACAATTGAAACTGTTGCCAATCAGATGCTTTCCAGATGAAATTGCATAGTCAATCAAAATCTGATGTTACGCACTATAGAAACGCACTGTGATACCATTCTCCTCACCTAATCCTTAATGATAATTTGAACCAAAAATTTCAAATTTTGTTTAATCACTTCATAAGACATGTTGCTTCTGACTTGCTACTGGCTTCTTAACAGCCATGTTTCTACTGAGACCATTTTTGATAAGGCTTCAGCAAACAGTAGGTGGATCAAATGAGGGGCTAGGGTTAGATGCATGTCTCCAGTGCTGTGTCAGGTCTTTTGCGCCTTATTTCATACTGCTTAATAACACGACTTTTAGATACTGTTCACCGCTTATCCTTTTGACCTCCACTTGTCCAGTTTCCTCAAATTTATATGGACATACTGCTTTCAGGCAAATTTTCAGGTATTAGCTCTTTGGGAATCACCTTGCTGATACTAAGGTGCCTAATGATGCAATTTAAAGTGGACATGAAAAACATGAAACATGTATAAAGGCTAATTTACGCCGTGGAGGAGAGCAAAACATGAGGGGTGGTTCAAGACTTTTTCACATTTCTGTATGTGTTTTCTTTTTCCAAATTCACCAAATTAAAGAATAATATTGATTGATTGAATATTGAACTGTTTGTGGAAAAATATCTTTTTCTTCTTCTCCTATTTTTGTAAAACACATTTTATTGGTGTGATATAAGATAACAATTTAATAGTAATAGCAGGCAAAAATACAAATAGTGCTAACTCCTTTTTATAATGTTTAGTAACAGAGTTAACTTAAACAGATTTGAATCATGTACAATTTCTAGGCAGTCACTTACCCTAGGTTTGTTTTAAAGGAAAAACAATGTGTCAACATTAAATTGTAAGGAGAAGCTTCTTAGTTTTAATAATGAAAAGACAATTTAAGCACTTATTCAAACTTCATGACTGAATTAGTTGTTGTTAAAAATGTGGGGAATTTGAAAAGTCATTTATAAGCACTACCTGCTTTTAGGTATAGCATAAAATGTTTAGAAAGTCTTTATAATTAAAATATAAGATCTAAAATATAAGCTTTTAAAAGAAATGTCATGTCTCTGACTGTCCGCTGTTGACCCTTTTAGCAGTGCCCCTGTGACTTATATTGTAAGTATCTTATGTTGCTGTCTCTCAGTAAAATTTTGGCACAATAAAACTGGTGTGAAAGCCACCCCAATTTTTTGTCAGACATATGTATATTTTATCCACAGCTACAGTTAACAAAAAATGAAGCAAATATGTTCTGCTAGAGAGTATTGCAGGGAAACGTTTTAAAATCTGACAGTCTTCCATGGCATCCCCATTCTTAGTTCACAGGCAGAAAGGAATGAAAAAGAAAATAGAACCTTAGAGAAAACGAAAGTTAAGGTGCCATAATGGTAGCGATGTGTCGTTTGTGAATGAGCTGGTTCTAAGAGTCGATTCTTTCTAGCGAATGACAAGAGCTGACTCCAGCCAGGGAGAGCCACATCTTTAGCCTACCCTACTGAGACCTCATGCATGTAGGGATGGGATATTGTTTTGATTGCCATACCATGTGGCCAATCACATGCAAAGACAGACCATTATGTGAAAGAAGGAAGGTGGGCAGCGATTTCAGAGACAGCATGTTGGGAAAATAACAATATTTTCAACGTTACTTTCACTAAAAAGTGATGAAATGAGTAAAACATGAAAAGAAGCATCTGACTGCATTTCACTGGTATTGGAAAATGCAAAGATAAAATTACATTTATTTTTTCAACCATTTGCCACTTTGGAGGACAATAGATTTAAAACTTTTTTCCAGGCCTTAAACTCCATGTATTTTCTACCTAGAAGTTGCATATGCATAAAATTTAAGTTTTTATGAAAACACTGAAGAAAAAATTGCTTCACAAAACACAAACCATTCATAATTGTGAAATTAGGAGAAGGCTCTGAAGTGGGAAACAAGCCAAAAGAGCAGAATCTTTGAAAAGAGCCAGATCTCATCACTACATCATTGATACAGCATATTCTTACAAAAGCTACAGAAAGCTGCAAGCAAACCTAAATTTGCACATCATCTTTCAGGAGCTCCCTTTAGGGGTGACTACAGCAGAACATCTGCCTCCACCTCACTGTATCCATACCATCCTATTCTGTCAAACCAACCAGCCATCCCTCTTTATCTTTATGTCTGACAGCTCCATATTCAACATCCTTTGCCCATTATATCCACTCTCTGTCTTCTTTAGCCTTCTCAGCTTTGTCTCTTTAACTTTGTCTTATCCTCTGTTACCTTTAGCTGTGCGTCTTGTCTTTTTGTCAGTGTCACTGTTTCCAAACCATACATCATGGTAGGTCTCACTACTATCTTGCTGCTATTCCTGTGTCATAAATCACCCCTGGCACTCTCAACCTGCTGGATCATTTGTGCAACTTCATTAGGCGATGGGAATAGGTAAGAATTTAGCTATTCCGATTCCATTATAGATATTAATTAGCGATTCGATTCCTCATCAATTCTCTTATTGATTGTGATTGGGTTCCTAGTGGCTCTGTTTTCTGAGTAACTGCCATTGCTAAGCAGCAATAAAGAAATTACATTCATGCAAATTAATTGCATGCTGTGTATCAAATGTTTCTGCATGTTTGTTGAGGTATTTTCCCTATTTGTTGTGATCAATGTAGGAGTCATTGCTTAAAAAAGTAATTATTACACATATTATGCAGAACATGTTTCTTAACAGTAATCCAGTACCCTACTTAACTACTACAGGAAAAAGTAATTTATTATATTACTCATTACATTACTTTCACGTTACTCTGTAAAATAGCGGAAACACACTGTCTCATAATCACCATTCAACAAACATAAATCTGTAGCTACAACCCCGCAAACCGACACAAATCCCTAATAAGGACAAACATCTTTAAGATCTTTCTTTTAGTAGACTACAAAGCTGACCGCACAAAGCAAAGATGAAAACCAGAACACACACACACACACACACACACACACACACACACACACACACACACACACACA
>NW_005187548.1:463812-465386 GCF_000239375.1 Pundamilia nyererei | reverse complement strand
CACACACACACACACACACACACACACACACACACACACAAACGATTGCCACAGAGATTCTGATTTGTAAACATGAACAGGTAGAAAGGGAGGCTTCAGCCTGACTGTTCATCTCTTTGTTACTTGTTGAAGTAAAGGGTCCAGCTGCTAGGGTTGGCATTCACCCAGCTTTCACTCTGGGTTCTTGGCTAGCTTAGTATTAGCATGCTGTGGTTGTTTCTTTACTAGATTGCCATGTATCTTGTCTTTTCGTGCGATAAATATAAATGTCCATATTCACACTCTAGACTGCGTGGCTATTTCTTCCTCTGACTGTGAACTGAAATCAGCTGATTGTAGCGCGCAGGCATACTAACCGTTCTAAGGAATGGGCTACTGGGAACTGATTTTCTACAAGAAAATTTCCATTCCTAATCTTAAGTTTCTTCCTGCATCAGGAACTCAAGCCTTGTTCATTAAGGACAAACCTGCTGCTGAACCATGCAGCACCTCTGTATGGGTGCACTATAACATCATGATATCAAGATACTGGACATCAGACCTGGTTTTGTTCAAACCTAAAGATATGCCCCAACACCTTTTGGCAGTTCCCCTCATTATGACAGCTGTACTTTCCTAGTCATCTGGTAACTTCCATGCCACCTAGAGCCAGTCTTATCTCCTTCCTAAACTCTGCAGAACATCCTTTCTTGTTCTACTTCCACTGTTTAATCCTTGCCTCTACTGTCACTTGTTTCCCTGTCTTCATGTCAAAAGTCATCCTGTAGACTACAATTCAATGTGTGCTACATTGTTTCCTACCACCATCTTGCCTTCTTTTACCTTTTTCAACCTTTTGCATAAGATGCTGTACATTGTCATGTTATGTCCCTCTTTCTTCCTGAAATATCTCTTCACAACAGCCATTTAAATCCTTTTTTTGTTTAAATCCACTACCATCTGGCCTTCTGCATTTCTCTCCTTAATTGGAAAATGACATCATAACGAGTTGCTTTCTTAGTCCCCCACTGTTCTTGGACTTTTATTGCCCACTGAAGATAACATCATATAAATATTTGTAGTGTCTCGGTGACTGTTCTGGGGGTAGTCTCCAGAACAGTGAGAAGGGCTCCTAAAGAAGTCAGTGGCTTCCTAACTTAGCTGCTAGCATAAACCAAACATTTAGCTATCACAGAAAATGTAGTAGTTATTTAATGTTAAAGTTGTTATGGCTTCAGCTGAACTAAGGATATCAATAGTCGTCTTACTTGGAAAACCAAAATCAAACCTGGCCTATTTTAGAGCAACCCGTTCTCACTCCCAAAGCGTAACATTTTACGCTAGGTGACAAATCGTCACCATATTACGTTTTCGGCTACCCACCACGTTCCTAAATGACGACCTCGGAAAAAAGAGGAAATATGAGTCTGGACTGAATCTACACATGTTCGCTCTTTTTCTTCAAATCGTTTAGAAACACGCTATTTAACATCATTACAGTCCTGGTTAAGGTCAGGAATAAGGTTATGGTCAGGGCTAGGGATAAGGTTAGGTTTAGGGCTGGAATACAGGGCTGGAACGTCTATTACCGCGGG
>NW_005187548.1:416888-435300 GCF_000239375.1 Pundamilia nyererei | reverse complement strand
TCGGAGATCGGCGATAAAACTGTTGGAGTTATGAGTCCAGATGTCCAGAAGCTCTTGTCTGCTGTAGGTCAGCATCGCACAGCAATTCTGGACGAATAATCCGGTTAATTACACAAGATTCACTGATTCATCATCTTGCATTCCTTTACCTTTGAAGCTTTACTGTAACCCAGACAGTCTCTGTCAGTTGAGACACTGGAACAGATATGGTGGCGAGATCAGTTGGATTTTGATCTGTGCCACTGGTGAGGAGCAGTCATCTGTTGGATTCAGTGAACGTGATTGTGCACATATCAATAAAAATGTTTAGTCTCATTGTGGATGTATCCAAGAACTATGTTACTGTCGCAAAAACCCCCAAAACAAAACAAAAAAAACCAACTTCATAGCATCAGGTTTAAGGGCAAGCTCCTCGAGGATTAGTTCTGCCATTTCGACAGCCAGCGCTGCCCCACAGAGTTCAATGTGAAGGATAATTGGCTTCGGAGAAAAAGTTTAGGAGCTAGCTTTGCTCTTCTGAGTACAAAACCATCTTGACGCTGTCATCTGTAGTGATGACTTTCAGATAAGCTACTGCTCCTATGGCCCAATTTGAGGCGTTAGAAAATACACAGAGCTCAGTACAAGTAGATCTAACTCTTCACTAGCTGTCAGCTCCAAGTCCTGAATGCCGTTAAGGAAGGATGACTGCCAAGCTCTGAAGCTCTCAGTCTTCATTGAATTTGTAGTTAGTTCAAAACTGTAGTTACTAATTTCCTGCATGCTTACATGGAGATGGAGTCTGA
The DNA here is from genome assembly GCF_000239375.1 of Pundamilia nyererei. Lineage (NCBI taxonomy): Eukaryota > Metazoa > Chordata > Actinopteri > Cichliformes > Cichlidae > Pundamilia > Pundamilia nyererei. The sequence goes on along the minus strand of NW_005187548.1, from coordinate 434,515 downwards.
GAATGTTGCTATATATCCTATATCCTTTGGGCAGTATCTGAATACATCATGGACTCTGTTGTGAAGAACCCTTAAAAGTATGGTGAGCATGTGATGTGGTGTACTGAAGAAAGAATGGGTGTTGTCCTGTAGCTGGTTGATACTCAATTAGCAGTGAGTACCCTGGTTTTGAAAGGTGATATTCTGTATTAGATTCTGGAAGTTCGGTTGACAGTGATGGCTTCCTAACACAGATGGGACTTTGGGTGCCTGGAGAATCTATGATGGATTTGAAACTGACATGCACGTGATTTTCAAGGTATGCTTCAGTTTGCTGTTTAATGATCGATGATGAGATGCTGCTCCTGATGCTCCGTGTATCGTCACATTTCATAGCTGCTGCTGCCTCCAAAACCTATGCCTCTGCAGCAGAAGCTGCATCTGCTTTTTCATGTTCCAGTGCTTCCAGATCTGCCTCAAGTCTGGTCTTTTCCAATTTCAACTTGGCCTTTTGTTTTTTTAGTTCAAGCTAGTGGTGGGTGCATTGATCCGAATATAGACTGTATCGATACCAAGTCGGCATCAGTATTGGATCGATACTAGCCTGGTGAGATCGATTCTTTACTTTGTTTGCAATGCTGTACTTTCGGCAAAGATGAAACAGCCAGGTCGCCGGACACGCCGCTCCTGTGTCAACGCAGAGCAGGCTCACTTTGTTCCCCCTCCCCTCTCTTCTGTTTAGGTGTTGTGCTGTCTCGTGACGTGACTTAGATGCTTTGGGGATTGTTAAGTTGTTTACATATTAATTATATTTTCACTAGTTGTATCATAGTTTCTCAGCAGTCCTTGTTGTAATTTGTTTACTGGTTTGCGTGGACTTTTTATTTTAGAAAATTCTTTAAAAAAAACCCAAACTTGATAACTAAAACACCACGGCAGACCCGATGGCATTTTCATGCTTTGCAGCATCATTTATTCTTACAATAGTCACATGGTTGCTGTAACTGTACATTTAACGGCTGCAGCTTGTTGTGTTGGGCTCTTGAATAAAACTCCCCGCTCAAGCAATAACGTGGAGCAACAACCATCTTTTACTTTCGCTTACTGTCGTGCTGATTACATGCCACCATTCCCTGACTAAAGGGTAAGTACTGCCGCCTAGTGGCGCATGATGTACATCAATATAGATTACACCACATCCCCCTTACTGAAGTTAGGCTGGTACATTCTTTTGCTCTTCAAACAAAACATAACTGCATAATATATTTTTTTTTCAATACAGACATACCCCAGCATTTCAGGAAACATGAACTCGGTATTTTCATAAACACTTTCTTTTCTCTTGTAACAGATGTCTAACCATTTTCCCTTTTAAACATGCTACTCTCAAAACCACAACTTAGCATTTGAAATACAACTTTTCCCTTTCCAAACAATTAGCTTCACAGATCAAGTCTTTTCGGTTTAATCACTTCCCTACCAGACCGGGTTCTAACCACACCTGGTGTATGGGGTGCGCTTGGCTCAGAAACAGTCTCTGTAGGAGTGGACTGGATCTGTTTTGCTTCGGTTTGAGTCTCTGTTTGCGGGATCAGCACAAGATGACTGCGGTTCCTTCTGATTGTCCCTTGGGGTTCACTGATGATGTACGATCGTGGAGTTGGGTGGACTGATGTCACTGTGCCCTGTGCTTTTGCATCCGTGATCCAGACTGGTTACCCTGGCAACAATTTATCCAGTTCTCTTGTTCTGTCTTTTCTTAAAACATTCAGTTTGTCTCAGCCTTTTCTCTCTCTCTGAACGACAAACCTGCTGAAAATCAGGCAGACGGGGCTGTAAGGTTTCGGGAAGCATTGGCAAGGTAGTACGAAGCCTGCGCCCCATGAGAAGTTGAGCCGGGCTGTAGCCATTTGCCAGTGCTGTTGTTCTGTATGCCAGCAATGCCTTGTATGGATCGCTAGCTTTTTTGAGGAGATTCTTGATGGTCTGGACGCCCCTCTCCGCCTCGCCGGTACTCTGCGGGTACCTGAGACTACTGGTGACATGCTCAAAACAGTAGTCCTTTGCAAAGTCTCTCATTTCTTGACATGCAAATTGTGGGCCATTATCGGTAATCAATGCTTCAGGTATTCCATGGCGTGCAAATATTGACTTTAAATGCACAATCACATTGGCTGAACGAGTTGGGCTGAGTTGAGCAATCTCGACATATCTCGAGAAATAATCTACTACCAACAGATAGTTTTTGTCTTTTAGTGTGAACAAATCAGCTCCTAAATTCTGCCATGGCCTCTCAGGTAAACGTGTGGGGATAAGAGGTTCCCTCACATTAACCCTCTACTGTATGCACAGCCTGCACTTAAGGACACGTTCACTGATCTGATTACTCAAGCCTGGCCACCACACTGCTTGTCGCGTACGTTCTCAACACTTAACGGGTGACTGCGGCTCAGGGGTTGGGAATCGCATCTGTAACCGGAAGGTCGCCGGTTCGATCCCTGGGCTCTCTGTCCTGGTCGTTGTGTCCTTGGGCAAGACACTTCACCTACCGCCTACTGGTGTTGGCCAGAGGGGCCGATGGCGCGATATGGCAGCCTCGCTTGTTAGCATCGAGCTTGGAGAAATACTGCGCACCTGTGAGCATGCCTAGCGTTTGGTCTACAGAGGGAAGGATATATCTTTCACGACACACTGACCCATTTAATATTGTCATGTCCACACAGATGCGGACTTTCTTTTTGTCCTTTTTGGGGGCTACGACCATGCCACAACACCAGTCTGTGGGCTCTTCCACACGACTGATTACTCCCAACTGTTCCATCCTCTCCAGCTCTGTTTTGACTTTGCCCAGTAGTGGCAGCGGAACACGCCTTGGCACGTTCAGTGAATAAGGTTTAGCGTCGGGCTTCAATTTAATCGTGTATGGTTTTTGAACAAGCCGAGCCCATCGCATAGTTTCGGGTACACTTTCTTCACTGTCTCAAGGTCAACATTGTCCATTCGGGCAATTAGTTTCAGTCTCACAGAAGCTGTCCTGCTTAAGAGAGCTACACGCAGATTTCTGACTACATAGATTGTCTCTGTAGTGCTCCTGTCACTGTAGGAAATGTCCTCCTTTGTGGACCCAAGTACAGTCAGTGCTGCACCTCCTGGTCCATACAGTGGCTTTTCAGCTTTTTGCAAATGTTCATTTGGCTGTTTAATGTCTTTGAATGTCTTCTCTGAGATAGCTGTGACATCTGCCCCAGAGTCTAATTTAAATGTCATGCTTTTGCCTCTCACGCAGATGTTAGCAAGCCATGGGTCTTCTCCTGAATCCAGTTCACCTAGGAAAAGTCCATCTGCACTGTCTGCCACCTCATCCACAGTTGTAGACCTACAAACCCTCCCGTAGTGTCCACGTTTCCCACAGTTGTGGCATTCTGCATTCTTAGCTGGGCACTGTGCTGCTGGGTGCATCTGTACTTTTCCACATTTAGAACATGGTTTATTCTCTTGTGTTGTTATTTGCGGTTTTTGTGGCTTGAACTGCTTTTGCTCTCTGCTTCTGAATTTATTTGGCTGTGATTTTCTGACATGCACGGCATCCACGGCTGTTTTGCCAGTGCTGCTTTCACCTCTTAGGTCAGTTTTCTGTCTTTTTATTTCCTCAAGATTGTCTCGCCATTGTGATAGCTTTGGTTAGGGTCAAATCTTTGTTGAACTGCATTCTCTCCGACAGTGATGAATCTTTAAGACCCACAACGAGCCTATCCCTCAAAAGTTCATCGTGAAGTTCACCATATTCACAGTTTTCAACGAGAGCATATAGAGCTGTTATGAAGGAGTCAACTGTTTCTGCTGGCTGTTGTACTCGCTTATTAAACTTTGTTCTTTCATAAATCACATTCTTTCTGGGGACAAAATGTCTATCAAATGAGTTTCTGACTGCATCGTACTGCTGGCGCTGCCCGTCTGTTAGGTCAAGTCCCCTTAGCACGTCGTCAGCCTCGTCTCCCATGCAGTAAACTAATGTGTTCACTTGGTTAGCATCTGTTGAACTGTTCAGATTACTTGAAATTCTAAAACGCTCAAAACGTCTGATCCACTTCTCCCATTCTTGGGGCTTTGCGAAGTCGAATGGTTCCAGTGGCTTGATGGTGAAAGTAGCCGCTGGTGGAGCTGCCATAACCGGGCCAGTTGCCGCCGGTAGAGCTGCTGCTTGCTCCGTCATGTTCGTTGCTAGCCGTTCGCCAAGCTGACTTTCTTTTCAATTTTCTCAGTTCACCGCTTAGAGGGAGTGCACTTCTGACACCATGTTGTGTTGGGCTCTTGAATAAAACTCCCTGCTCAAGCGATAACGTGGAGCAACAACCATCTTTTATTTTCGCTTACTCTCGTGCTGATTACATGTCACCATTCCCTGACTAAAGGGTAAGCACTGCCGCCTAGTGGCGCATGATGTACATCAATATAGATTACACCACACAGCTCTCCCGCTGCCAGCCATACACGTCACCACAACACACAAGCAGAGCACACTTTTTAAGCCGGCGAGGCATGATTGTAGATGCTGTGCAGGTGAGTCCATCATACATGCAGCGGCATCACAGAACATGCCCCACCACCAGTGTTGGGACTAACGCGCTATTAAATAGCGCATTACAGTAACTACGTTATTATTGTGGTAACGAGCACGGTAACTAGTTATTATGCCAAAATCAGGAACGCGTTACTCGTTACTGGGATTTAGATAGGCTCGTTATTCGTTACTTCGTGTGGTGGCTATCGCGGAGCTTCCACAGATTCAGTAACATTAGCAAGTGGTGGAGGCCAGCAGGTGGATGAAGGAAAAGGGAGGCAAGAGGAGAGACCCGAAGCGGCCGCCCGTCCAAGTGTCAGGTGAATTGAACTTCAAGTAAGAAGTTATGACCTGCAGTCTATCTGGGTCAGATATAAACCAAGTTTAGCTGGAGTTTATTTTCGTTATGCTGACTTTTTCTTACTGCGTGCTAGCTAGCATGACGGGGTTTCTATACAGCTGGGTGGGTGCTATGATGTTAATGATGTTGAACTTTATTTTGTTCATACGGTTAATTATTAGAGTTGCCAACCGTTCCCTAAAAAACGAAATCGTCTCATATTCAGAGAAATTATTACGCGTTTCGTATTTAGGTGAAAAGGAACAGTTTGTCCTGGACTTCAGCTACAATGAAAAAGACACAAAGCTGGAGTTATTCTGTGTTTACGCTGCACAGCTGCATCTTCTCCTTTCATTCTCTCCCCCTCCCTCTCCTGTTGCTACTTTAATCATGAAACTGATCAATGATCAGCTTATCGGCTTTTCTCTCTTGTTTATTTATCGTCCACTTTGCGCCAGAAAGAGGAAACCACCGGATGTCGCGTTAAACAACAGCAGCACGTTTGATGAGCTGTTGTTAGAATTTATTTAATATTAATTTCTAGTATCAGCTGATGTTTGTTGGAGCCACTGCTGTAAAGCTGCTGGTCATGATGTCTGTTTGGATATGTGGTGAGAGGGAAACCAGATTAAACCAGGAGATGTCCTTACTGAATCATTAGAGCTGAACAGGTGATGGAAAAACAGGTTTACCTTTTAGGTGACATGAATGAGTTGAAGTTATGAACTGTTTCTGAGAGACAAATAACACCAGGATCCTTTTCTAAGTAGCTGACAGCTGGTAACTGTGCAGGGGCGGATCTAGCAAAGTGTTGCCAGGGGGGCAGGTAGGGCATTAACAGGGAGAGGGGGGCACAAAGAAATAATTTCTTATTCTCATTTAAAATGTCTAGCTTTTAAATAATAATTATCTGAGTCTTACAACAAACGATTGATAGATTGATACATATATACCATCAAGACAGTGTACATCACTGTCACAACAGTGTTTGTTTTCATTCAAAGGCTTTATGATTTTTGCTATAATGGCGGTCTCTAGTCAAAATGCCCGGGCTGATTTTTTGTCCCAGTCCAGCCCTGTATGCAGCTCATCTGCAGTCTGGTGTTACCTACATCGTCCTATTCAGAAGGCAGAATTTCTGAGTTCTGAGTACAATCAAAAGCACCACGATTGCAGTTTTTGTGTTGGATGTAAAAAGCGCACATGACGCTGTGACGTAGGCTAGAATCATGGCGGCGGTCAACGACGGTCCAGGCGTGGGATTTCTCTCGTGGAAATATGCACATACGTTTTTTCCTTTGGTAGGTGGCACAATGCACTGCGGCAAGTAAGCAAGCTAGAAGACTGGCAAAGTTATGGAAGCAACACATTAACAACAGAAGTCTGAGTAAAACCAAAGTTACTTTCCCTAGTAACTAGTTACTTTGAAAGTAACGAGTAACTTGAAGTAACTGAGTTACTTTTGATGGAAGTAACTAGTAATGTAACTTAGTTAATAATTTAAAGTAACTTACCCAACACTGCCCACCACATACCCCCATCATCCGGCCGTACTCCGCTGAGCAAGCGAGGGAATCGGCCCGGACCATTGGTGCCCGATGCCCAATGCCCAGGCCCAGCGACGGGGAACTGTCCACTCTGGTGGCCACCCGCACATCCAGCAGCACCTGTGACAAGGTGGTTGCGGGGGCCGCCCGTGCCTCCTTCCAGTGCACTGCTCACCCTTAAAATAATCATACGGTTGCTGTAACTGTACATTCAACGGCTGCAGCTCTCCCCCTGCCAGCCGTACACATCACCACCAAAAACAACAACAACACAAGCAGAGCACGGGTTTTAAGCTGGCAAGGCGTGAGTGTAGGAAACATGACAAGAAACACTTACGTTAACGAAAATTAATTGAGATTTAGCAATTTAATGATGCATCCACCTTATTTATTGAAAAGTATCCGTATCGATGATACTGGCCCATATTTACTTGGTATTGGATCGATACCAAAATTTGCAGTATCGCACACCACTAGTTCAAGCTGCCTTTGTGCACATATAGTTCTGGTATGCGCAGCTCCAGCTCCAGCTCTGGCTTTAGCAGCATCGCTGGCTACTGAATGTTTTAAGGAAGAGGTGTGCTTAAAGCTGGAGACTGTTGATACTTTGTCATTCTTGTCTGCAGTCTTGACATGCATAACTGCGCTGAAGAATCCCTCTGATGATATGGATTTTCACTGTACTGTTCTAGCTATATGTTAAACTCTCTGAGTGTGAACATTGATTAGCTTGCCAAACTCCCTTTCAAGAGCCAGGAAAGTGAGTGTGCTTGCTCCTTGGATGACTTGATACACAGCAATCACAGTGAAGTGACATCAATGAACTGGAGTAAAACTAGAAAGACACATAAAACAACTCTTAATAGACTATCATATAATCTGGCACTAACACAGTAGAGTACAAAACAAGTGTATTATAGATATACAATCTAATATTAATACAACAGACAACAAGCTAGCAAGAGGTAAGCATACACTTGTATCATTAGCTTACAGGCTACGATGTACAAAACTACTACATTTGTAAAGAGGGGGAAAAATGTCACAAAACACACTATTTTTAATTTCTAGATAAACATAGAATTAATAGAACTTACAGCCATTACTTTCTGCAGGACTCATCTGTAGGATTTTTTGGATTTTACATAAATTGCCTCAAAAGTGCAGGCATGCTTTTCTCACTGTTCTCTACACTTCCTGTTTCCAATAAATTCAAATTTCAAAATACTTCAAGATGTAAGCCTGTTTTTCTGAGCTTATTAAGAGCTGATTGTTTAGACATACTTACAGGACGTTGAGTACAAGCATTTTTTATTTTAGAAAGTGATGCACACAGAATCATCAATTTAAAATAAGCTAAACCTTAAACATCTGATGGGGGAAATTTTAGAAAAACAACACCTTTTGATAATTGATGCAATTTGCCAATGTAGTGAAACCTTTTCAGTGTTATATTGCTATTCTTAGAAAATGAATGGTTCTAAAACATCCTCCAGCACTTGTCATTGACAATTAATGGTAAATGTTTCAATGAAAACTATCAAAGTAATACATTAATTGTAGAGAGGTGAAGATGTCCAGAAGAGTACAGCCAGCCGCTGTTAACATGATCATAATACAGAATAAATGAGAGGCATTAGAACATGGTATGTTTCAAGCTGGTCCAGTTTAAATTTGTCTTGTTAAAATTTCTTTGAGAAGATTTCTCCAATCCAGCAATAATGATTTTTTTCCACATGGGGTTCTGCTGAATTCTTGTGATGGTTCTTACTTGGAAGAGGTAGGACTAAACTGATTTTTGGCTCAAAAGAAGCAAACAATCATCATTTATTAGTGGGTATACTGCATATTTTATATGTATAAAGACATACTTCAAAGTAAATCAAAGTATAAATATAAATTAAACACATTTTTAGAATCTATTCAACATCAAGAAATTCTTTTTCTCTTTCAAGAATAGCCTGAATTCACATGAATCCATAAAATCCCTATACTGCCTTTACATAGTGGTGCTTTTATTGGGTTTGAGTTGCCAACATGTCAAATGAGAGAAGGCAACCAGCTGCTCCTTCATTGTCTTGGTTACCAGGGTGATACCAAGGTTGCCCAAGATAGTGGGGATGACAACATCGTTATTAAGACCTTGTACTCAAATGGTCTTACAGAAAATAATGCACTTACTCCTGGCAAAGCTTTGTGTTAGTGTAGATATATGTGTCGTAAATTTGTAGGAGAATGGTGTTGTTCTCAGGTCATTTGCTTATGTGGATTTTTATTTTTTCCAGGTCAGACGTTGTTACTTAAATTTCAACTGTTATTGCTTCAAATTCTTTTTTCAGTACTACAAAACAAATGTGATTTTGTTTTGTAGTACTGTGTTTTCCATTGAAACACTACCGCACTTTAATTTGCCTCATTCTAACAGAACTTGAACAAGTTTTATTTCCAATAAGCAACTCTAGTGTCTTCAGTAAATCCTCTTTTATCTTCATGCTGAAACTACATGGTCCTCTACTTTTAACAGTGATGGGTATGATTCCCTCCCAGCTCAGCCAAATAAAACTCATACTTTGTGGAATAAATAACCTAGCTATAGTAGAACTTAACCTCTACTATAGCTTTTCCTTCTAATGATATAGCACTCAAATTTTTGCATTGCTTTGTTACACTAGGACTATCTGATTGATACCTTTATTTTTCGTTTAGTGAAAATGTTTCTCAGCTTATTAATACACAAGAAAAGGATGTTAGGGAATATGCTGCGCAAACCTCAAGAAGTTGCAATGTAATTGGTAATTTCTCCCTCATAAATGAAGTCATCATGAAATAATTTTATTGGTATATGTGCTCATATTTCTGTCATTCTGCTGATCTACTGGTGTGCTAGCTATGTTTAAATATTGTAAATATTCAAGAACTGTATGTATACATTTCCCCCCCTGTTTTTCTGCAACATGGTGTGACTGTTTTCAATCTGGAAAAGCCTAAATGTCACAAAAACAATAACTATATGACCTGTTCATCCCTATTGCAAACAAGAAGCGTTTCAGAGACAATCCCTGATGTAACCTACTGTCCTACCCTAACTCTAAACTGATCTGTCACTCGTATCACACACCTCACCAAAGTCTTGCTGTCCTCATACATGTTCTGAATTCTCAGATAATTCTCTGGCACTCTTGATGTCCTCATTCAGTACTACTGTTTCTCTTTTGGCACCGAAAAGATCTTGAAAAGTTCTTTGAACAAATGAATGCAAATAAAGCTCTTGGACCTTCTCAATACTCTCAAAGTACACATCACCCTTTTCCCATTCCTCAGACAGACATCCTCTCACTCTCTTTTAACCTGACTCAGTGGGCTACCGGTCCTACTCATGAAAAAAGACACATACTGGACTTGGTGCTAACCCAGGGTTTGGATGTGTGCGTCACAGAAACATCCAGCTTGTGCCTCCCTGATCATTTTCCTGCACTGTTCACTTTATCATTGCTGTTCACTTTAGCACATGCTGTGTGCTCCAGCATGCAAAAGATGGGCGTTTAATGCTTTAATAGTGCCTAAAATTTCAGTTGCATTTATGGATTCTGGAATAATGAATTTGAGCTGTGAAAGCGTCAAGGACCTTTCTGATACTTTTAATTTAACCTGCACTGATATCTAGGACTCAAGAATTGCTCCGCTCAGGGCTGTGCGCACTAAGCTATTATCAGAGCCATGGTTGAATGAACATACGTGCACCCTTAGATGCAATTACAGACGTGCTGTGAGGAGATAGAAAAAAGATAGGCTGTATTTCTTTACAGATTCTTAGGAACTCTCTTTCTGCTTACCAAGAGGCTGTAAACACGGCAAAGTCTCAAACCTAGTGTCCACAAATAGCCACAAGCCTCAGGTACTTTTTAATGTCTTGATGCATGGCCAATCATCCAGGTAAGTAAAGCCCAAAAGGTTCATTCTGTTCATCTGGATGTACAGAAATGTTTCATCACTCATCCAAGTGACTTCTTCAGTCTCAGCTGACTGCCGGTTTTCCCAGTTATGCCACTCGACTTTGGACTATCATATTTCTTCTTCGTCTTCATCCATTTCACTGGTGGTTGGCAACCCACTTAACTGGAATTGCAAGAAGTTGTACTGCTCTTTAGTGGAAGAGAATGTAATTGTCTTGTCAATATACACCGCTCGCTTAGAGCACCAATAAGGTGAAATTGGATCTTCCATGCCACATCTGATCATTTCTCATAGCACACTTATGTGCTGTGGCACTGTGGTTGGGAAATACTGCCTTTCAACAAATGTATGGATTGCCAGATGAAAACTGAACTGTGCCATGAACACTGGCTAAGTAATGATCTGTGATTAAGTGTTGAGGTGATTCATTTTACAAAATTTACAGTGTGATACTTCTAGTCCTTTGACTAAACCTGAACTCGAAAGTGGTAATGGGGGCAAAAAACTGCCATTGACCAGCTAACTTTTATGCTTTTAATTTTGCCTTAGTGGGGAAACCTCCATGAGACTTCTGGTGTTTATTGGGATGATAATTATACCTAACAAAATGCCTGATAATGAGTTGTTTTCTCCAGTCTGAATGTTGAAAATATTATAATTAAAGCAGAAAATTCGATATAAAAGGGCAACTGAACCAAACCATAATCCTACCTCTAACCCTCATGTAATCATACACCAGCAAGTGTACAGTCCTGAGCCTTACAGTATTTAAACTGATTGATCCTTTTTGTATTTAAATACTTGGTTGCTCACAGGAAGAAAAAGCGCTTCAAATAATGAAAAGCTTTATATAATCTAAACCTGGAATGAGATAAGACTAATGCAGATCCAAATGCATGATGCAGTAGCCAATTAAAAACAATTAGCAAACCTCTAAAAGGGTGTTTCAATGATATCATTTTACTTTCATTAGCTCAAAAGGTCTTTGCATTTCAAAAATATTGTGCTACTCGTCCTAATAAGAGTCAATACAATTTGAATATTTTTTCCTCACATTTGATTTTGAACATGTGTTCAAACATATTCAGATTCTAAACAAAAACTGGCTAGTATGAACAGGAACAGCCTGTGCAGGGCTAATATGCATTTACATTTACTGTGGTAAAGAAATCCAGATGCCACGTCTGTCATCTTCTGCTTTTTATCACTGTACACAAAAATTAAATGTTTTGCATTCTTGCAGCATTACACATTATAACACATTACACAGGTGTTATAAATGTTCCATACAAAGCTAAGTGTGACTGTAGTAGTCAATCATACTGAAGAATACAGCTGGTAAACAAAGATGTCTTTGCATATTTTCAGTTTTTTCATTCCTCACTGGTTTCTATATTTCCACACAGATGTGCATAAAACAGTTTCCTCTATTTTCTAGTTATTTTTGAAAATTTTAAGGTATTAAGATTTTGATTTATTGTTATGCTGGGGTTTGCTATCTGTCAAGCCAACTCTGATTTAGTGCTTTTGCTGGTGGCATTTGCTTGGTTACTGGTGGCATGAGCGGCCACTTACCAATACTGGCTGTTCTAGTTGTTTGCCAACAGACCCCCATTGAAGGGTGAAAGCTTACCCTGCTTAGTTGCAGCTTTCTGGCATATATTGTTTTCCCCCACACACCATCATTCCTCCTTCAAAGAAAAAGTACTCTGTTATTAAATAATTTTTTGATTTTATTGGAATGTATTTATCACGTTATTGTAATTATTGTTTATTAGTTTTAAAAAAAAGCTATTACAGTGAAAATTTGCTTTTTAAACTACTAATGGATAGATGATCTCATCCACAATTTCGTCGTACATGTACAATGACAATGAAGAGCTATTCTATTCTATTCTAGTTCCATTTGCTCGCATACTAAATTTTTGATAATATCCACAAAGCTGAGGGTATTTAATCGTAAACCACAGTAAAAGACAGATTGAATATATCAATCCAATTCCCTCCAAGCTCAACACCACTTTATTTAACTCTAATGTTTCATATGTTTTACTATTATATATTGTTTATGATTGTAGTATGGCAGCAGAGGAACATGTAGGAGTGATTGCTGTACTGCTGATGTAGCTTACAGATAAGCAAAGAACACAAGTGTGAAGATATACTATAGCATCTTCAGAACGCTGATAAACTGTCAGCTGTAGTACAGCAGCTGCCAGAGTTACGTCACTGCCTTTGATACTGAGCTAGATAGCATCGCAAAGATCAACCAATCAGGACGAAGCCCCAACAACAACATTATATGCATGTTTGCTTTGCTTTGGTTCATACGGTAGTGACAGCCAACATGAGGCTACAGTAGCTACAATACCCCACCTCCTCACCCAAAGGCATAATTTAGCATGGACTTCTACTGCGTGACAGAAAACCTATTTTTCCTACTTTGAAGTTTTCCCTATCTTTGAAGTTTACACTTTCAGTTTGAGTCTTTACTTGCTGAGTGCATGTAAAGTACTCTGCTGTGCTATTCCCTAAAGCATGTGTGTGCTGTCTTTGTTCTCTGGCAGATCTTCTAAGGATGACAAAAGCTCATTGTCTCTTTTGCAGCTCTTGAACCTGTGTGATGTTGAGCAAGCTCTGTATATTAGTCACACCACACATTACTGAGAGATCTCAAATACACACTAAGAAGAGGTGTTATTACTGCACCTTTGTATTGTGATATTTTCATCATTTCATATTAGCTTTTTCATTTTGTTCTTGATACATAGCAGTAAATCAGTCCACCAGCACTCACTTTAGTCAAGCCGTGTTGAGAAATCAACCTTTAATTAAAACGCTTGTGCTATAATAAACACCTAGCTTTAAATGGCACACAGTATACAAGACATGCTAACTAGATATGTCGGATGGTGTCAGCTGATCCTTTAGTTGATGTGGGCTCAGCTAATCTGCCAGGTTTGCAGCTAAAATTAACTTTGTGGCCTGCCTGCCATAATAACACAGTGCTTGACTAACTGTTTTTGTATTATTTGAAAGTATAGCAGTTGCAGCAACTTCAGATATGCAATGGGTAAATCAAATGCAAAGGAAGTGTTTTCACTAATCTTGAAATGGTCTGCAAAAAAACCCAACAACAAATACAGATCTATTCATAAAATATGCATAAAATAAATAATATATAGTGAAGAGGATCTTTAGTTTGCTACAGTAGCATTTATTAAAATGTGTTAAATATGCTGGTTAAATTGTGATGGGTACTGCACTGTAAAAACTGTGATTGGGTTTAAACATCAAATATCTGATCGGTTTATCAAGATATCGCATGTTTGCAAAAGTGCTTCGACGTTTTCGGAGCATCTGCTACCCACCAGCTCGATAGCAAGCCGGGAGCTCGAGGGTCACTGAAGCCGCTGAGAACGGCACATCATTTTCAGATCACCGCCGAGTTTCGCTACTCAGTTTAAACGTAATGTATAAGTCACTTAGACAACCTCAAAATTTTATTGTTTGGCCTTTTTTCAGTGTTTTATTTGTTCGTGAGTAAATCGGTTTGGCTGAGATTAAAGTTATTAGATTAGATAAAATAAAACTTTATTAATCCTCCGGGATTTTCACACAGCTGAATAAATGTCAAACAGAAAACTGATTAAACAAAAGTGTGAGACGGTCGAAAATTTACGCCAGTGTCCTGTTATATTTTAGATAGCAAGGAGCAGACGGCTGAGTTTATTAAACTCCACCGAGACAGCGGTGACGCTAATCAGAAGGCTAGACCGTCCAATTTCCCCAGCCGTTTACTTCCAGCCTACCCAACCTTCTGGGGACCCGGCCCACGTAGACCGCGAAGGCCGGGTCCTCAGGAGGATGCAGCCCATGAATTTGGACACGACCAGAGTGGCGGAGTTTGAAATATTACTCTTTCTGGGTCACAAAATAAACTTTTAAGATATTTTCATGCGAGAATGGTGCTGTGTAAACTTCAAATACCTGCTCGGTTTATCAAGACATCTCTGTCATGTAACGGTGTGTGGCAGGCAAGAAAATAGGACCCAAACGCAAACTCACGGGAAAACAGAACTGAACTCAAAATGCAGCTTTATTGCTGACAGGTGACAAACGATAACAGTGATACAAAAGCAATGCAAAACTAAACTGGGAAGCGCTAATTGTAACACATACCAGAAGACACGGGGAAAATCACACACAGCATGAGGGACGACGCAACGCTGACTCAGAGAAACACAGGGCTTAAATACACAGAGGGATAACGAGGGAATGAGACACAGAAGGAGAGCACAGCTGGGAGTAATCAGGCTGGACGAGACAAGCCAAGCAGGACACATTCACATAAGACATGGACCATCAAAGTAAAACAGGAAGTATCATACAGAGACGCAAACTTGACACAGTGGAGAAAGCAACTAAGAAACGCAGAGACAAACCATAAGGCAGAGGACTCTAAGAACCAAAATACGCGGAGGGAAATACTCAGCTTGGAACACAAGAAACTAGACTAGAGGGAGTAACAAAAGACCAACCATGAGAACATAATGCACAATGCAGAGGGACAGAAAACAAACTCAAACATGCAAAGACACACAATTACACAGAACAGAGGGGACACAGAGAGACATGAAGGGCAAGGGATCAAAACTAGAAGCCATAGAATAAATCACACAAGTACCATATTACAAACATCACAAGGAACTAGAAACGCTGGGTCAGGGGAAACATGGAATAAACACAAAGAGAGACGAGGGCTCAAAAATACACAGAGGGGCACACAGGGGGTAAGAGTCACGAAGGGAAAACACTTAGGGAACAACACAACAGGACAACTCAGGAAACATGGCCTAAATAAGGAATGGAATACAAAAATACAAGAAACTAAGAATACTGGGCCCACATGGCCCAGGACCATGACAATCGCATATTTGCAAAAGTGCTCTAATAGGAGAGTGCTAGTAATTATTACTCAGTAAAAACGTGTATGAGTAGTTTTAATCAAATCTAAGCAAAGTTCAACAATTTTGAGATGTTCAGTTATTTAAATTTACACAGTTTTGTTTAAGGTAAATTCAGCAATGGTTTGTTGAGTAGATTTTTAAAAAAATCGTTTGAGTACCAAACAAATTTAAGAAATCTAATAGATTTAACTGATGAAAGCATTTTCATTTTAATCATTGTACACTTCCGCCCATAATCCTTTGTGCCACGTGCAGGAAACACGCGCTTCATGCGTGGACATCTCCATTTCGTCAGAGGTAAGACTTCTTAATTTTTATTAATCCTTTATTTATCCAGGTAAAAAATCTCATTGAGATTAAAAATCTCATTTCCAAGAGAGACCTGGCATCATGGCAACAAAAGTCACATACCACATAGGTATATAACATTTAAAACAAATACAATATCCCATACAAACATGTGTAAAATATACAATAACAGATCAAATTAAGAGTACATTAAAAACAATCACACTGAGTAAAAGAGCTGTTCTCTCCTTCCTTTAAGACAGACTTAAACTCTCCCAAGGTAACCAATTCTGATAATTTCAGTTCCTTCTGCAGATTATTCCAGGAAGCAGGGGCAGCGTATTTAAAAGCAATCAATTGTATGATTTTGTTCGAACGAAGGTTGTATTGGTTGTGGTTTTTACACATATAAACACATAAATAAGATGGAACCAGCCCAAGGAGAGATTTATAGATAAAGATCAACCAATGGGAGAGTCTGCGAATATGCAAAGATGGACATTTAGCAGCAGCATACAAAGAACAATGATGTACATGATTTTCATAGCCAGTAATAAAACGTAAAGCACAATGGTACACAGTATCCAACTTCTTTAGGTAGTGGGCAGGTGCATTCATAAAAAGCAGGTCACCATAATCCAATAAAGGTAAAAAGGTTGCACGAATCAAATGTTTTCTCACTTGGAGGGAGAAACAGGATTGGTTTCTAAAAAAGTAACCTAGTTTTAGTTTTAACTTCGACACAAGCCTTTGAATGTGAGTCTTATATATGTGTTCAAATATAAGACACGGTTTAAACAATAACGTATATCGGTTTTGAGTAAAGGTTTTAAACAGTTTGATACGTCAAAATTTTATTAATAATCATCACTGTAATGATAGTATCGTATTTTTACACAAATGACAGTTAGTGGACTGCTAGCACAAGGTCACTTTCCAAGCCTTCACGACTGTGTTACTGAACAGCTTTAACTAACCACATGTTTTACCGTATTAAAAAATATCAACGATATATTCCGATGAGTTTTAACGTCTTTCATCCACGTTTAAAAGTTCATGAAAAGGTTTTGCGCTCAGTTGTGAGTGATTTAGTTTAAATCATTTGTGCCGGATTTTGTCAGCCACAGTCAGTTTTTCGAAGCTTTTGTCTCGATGCAGTGGTTTTCAGTTGTGGTTAATGAAGCTAAAGTGGCTCAGTCCAGCGACATAACTGTTTTTTCGCATCATGCTGTCGGAGCCCCATGACTTTATGGCGTTATTTTTGTGCCACTATTCTGAGCGCACGTAAAAAAAAAGTTTGCAGGAGAAATTTATTTTGCATTTTGAGGAGAAATTTATTTTGAGCTGACAAATGCGTCCTCTTTTTAGGTTTGTATAAAGGTTTGTGTTCGTTTAGAGGCGTTAAGTCAGTGTCAGTGTGTTTATATTTACTGTTAAGAGTAAATATCTCACAAGAAAATTTGTAGAATCATTATTAGAAAATAACAGTAAACGTCCTTATATGTTTTGAAATGTGTTAATCTATTGGAATGACTGCATATCAAGTGCTCACATTTGCAATTTTGAAAAAAGGGGGTAGAATTATCTTAAACATCTTTAGTCAGATATTTTATTACTTTACCTATTACTGTTTAACAAATTTGTGATATCTAGACTTATATATAGATGTCACGTTGTGATCTGTCACCAAATTGCTACAGAAACCAGGGCCTATCCCCTTTTTAATCTAATAAAGAGTTTCCTTGTGTTATATAGGAACCTCACCTTTAAAATTTTAGCATTAATTTAAACATGTCTTTAACAAACATGTTTGTGTAAATTTTTTATTTTGGAGACTGCTATTAATGATAATGTTGCTTTCCTTTCAGGTAATGGAAGATCCCTCAACTTAAATTCACCTGATCAGCATGTAGACTGTGCATTATAAAGTAAGTTGTGATAACATGTTATATTAAATTAAACTAATGGTTTTGAAATTGAAGCGGCAT
>NW_005187548.1:413741-414933 GCF_000239375.1 Pundamilia nyererei | reverse complement strand
GGACGAGAGCAACTGGGGTCAAGCGAAGGAACGGCGTTTGTCCGGTTCTCTCCCGTGCACGAGAAACATGAAGAACTTTGCCTACTTCGTGTCTTGCTTGCGGTGTAATTATATTCTCCTCAACGTTCCAGCGAATAGGTTCAAGCTACAAACCTATCAGCGCCCTACACTGTGTTGTAGCTGATAACCTTGGTGCTTGTTGAAAGTTTTAACGGGCCATATGTTTGTAGATTCTGCCTTGGACATTCTTCAGAGTACCAGACATAAGAAGTACGGTCTGGGGTCTTCCCACTTCGAAAAAAGGATGACTATGTTTTACACGTACAAGCTGTCAAAGAAAATCCTAATTTAGTGCCTTATTTTGGCTTAAAGCGGTCATGTCCATTAACTGATCAACTTAATAATTTACACTTTGTGTCTGGATACCCACCAGATGTCCTTCATGACCTTTTTGAGGGAATAGTGCCAAGAGAGTTAGCATTGTGTTTTCAAGTTTTTTTGAAGAAGCACTACTTCAGTTTGACTGAACTGAATAATATAGTCACATGTTTTCCATATAAGGGCTCAGACAAATTGAACAGTCCACAAGCAATCCCTTCAAATTTTGCTGGTCGCAAAACTGTAGGAGGAAATGCTCATGAAAACTGGGCCCTAATACGTTTGTTGCCTTTCCTTGTTGGTTTACGTGTACCTGAAGATGATCCTGTTTGGCAACTTCTTCTGACTTTGAAGGACATTGTTGAGTTAGTGGTTGCCCCTGTTCAGACAACACAAAGTATTGCCTACCTTGAATTTAAAATATCTGACCATCGTGTCAGATATTTGGAAGTTTTTCCTGATCAAAGGCTCACACCAAAACACCATTTTTTGGAGCACTACCCTGCTTTAATAGAAAAATATGGGCCATTGGTTGGAGTATGGACAATGTGCTTTGAGGCGAAACACAGATTTTTCAAGCAAGTTGTGAGACACACTAACAATTTCAAAAATGTGTTGCTGAACCTTTCTACAAGGCATCAAATGATGATGGCATACCACATGCAATCAAAAGAGGTGAAACCTGCCCTGCTTGTCACAAAAATATCCAGAATGCCTGTAGATGTGCTGCATCCAGACATACAGGCAGATTTAAGAGCAAGATCACCATCTCTGACTTGTGTGCAGCTTGCCACCACTGTCACCTACAGTGGAA
>NW_005187548.1:410459-411680 GCF_000239375.1 Pundamilia nyererei | reverse complement strand
TTTTTATGTAATCTTTCAAACTTCAAATAATTTGAGGCTGCATCATGGGTTTTTTTGTCATTCAGCTGCAGGATGAGTTCTACAGGATCACCCTGGTACACCTTGAACCCAAATTCATGTCCATGCTGGATGAGTACACTCCCAAACTGTTAGCCCTTTTCCATTCCAAGGGGGGAGCCATGGGATTGAAGTTGCAGGCTATTATAGCCAAGGTATTTTCCACAGACATTTCAGCTTGGAATTTTATTTAAAGAATTTTTTTGTCAAATTTCATTTGCATGGTGCACAGCTCCACTAATTTGTTTGCATGTTTTTGTCAGTGCAAGAGGACGCCACTGATATAATTAACAACACAATTATGGGTTTCATGTTTTAATTGTATTTTAAATACATGTCTGTTCTTAGTAAAAAAAAAAAAAAGTAATACAGGTATTGCTGGGTTTTTGTTTTGTCCCAAGAAGGAAAAACCCTTTCTGACAAACAAACTAAATTAGATAAAAAACTAAATGACTAAATTAATGTAATTTACTAAAACGACACATTTAAAGATTGAAGCTTACAAGCATACAACTTGTTTAAGCATACAACTTGGAATTGTCTTTACCTATATAGTGTTGACAATACCTTTGTGTTGACTGTCAGCAACCAGGCATGTGCATTAACATCACCTAATTATCGCACATAATATTCCATGTGATGATAATTTGATATGTAACAGTTTTTTGTTTTTTTTTTAAATACTGCCAATTCTCACAGTTTTGTCTTAATAAATGGTCACTTATCTGATGATAATTTTTGGAATTCTTGTTCATTTTCAGTCACCAAGCAATCCTAGCAATAACATAACCAGAAATCTGGTTATTCAGTGCTTGATGGTGTACCTTGGGGAGTCCATTGATCAACTGATCAAAGAGTACAGTGTAAGTGTTGAAGTAGAAACATTATTCTGTTTTTGTTATTCATATGTGTTTGTCAAGTTTCAAATAATTTGAGGCATTATCATGTTTTATTTGTCATTCAGCTACAGGATGTGTCCAGGAAATATTTCATGTGTGCAACTACAGTCAGAAAACCCATGTGTTTGTTGTTTCAGGATGCTGATGAGGATGGTGTGTCACAAGATCTTTCTGAACAGAGGATGAAAATCTACAAAATCAAGGCTGTTGGATCTGAGGAGGATGACATTGGCATTGTGCTGGAGGGTGTGAGAGTTATGCCTGC
>NW_005187548.1:401225-410255 GCF_000239375.1 Pundamilia nyererei | reverse complement strand
CTTATTCATATCTTACCCAAATGACCTGCAATGTGTCAGGCTGTATTTGTGCTCTTCATTTTAATGTTTGTTTTTTATTACCTACAAGTTTCTTAGGAATATTCTGTTTGAAAGGCAACAAATTGGAGGAATCACTAGTGAAGCTTTTCTTTGTTTATAGTGTATGTTACTATAAAACATTCGTTTAAAACAACTTCAAAATTTAACAGGAGTGCAGTCCTGTAGCTGTAGAAATGTTAATTCCTCTTACATGTGTCTTAGATTTTCTCAGGTTAAACATCCAAATTGGGATAAAAGGTTGATTTACATTATTGTTATTCCATGTACATGAGTGAAAAAACTTTGTTCTACAGTTATATTGAGTGATTCAATTTAACAAAAGATTGACTAACAAAAACTTTTGTTAGTCAATCATAAGTAAGTAACAGAGATAAAGGAAACGGTAAAGGATATTCAAATTTCAGGTTCATGTTGATATTACAGTCTAATCTAAAGATTAATTTCTTTTTTACAAAACTGGTTTACATTCATGCAGTTCCTTTATGTTGCTGTTGCTCTGTACACAAAGCTGTGTGATAAACTGTTTATGACACTAAAACAAATTTACAGCAGAGGAATGTATTTAGGAGATCAGGAGATTGATAAGAATTCAGTGTATACGAGCAGAAAAATGTTATATTATAAATTACTGTGTTTTATTTTCCACAATAAAACACATTACTGTTTTGATGTTTTCTTTGTGAAATTGATTCATTTTACTCAGAAAATAAGTTAAATTCATTTCATTTTCTCTTATTATTCAGTCATTATTTTTAAGGTTTATTTGGAAAATTATTGAATCCAATTTGAGTTTTACTGAAAAAACAAGAAGATTTCATTTCTTTGTAATGGATATTTTAGGAAGTTTTTACTAAACCTTTGCCAGATAGTAAATTCAAAGTAATTTTTCTCAGAGACTTATTTCATATCAAATTTTTTTTTTTGGTAAAGTTGGGCAATTTAAACCTTCAGTTTGAGATTTTGACCCTAAATCCAACACATATTTACAGTTTAATTCTATTAATATCTACTTTTGTTTTCTATTTGAATTTAATTAACATTTTCTCTACATTTTACATAAATCTTTTGAAATTAAAATCTACTTAATTATTTCAAGTGTCACTTTGTTGCCATAACTTTTTTAAGTAGCCTCTAGTCACAGTTTTTACAGTGTGGGTCAAATTTGATCCAGTGTCTTGTGGGGTATTAAATACTTAGGTTAGTAGATACTAAAATGATAAATGGGTTACGAACAGCCAGGACCCATAAAAAGAAGCTTGCAGTACTCAAAATGTTAAAGCTGACTTTGATAGACAAGTGTCAGCACAAAGTGCATCCCAGCTTGCTGTGCATGGTTCTGTGTATGGTGCATGGTTCTGTGTACCTGCCCACACTCAGCCTTGGTCTTTTTCCTGTTTTTTGGAAATATTTCAGATTTATGTGGTACACATTTTTCTTTCTTTATTGTCCATTGGTGAGAAATACTAAGATGTTCTTATCCTGGTTCATACTATGTTGTTCATAGTACCATTTTGTTAGAATCAGCCCGCATCTCCCTATTTAGACAACATGTCACAAGTATCTAACCACTGCAACTAACACATTTCAAATGGTCCAACCTTTAATATGAAGTTACATGTTCTCAGCTCAGAGAGTGAAGAAAGTGTTTTGAGAGGAGCTGATGTTTCGCATGTAAACTATGGGCAACTTTAACAATCATGTGTAGTTCTAGTTGAGAAACACACAATTTTCCCTAGCGAGCAGAAGTTGCTACGGTGTGCACTGACTGAAATGGCTGGTCTGTATGAATTTGTAACTAAGACCTAAAAGAGCTACTCTTCTTTGCCTTATTTTCACTTTAATTTAAAAAAAAGAAAATTTTATTTTTTGCTTTAGCTGTAAGTCAGTGATTAGGTTTACTCACTGAAAACGTCTTGGTTAGGTTTATGAATGACAGATATGTTGGGTCAAGTAATACACAAGGATACCTTGTGTTTAAGTGAGTCAGTGGCTCTGACAAAATGATATTAACAGACACCGTTAAAATGGGTTGGCCGCACACACTATGAGGAACTAATAATATTTATATAATATTTGTTGTCCCTTGCATTGCCTTTCCCACGTCAATAAAATCCATTTAACTACTACATGAAAACAGGGAGAGCAAGTGAGATAGATTCTTCACCTTAAGTACAAAATTAATTGGCAATGGATTATAACTGCACATTAAGACATCGTATGTTTCAGATGCCTGCAGCTTTCCCAAGGTCTCACCCATACTGTGGTGCATTTATTCTTTTTAACAAATTACCATTTTCCATTAATGGTTCAGAATTAAAAGGACACTCTTCAAAAGACTTGATAAACCATAAACTCCTACATCGTCAAAGCTTATATGCATGGCTTTTCTAGGAAACCGCTCAGGAGCAAACTACCCTCTACCGTACACCCCTAAAAGAAAACAACAAAGAAAAAACTGAACAAAAATACAACTTGACATTATGTTCTTTTTCTTTAAACTCTGCCTATGTTATGTCATTTACATTCCTACCTGCATTAGCCCATCTATTTTCATCATATTATTCCTGTCCTTTGTCGTTTCCCCTTTCCCAATTCCATTTTTGGACAAGTCATCAGCAAGGTCTTTTACTTTTCTGCCCCTTTTAGGTGGTAGTGTGGGCAGAATATCGAGCTATAAAAGGTAAAATTACTTCAACCACGAGCAAGTTGATTGCTCGCGGTTGAGGATGTTAAAAGGCATAAGGTGAATACTGAGAGCCTTAGGGACTGATGTGAAAATGTGAAAAAAAGTCCCTTTAAAAAAGTGTACATTAAGACATAAGCTATATACGTATATCTATCTATATCCATCTATTGTCACGGTCCAGCAGATCTGCCTGAGAAATTCTGCTTTGTTTTCTCTTTTTCCTCTCTTCCTCTCTCTCCCTCTGTCGCCTGGGCAGAGTTCATTGTGGGCTCCCACCTTTGGCCTACATACCTGGGAGATGATCAACACTTGCGTCTCATTCACTGGCCTCTACTAAAGGGAAGAAGTGAGACTGATCTTCGCTGAATCTTTGCTTGACCTGTGTCAGTGAAATCCTGGCTAGGACCTTGCAGTCTAGTTCCCGTGGTTTTGCTTCTTGCGTTAACACATTGTTTCCCTGTATACAGACACCCTGGACCTGCCCTTGTTCCCTACAGCGATCCTGGTGCGAGAGAGGAGGGAGAGACTGGTGAGATACCAAGAGAGACTGAAGAGGAGTGAGAGTGTCTCACTGCTTTTCCCTGTGGATTCCCTGGAGCCCTGATCCCCGCACCCTTGTATTTAGCATTTTGTCACTGTCACACATTTCACCTGGTGTTTGTGAATAAACCCTCTGTTCTTCCTTTGAGCAAAGGAGTCCTGCGTTTGAGTTCCTCCAGTTACTGTAACATCTATACACTGTGAAGAAGGATCTTAGAGAAGCAAGTATTGCTGCCCACTGTACTGAAGATCTATAAGCAAAACGTGTAAAAGACATGCAGGTGTGTCCATTTCATGCTTTACCTATCCAAAATGTGAAATGTGCACACATGCAGAAGTTGCAGGAAGCTGCAGTAACAGCAGAGGGAGATATTTTATTTCAAGCCCACATGAAAATAATCACTGGAAAGAATTTAATCAGATATAATTAGCACATTTACTTGTAAATACATATTAGCTGCCTAGCTTAAATCATTCACAGCGATTAAGGACCATGGAATGTACTTCATACATTTTTTGCTCATTACAGACTTTGTGGATTTTAACTATACTATCTCCCCATGCTGGTAATGCAAATTCTGCATGCAGTTAAGCAACTTCTTCATATGTGTCCATGTTTTGGAGAGGCAAAGTGTGAAATGGACACGGTGGACATGCGTGTCTATTACACATTTTGTCATGATACTGGGTTGCTATAAGGCCATTTCCAGACAATTTGAAATCCATCATTCTACAGTGTGAAAGGCTACTCACAAGTGGAAAACATTCAACACAGTTGCTATTCTTATCAGGAGAGGATTGTATAAGTACAGGATATTTGGAAGAGTTGCCAGGAAAATATTTTTTCCTCTGAAAAGGAAAAGGGCTTAGGTTTATATCTGAACAAACCACTCGCAGAATGGTGTATTTGGACAGGACCAGGTGGGGAAATGTTTGGCCATAATGCACAGTGTCCTTTTTAGCAAGAATGAAAGACAGAATATCAGCACATTGCATCCACAGGACTTGGGAAGCTTGCAGTCATTAAGTTAGCCACAAATTTATCTGCATACCAAAGTATTCTCAAACCATTGATAAGGCCATCTGTCTAAGAGCTAAACCTTGGTCCAAATTGAGTTCTGATCCAAAGCACACCAGCAACTCTACAACTGAACTGCTTAAAAAAAAAACAAAAAACAAAAGAGTAAAGGTGTTTCAAAGTCCAGACCTCAACCCAATTGACATGATGTGTCAGGACCTTAAAAGAGCTCTGTCGAAACAGCTCTGCAAACAAGAGTAGGCAGAATTCCTCCACAGTGACGTGAGAGACTAATAAAGTTATACAGAACATGATTGCTTCAAGTTATTGTTGCTAAAGGTTGTTCAACATGCATCAGACACTGCTTCTGTATTTTGGCATAGATTTTGTATTTCAATTTTTTTCTTATATTTTTTTATTATCAATATTTAGTATAAAACTCATTTTATTAAATCTATTTGTTTGAAATTAAATTTTAAAGACTTAGCTTAACGCTTACAAAAGGTATATTACATATTTTAATAACACAGGTTATGGTTTTGTGTTTTCATCAAAATTTTCCATCCCCTCAATGCCAAATACCTTGTACCATATACGTTGGAAATAAGTAGTAGTGGCATGAAGGATATCTGACATTTACATGAGAAGTAGGATGCTTAGTAAATTAAACAGCAAGCAGTCTGATACTGTGATGATAGACAAGCAGGAAACTTTAGCTTTTCTTTCATCGTTTCCTGGGTGTTTGAAGTCGTGTCTTTGCATCAACTATCAATAATCCAAGACCTAAAGGCCTTAATTCTAGTGTTCCTTAATGTATAATGGCAATACACAGGCACTGAAGAAAACAAACATGATAAGGGATGTGTGATGAAATGTGGATGGCTCATAGAAAATTAGTATTAGTCTATAATGTTAAAGTGGATTATGAACAGTCATATTCCTCATGCAGAGCATGTTTGATGACCTGCATAGTGATACATGAGCCTCTGGCTTTTAAAGTCTGCCACATTAACATTTTTTTAGATTAAGATGGAAGCCTGTTTTTATGGACAATAAATACATTGCTGAGAATAAAAAATTCAAAGTCATAAATTCATCATAACAGTGGCTTTCCTGGAATAATTTCAACACTGCATGATTACAGATCAATGTGATTCTAGTTTTTATGGTGTATTTATTTATTTAGAAACGTACACCCCAATGAAGACTTTCTTTCGTGTACTAGTATAATTAGATATTAAATAGAAAGAGGGTGAGAGATTAAAACAGTTTACTGGAGCGTAACATAATGTAATACAGAAAGGAGAAGAAAACAGCTACATTACAGCAATACTAATCACTGAAACTCTAATTTTATGCATCCATCCTGCAGACACAGCTGTGCCTAGCTTATATTTTCTGTATACATCTTTGTTTTTGGATTTAACCATAAATAAATAATTACTTTTTGCTGTTTGCTTTGTGCAGTCTTTTTCCAGTCGATAAAATGAAATAAAATTGAATTTAACTGAATTGGAAATTAGAGCAGTCTAGACTTCAATATTCCTTTCCTGACTTTGTGAAATGAAATGCAACAAATGATTATTTTCTATTGTGAATTACTGAATTGATATTAACTAAAATCATAAATGGTAAATAAATAATGAAAAAATAATTTCAACAGAAATATTCTCTTATCTAAAAATCAACATTTAAGTTGAAATGTACGCAGAACACAGTACTTTTCTTCATATTTCTTATTTTTGGTTGAGAGAGACTACGCTTGTTGGCATGGAGGATGTCAGTGTTTTTTCCTGAGAAATGTTTACACATTTTTCTGAGACGTCAAAAACAATCTGACTTTCATTAGTAACTTTAATGCTATTCCTAGGCTGAAGCACTTATTTATAGTTTTTAAACAACAGGCTTGTTTGTGTTTAATTAAAAGAGAGTCCCACTGTGTTTTGATTAGTGGTACTATGGCTCACTCTATTCCTGCTAATTACTAGTGCAATTGTGTTTCCATTGATAGCCAGTTGGTCATCAATCTTCCTGTATCTTTTCTTTTTTTTTTTTTTTTTTTTTTTTTTAACTTTAAGTCACATGATCACCTCAGATTTCAGCAATATTAACAAGCAAACGACTCAAACATTTCACAGTTTAGCAGTCATTTGTAATGATGATACATTTCCATGTAACTGGTAACCCAAAAGGGACAATACATCATCATAGAATTTTTCTGTTTAGTTATTGTGGATCAGCAACAGGGCCTTTAAAAATATGTCTATGTCTTCGCATTGCATTCTGAACTTATTTATTTGGGCCTCTGGGCATTCACAACTTGCTGGTTAATCAGTAACACCTGACAGCAAAAAAGTTCTGGTTGCCTGAAAAGCTGGTGGAGATTTGAAGAAGAGTAGAACGCCTGTCACCAAACTTAGATGTAAATGTATGACTTTATCTAGATGTTGTGTTAGTGACAATATTCAGTTCATTTTTAAAAAGATAAGACAAGTTTCTCATGACCTAAATGTATTTGAAAACGTTAGTTGTTTACATTTGCATTGGTAACCAGAAAACTACCCCTATTTTTAGTACATTAATCAGTAACATCTTAGTGTTTTAAAGAGTAGACAGTTCATGGATACTGAATACATGAATAGTTTAAAAAATAAAATAAAATTTTTAAATTAAAAAAAACAAAAAACAAAAAAAAAAAACACCAAGATATTTAAGAGCCTCTTTAGACAAGGAAAGAAAATCACCAGTTTGATGAAAAAAAAAAACAGTCCCAGGAAAAAAGAAGCAAGAGTACTCTCTCCTGCAGACTTCATTAGCATGAACAGTCTCAGAAAATCAATAGTCAACAGCAGTTTTGATTAGAACCAAGCGCAATGCCTCTGGGCACTGATGTAGGTTCCATTAATGTTAATGTGTGCCCAGAATCAGCTGTTGGGTGCAGACTCAGAATCAGAACATAGGAGCAAACTGCTTTGGCTTAGAAATATAAGAGAGGGACAACATCTCTGTTTAAAAGAAATTCATTAAGACAGCAGTTACTTGCATGGTACTCACAACATTACACTCCAGCAGAACACACGTTAAGGTTCTTTAGGAGTGTTTGACTTTGAAGAAGCTGTATCACAATCAGAACTGGATCAGAATCATCTTTATTTTTGCCAAACTCTTACTAATCATTTCACTTTACATCCCAACTGCAAGTGTCGAAACAGGAATTCAACTGCGGTTCAATTCCGTTTTGTGCATGCAATGAATTGTTTTAAAAAAAAAAAAAAAAATAGGCAGTATATGCAATATACATCAGTCATTGTCATGACAGGGCATTATATATATATATCACACCTTGACTCATGTGATGAGGCACATGAATGACTCTCTTAAGGGACAACTCCCAGTAGAGCTTAAATACCTGGGAATCTGAAGAACTGAAGAACTGATGAAGCTTATCCAATGAGAGGAGAAACGTCTTGAAGAAACTTAAAGAAGTCCAACCACTTTTCTTTCCAAGCTCCTTAAACTAAAAGGTTTGCAGTTTATAAGAAAAGACTCCAGGTGAGAACTACATGACCTTCCTAACACAGTCACATGAGTACACCTGCCTTTATTGATTTAGAAGCAGATTTTGCGTACTCTTGTTTTTGCCAAGAGTGCTGCCCTGTGATCTGCTGAAAACAAACAGGAAAATTTTTTTTAAAAAAGATAAAACAATATAAAAACCCCAACCTGCTGGTCTCAAGAACTATAGCCCTAGTGAGATTGTTTGGAATGCATTTGACTGCCACACACACACAGCGCGCGCGCACACACACAGCGCGCGCGCACACACACATACTCAGTGTGTGAATAAAACACAGGAAACCAAAGTAGAGCTCAAAATATATATATATTATGTTTGTTATGAGACATGTATAGACAGATGTACAAAAAATAAATAAATATGCATATATATCACAAACAAAAATAATGTTGACAATACAAAACAGCTTATTAGGTTCCAAAAGGAGGTGGGATGATGTGTAGTCCAGTATGAGATTTAGTTTAGTTCCATAGACCTGTGATAGGTCATGTGTCAACAGTTTAATTCAGTCCATAGGTTTACGATTCCTACCGCAACGTAGCGGTGGTCGGGTGGCTCGCCATCTCGCGCTGATCAGGGCTGATCGCGGGAGAGAAAAAAAAACCTGACCTAAACAAGGTCAAAAACATAAATTATCATTCACCGAAGAAAATGAAACAGCATTCTACTGCTGTGACAAAATAAATCCATAAATAACAAAGGCAAGTAATTAATGCCATGTTTCACACAAAAATCAATAAACCATCATCTCTTATAATGAATTTCATTCAAAATACTATTATAGAAAAACATTCTTATGGGTCCCATCAAAGTATATCAGCAATAAAGCTAATAAACATTATCCAAAGTTAACCAAATATATTTACAAAACTCATTTAAGCACAGGTGTTGCGCAACAGATTCAATAATCTCAATGGAATTTAACTATGCAAAATCTCATAGGCCGTTTTGGCATTTCATCAGAAAAGTAACAAAAAACATCCAAAACGGACAAAACTACAAAATTCAAATGACTCGTTCAACTCTAGATACGTTAAGTCAACATTCGGCCATAATGGAATAAACAAAAACAACAATATTCAATAAATAAAACTAGTAATTGCACTTACTGTCGCTAGCCTAGCATTAGCTTACCGGCGTTTTAGGATG
>NW_005187548.1:370883-372145 GCF_000239375.1 Pundamilia nyererei | reverse complement strand
TTGTAGCCAAGCATCTCACTGATCACTGCTGCCGTATTGTAGATCAGCTTGTTAGTGTCAGTAATCGTGGTTGTAGGTATTGTCCGTAGTGCTGCATTAACATCATTTAGCAGACCTTCTGAGGGTACTTCACGTAATCTTGGTAACCGGCTACGGGGGATCCAGGTTTCAAGCTTGGCCATGATCCTATTTTTTCAGGTCAGTTCCTCTCGCACTCAACGATCCTTCTCCTATCGCACTTGGGGCTATGTACCCAATCTCGGGTGGGGGTGATGATATCTCCCCCCTGACCTGGCGTCCTGACTCCTCCTTGCCGTAGCATTTGTGTTGTACCTCGTCAATCTCTAGCTGTGAGAGCAGTCCCTTCTTACGGGAAGGCTTACGCTGCTTTAGCACGTTTAGCAGCAATTTGAAACTCCAGGCGGCTAGAACGCAAAGTATCAAAGGATACCTGGAGATTATCTTTCTTCCATTTCCTCTCAGCTTGGCGGCATACACGCCACAGGGCATGCATAGAATCATTAAACCAACGTTGAAAATTAGTTCTAGGAGATTTCATTTTGATCGGTGCTACAGTATCAAGGATGGAAGAACACATGGATAGCAAAGAATTAGCGATGTCGTCAACCGTATGATGTTTGGAGCAGTCAAAGCTAGTAGTAGAGGCAGAATTGAGAAAAGCCACAGAAAATTTAGTCACAGATTCATAATTAATAATACGCATAGGGCATCGGGGATTCTCAGGAAACAGTCCAATCTTACACAGATCAGTGTCAAAGATAACTGGGAAGTGATCAGAGATCCCAACATTATCAATATGCTTAATACAAATATCCAAGCCACATGAGAAAACCAAATCGAGGGTATGGCCTTTGAAGTGGGTTGGCCCAATAACCCACTGAACAAGATTAAAAGAGTCAGTTAAGGTAAGAAAGTCTGTGGCTAAGAGGTCATTCTTACAGCAAATATCAATTTTAAAATCACCAGTAATAAGAACACAGTCATAATCAACAAAAATAGATCCTAACAGATCAGTAAAATCATGAATAAAAAATTTATTATACTTCGGCGGTCGATAAACCACGGCACACAAGTTTAGAAGAATTGACCAGTTCCACTAATTGAACTTCAAAGCTACCATAGGTAGGAGGAGGCAGCTGCCGAGCTTTCCTGTTAAATCCAGAATTGAATTCAAAATCCTGCTCCTCACATACAAGGTCTTAAATAATCAGGCCCCATCTTATCTTAATGACCTTGTAGTA
>NW_005187548.1:368806-369808 GCF_000239375.1 Pundamilia nyererei | reverse complement strand
AGATCCCGGGAACAACATCGGAGATCTCTGTCCAGAAGAGCGCAGTCCTGGGAACAGCTAAGATACTGCGCAGGACCCTCAAGCTCCCAGGCCTTGAGGACCCGAGCTTGAAGGATAAACCGCCCACAGGGGCGAGCTGGGTGTTTTTTTAAAAAAATCTGAAACAGCATTCTGATGCTCAAAAATTCCAAATGCCAGGAGACAAAAACCCTCTCTACTATAAAACACAAGACTTTAAACTCTTATTTTGATATAGATACAGTTAAGGCTGGATCAGCTAACTTTGAACCATCCCTTAGTTATGCTGCAATAAGCTCTGGCTTCAGACTTCCCATGGTAGACACAGCACCCCATATAAAAAACACCACATACATTCCTTATGTTGTACATCAATTTAGAAATTCATATTAGGAAAAGGCTTTAGATTATGCAAAATAAAAGAAATAGGGATTGACTCAAGACTTTGCGCTATAGTGCAGACAACCAGTAAAACTGCCCACAAAGACTGAAAAGAAAGTAGGAGTGTTATGAAGACAGTCACACAAAGAAGACAGTCTTTCAGAAGTAGTTAAGAAGTTAATTAACAGGTTCAGCATGCTTCTACTTTTTTTCTCCATTTTAACAATTCAATAGGTTTGCTACATGAATGGAAACGAGCTCATTAACATTTTCTATAGTTCCTGCTCCACTGTAAAAGAATAACTTCTGTTCTTCTGATAAAAATGGAAATCACTGCCTTCAGTTGTTTCCTGTGGCTTGTAATTCATGCTGCACTCTTTTGTTGTTTCTGTGTGTCATGCTCTGAGTGGCAGATACCGTACCACACTGGTGTATATGTATACATATACAGAATAAATCCAACAAATTGGCAGACTTTTTGAATGTCAACAAAAAGGATCAGTTTTCTGGAAGCTGGGTGAGGAACCAGACAAAGAGCGATTCAGAAGACCCTTATGAAAAGAATATCGAGGGAACAGTTTACCCTGCCCGGGATAGGGTTAC
>NW_005187548.1:364193-365984 GCF_000239375.1 Pundamilia nyererei | reverse complement strand
TTTTGTGTTTACACTCACTCTTCCAAATAGATGCATGTAAAGCACAGCAGAAAATAAATAAAATCAAAGACTCAGCGGTCCTGTTGCGCTATTTTCACCTGTGGGGCAGGTGAGGTTTGCCCTGGTGCAGGTGTGCCGCAGCGGTCAGTGGAAGGATCCGGCAGTATCTCTGTGAATTTCACATTCCAGCGGCAGCCTATGTGGTGCTTGCTCGGACGTTTAGGGGGTTTTTCGCTGTAAAAAGAAGTTTTCTTCCCACGCAGTGAGCAGCGGATGCTAATGTTTTTGTCACTTTTTACAGAACCAAACTCAAAGTAAGGTCAGTACTTCCACGCTTTAAATGCTGCATGGTCATACTTTCTCCCGCACTCATTTTATTATCCATTTTTGATCTGCACACAGTTGTTGCCACAAATATCGCACTCGCTTACGTCATTGTCATGAGACACTCTCGCAGGAGGAAAAAAAAATAAAAAAATTCACGGTTTTAGTAACGCAGTGTGCTTACGGGAATAGTAATCCCTTACTTTACTCGTTACTCGAAAAATGTTATTGGATTAAAGTAGTAGACACAAAGAAATACAGGGCTTAAATACAAAGAGGGAGCAATCAGGGAATGGGTAACAGGAGGGAAACACAGCTGGGGCAAATCAGGCCTAACGAGACAAGGGGAAGCAAAACCAGACACATTAACATCAGACATGGACTTTCAAAGTAAAACAGGAGACATAACACAGACTCACAGGCAGGCACTATAACAAAGGGAACAGAGACGTGGGACCAGGGCAGACACAGACACTGACTGGACGTGTGGATACAGCAGACAGAGGAGACAGCAACTATGGAACACAGACAGAAAACCAGAACACTAAAAAACTCTAACCAAACCCCACCCAAAGAACCTAAACTAAGAATAATCCTAAAATAATAAGAATAATCCAGGACTGAGCCAGAAACCAAAACACAGGGAACAAAGTTCAAAACAACAGCACTGAGGCCCAGGAACAGTCCAAAAGCAAACAAACAAAAGAGCCCATGAAAGGCGCAGAGGCCCAGGCAACAGTCTCGAAAAGGCTCAGGGGGCCGGCCCGGAGGCTGATGGCCCAAGAGCCCAGAAAACAGTTCAGGGGGCCGGGCAGGCGGGAGGCACTGGCGGCAACCAAGCAGATCAGGAGGCCGGCCGGGACGGCAACGATGTCCAGTCATCGGCCTGGAAAGCGGCTGAACAGGACGTGCAGGACAGGCAGGCCCAGACGGCATGGGGACCTCAGTCACAGACGACGCGAGGCAGGACCGGGCGACGCCGAAGGCGAAGACACGGAGGCGGGACCGGGCGGAGCTAAAGACGGAACCGGGCGAGGGTGAAGACTCGGAGGAGGGACCGGGTGAGGGTGGTGACGCTGCAGGCGACGGCGTGGGAGCCGCAGGTGGTTGCTGGACGGGCCCCTCGGACCCTCCAGCGGAGGCAGGTTACTGGACGGATGACCGAGGAGAGGAGTGACGGTGGCGTCACTTCCTTCTAGACGAGGGAACAGGAACCGGTGAGAAATGGAGACCTCCTCATCCTCCGACCACATAGCCGCCAGGAAAAAGGCAGGCGAATGGACAGGCGAACAAGGTCCCGGCTGGTGTGGGGAAGGAGAGGAAGTGTGCGGTAGCGATGAGGCAGGTGGTGAGTGTGTGTTGTCCTGGGGCGGCGGTAAAGAAGTGGAGGTGGAGGTAGAGAGGGCAAGCTCGCCAGCCCTGACTTGCTCCCTCCAGGCAGCTATGGAGCTGCCCAGCACAGTGTCC
>NW_005187548.1:305735-344554 GCF_000239375.1 Pundamilia nyererei | reverse complement strand
AGTTTCCCTCAATATCCAGCTGATACAAGCCGTCACATCTTTGTGTTCCCATTCCATGGAGAGCTCCATTCTTTCCTCTTATGTAGCAATGAGTCCTTTTGAACTTCACTATGTTTCCCTTCTTGGCAGCAGCTCCCACTGAGAAAAGGTTCATTGATAATTTGGGAACATACAGCACATCATACATTGTGGCATCTTTTCCATTACTAACTCTGAATGACATTTTCATTGTTATGTTGCCCAGACCTAAAGCCTCAACTACTCTGCCATCACCGATTTTTACTGTTTGTGGTTCTGAAAACTCTTGGTAGTCCTGTAGAGCTTCTTTATTTCTTTATTTCTTTAGACCGATGTGTGTTCTCTGATCAATAATTACCCATCTCTGTTTGCTGATACTCCCTCTCGCACTACTGTCCTCGAACATGACATAGATGTAGGTGACCACCCTCCGATCAAACAACACGCTTATCATGTGAACCCTACCAAACGTGCACTTTTTCAGCAAGAAGTTTCCTACCTGCTGGGAAATGGTCTTGCTGTCCCTAGTTCGAGTGCCTGGAGTTCCCCATGCCTTCTTGTGCCGAAGGAAGACAAAACTCCACGTTTTTGTAGTGATTTTCGCAAGGTGAACAGTGTGACCAAACCCAACTCCTACCCTCTTCCCCGCATGGAAGATTGTGTGGATAGGGTTGGCTCCGCAAAGTTTGTCACCAAACTGGATTTATTAAAGGGTTATTGGCAAGTTCCCCTCACTCCGCGTGCATCTGAAATTTCTGCTTTTGTCACTCCTGATCACTTCCTCCAATACACCGTCCTGCCTTTTGGCCTTCGAAATGCCCCTGCCACATTCCAACGCCTTATGCACATTGTCTTAGGTGGTGTCACAAACTGTGAAGTGTACTTAGACGACATTGTAGCCTATTCAGAGACTTGGTCAGATCACCTTGGAACACTCACGGAGATTTTTGAAAGATTAAAAGAGGCATCCCTTACCCTAAATCTTGCCAAATGTGACTTTGGTAAGGCCACTGTGATTTATCTAGGGAAGCAGGTGGGTCGGGGACAGGTGCGCCCCCTGCTGGCTAAAATCCAGGCTATCCTAGATTTCCCTGTGCCTCGCACTAGACGTGAGCTTCGCCGGTTCCTTGGTATGGCCGGCTATTATCGTGGCTTCTGTAAGAATTTTGCAGATGTAGTTGCACCTCTCACCGGTCTCACAAGTGTATCAAAACCATTCGTATGGTCCCCCACCTGCCAGAATGCTTTTGAGTTTGCCAAATCTCTCCTCTGCAGCAAACCAGTACTTGCCGCTCCTGTTTTCACACATCCGTTTAAACTTGAGGTGGATGCCAGCGCCAACGGTGCAGGTGCGGTACTGTTCCAGGAGGATAGGCAGGGTGTTGATCACCCAATTGGTTACTTTTCGAAAAAATTCAACTCCCACCAACAGAAATACAGCACCATTGAAAAAGAAGCTCTCTCCCTATTGCTTGCTCTACAGCATTTCGAGGTCTATGTCGGTTCCAGTTCAGCACCTGTCATTGTTTACACACACCACAACCCCCTCGTGTTTTTGACCCGAATGCGAAATTCTAACCAAAGGCTCATGAGATGGTCCCTCTTAGTACAGGATTTCAATCTGGAGATCCATCACAAGAAAGGGACAGAGAATGTACTGGCAGATGCGCTGTCACGTGGTTTTCAGAACCCCTAAGCGCCAAACATCTTTAGGGGAGATGTTTGGTCTTGGGAAGGGGGGTGTTATGGCCCTGTCCATAATCTGTTTTGGTGGCTGTTGTTGTCTGTTCCTTTAAGTCTTTGCAGGTCCCGGAGTGGTTGAGC
Organism: Pundamilia nyererei; assembly: GCF_000239375.1. NCBI lineage: Eukaryota > Metazoa > Chordata > Actinopteri > Cichliformes > Cichlidae > Pundamilia > Pundamilia nyererei. The sequence continues at coordinate 342,712 of NW_005187548.1, read as the reverse complement.
TGACGGCTGCTGATTGGTCCCCTGGCCATGTGATCTTCTTCAAATCCCTCACCAGCAGTTGTCCCGGGGCAGCCACTGACAGCAGCAGCAGACCTGACCCTGGCCTCCAAAACTTGAGACTTTTGTGCTTGTGATTTGTGCGGCTTCTCTGAGTTTTGTATATAGTGCGTATATTAGCTTTCATTGTACATAGCACATTGTAAATAGCACTGCAACAGAAGGGGTGAGCTGCCTTATTGTTTTTCCTTGCACTGTTTTCTCCTGTTTATTTCAGTTAGGGAGTTAGGTGTAGCGCTTGTCTTTTGTTTGATGTTTGATTTCACATAGGGTTTTAGATAGCACCTCCTCCTGACTTAGCTTATTTTGTTTGTTATTTTGGCCTTTGTTCACCCTGGAGCTTCATTTTTGCAGTGTAGATAATAAAACACGATTCACTAAGGAATTGGTTTCCCTCTGTGTATGGTTTTGGGGACCAGGGCGGGGCAGTCTTTTCAAACTTATGTTGCGTTCCTGTACCCCTAGACTGGGGCGTAACACATGTCATGTGTTTTGACGCTCCTGAATCAATTAACCATTCTTCTTGTTGTGCATCACTTTTACATGACTCATTTACAACAAAAGCTCCCTCATATGAGTCCTCTTTGTCCTTATACACCACGCTTTTAGCCTTGTGGGCCTTGTATTTCTTTTTAATGCTTGGACAATCACGCTTGATATGTCCTTCCTTCCCACATTTGTAACATCTCCATGAGTCGGAGCTGTTTGCTCCCACTGTTTTTGATCCACTCTGTTCATTTCTATGCATCTGAGATGACATTGCTGATACACTACTGGACACAGTGGTGTTGTCAGTAAGCACTCGCTTTTGTTCCTCATTTATCAAGGCTTGTTGAACAAACTGTAATGTCAGACTGTCCATCTTTGTCTCCAAGTTGCATAGCAGTTACATAGCTGGGTGGCAAACTACCTAGAAGGGTGACAATTTGATCTTCCTCTTCAATTACAGAACCTATTGCCCCTAGCTGATCAGTAAGTTCCTTCATCCTCTTTAAATGATCATTGAGATGTTCTCCTTCCTTCATTTCACACCGGAATTACTTCTTCTTCAGAAATAGCTTGTTAGCAACAGTATCTCTTTCAAACTGTGCTTTTAGCATCTCCCATGCTTCTTTGGGGGTCTTACAGTTTGTTATCAAGTACAATTGGGGTGTACTTACATTCAGTACCAGCACTGAAAATGCCTTTTCTTTCTTCCGTTCAAATTCAGCTCGTGCTTGGGCATTAGAATCAGCAGCTAACTGCTCTATCTCCTGTACCATAGTACCCACAGTCCTTTTGCCTTCAACAGGTGCTCCAGTTGAAATTTCCACGTTGCCCAATTCTCCGGTCCGCTCAGCTTGTCAATAAACAGTCTATCTTCCATTGGGAATCCCACAATTCTGTTTATGACTCCCAAAAGAAAACGTGTTAGCAGCTTCCCTTGGCGACCTCTGGGCCCATAACCTGATGTTTTTAACGAACACCTTTTATTGCTTTGCATTGCACAAACACATCAACAGAGGGCAATAATATCCCTTCAACATACATTGTAAAATTACTATTACAACAGGAATAAAACTTTCAACGGCTCCACTTACCAGAGTTTTGTGTGTGATGAGTCCTCTCAGGTTCTGTGCTTGATGTTCTCTGTACCATGAACGTTACTGTGTTTTTCCTCATCATGTAAATGCTTTTCCCACTCATCCACCACAAGACAGGCCCCTCTGCTTAGCAGCTTGCCTGCTGTTTCTCTAGTTTTCCCTTGAGCACCTGCTCTCTCATAATAAACCCAGCTGTTGATTTTGGCAAAGCTGCACTTGGTTTTTTGCCTTATTGTTATTCTCTTCATGGCCAGTACAAGTTTTAGTTGCTGATAGAATGTCATTTGTCTTATCTGACATTACTCATTAATGAGAAATAAGAAGCAAAACAATATGTCAATCAAGTTAAATAATCTAGACTATATTGAGAATACCAGGCAAAGGGCAAAAGGTAATAGCAAAAATAACTAAAATCGAAACTGCAACCTTGTACAAATCAAATTTGCTGATTATTTTAAACAGCTTAAAACAACTGATGGGAGAAATGAAAAAAGAACATTTTAGTAACTTAAATTGGGATCAATCTGTAATCACAGGAGGGCTTAAGTAGAAGAAAATGGTTAATATCTCATACTGTTTAATTGTCGCAGTTTTGTCTTGGAGAAACGGAATAGTTAAAGATTTTTCTCTGTGTGGTCGCCTATTTAATCTTCAGACTGTAAGATGGCCCCACTTCATTCCAAATGGTAATGCTCAGCTATCAGTTTATTAAGGAGACACCATTTGAAGAAACTCATCACATATGAATGGTTTTGAGTAATAAAACACTGCAATGATGTAACATAACAGAGGCGAGTCTCAGGGTGGTGGTGGAAGTGAAGAAGATGAGGACTTGTGGTTCTCTGAGTGACAAGAATGAACTGACTGGGAGCGAGACTGAAAGGCAGAATAACAGAACAGAACTGAGATTTAAAGGACAAGGAATAGAGGCTGATTGATTCACAGAAGGCAGGCAAAAGCACTGTACCAGAGTGATGATGGCAGAGTTTCACATTATGGGAAAGACCAGGTGACAGAAAAGAAAGGATTATCAGCCTGAATGCCCAGGGATGCAAGCAAACGAGTGAAAAGACATATTCCTTATTTAACCTAACAAAAACTTTAATCCTGTAAGATGGGAGTATCCCTAACCGCAAGTCTACACTATCACAGTTACTGCTCATCGTTAGCGGTGATTTAGACCCAGTGTCTGTCTCTGTGTCCTTTTTGGGCAGTTAGCATAAATTAACTTTCATTTTAATAGTGACAGGGATAAAAACTGCATGTGTGGAGCCAAACCAGGCAAATATTAAAAAAAAAAAAAAAGCAAAGCAAAACCAAAATAATCCTTAAAAATGTTTTTATGATTTTGCCCCAAAATATGGTTTTATAAAGGCTTTTCCACTAGAAGCTACACTTCTAGCACCAGCTTTGATGTCACATCTCCATTTCATTGTCTTTGCTTAGACCTCACATGGTCTAAGCAAAGTCAGGCTCTGAGCCACATCTCCAGGAGTGTGGCTCCGAGCCTGACTAGCAATGAAGCAATGGCTGAGTGTTTTTGCACTCCTGTCAATAAATATCTGTGGACTGTCCGCGAATACAAGTTACTCAGCTACCAAAATGACTTTCTCAAGCATTACATGCACTCTGAGTTCTAAGTGAACTGAATGAATAAAACATGGACCAAATTCCAGGTATTTAATATAGTCTGTTGCCAAAAAACAAAATATTTATTTTTTATATATGAAATCAACTGTGCTCTAAGAGCAGTCCCAGAGCAGAACAGATTTAGACTACTTAATTAGATTAGATTACAGTTCTATTTTGAATGTAGCGATTCTGACTGGCGTGGGTTGGTGTTCACAGGTGAGTCTTAAGACAAGGCAACCAGTTGTCTTATGAAAAAGTAGTATTTATCTATTTTTTTCCAATTTAAAAGTACAACTGCTGTGAAGAAAAGACTACTGAGACAGAAAAATAAGCAGGCAGACCATTGGAAATTCACACTTTGCTCTGCTCTGTCTTTGTGACACATGGAGTAAATGAGCAGATGGTTCTCTGTGTGTGGTGTTCTCACTGTAACGCACAGAGGAACCTTGTGATGGGGATACAGTTTATGATTTATACTGACTTTATTCAAGCTGGTTATCACAACACCCTGCATTGATATGTCATGCTACATAGATTTATGTAACTATTGTTTGTTCTTCTGCAGGCAAGTGAACCAAAACACACCTCTGGATGTTTTAGGACTCGAATGATAGAAAGCATCAGACCTTCCTTCCACAAACCTAAACTAAACTAACCTAAAAAGAACAAGCCAAATGTGCTTTTTAAGCAATCAAAACTTGTGCTGTGGCACCTTTTTTAATTCTATGAGTTATTTTTATCAGTATTCTCTCTCCCCAAGCATTCGCAGCAGATGGCCGCCCTTCGCTGAGCCTGGTTCTGCCAGAGGTTTCTTCCTGTTAAAGGGGAGTTTTTCCTTCCCACTTTTGCCAAAGTGCTTGGTCACAGGGGGTCATATCATTGTTGGGTTTTTCTCTGTATGTATTATTGTACGATCTACCTTACAATATAAAGCACCTTGAGGCAATTGTTGTTGTGATTTGACACTATATAAAGAAAATTTAATAGAATTAAAACTAGTGGTGATACTGTTTCCAAACCTTAATTGATGTGTGTTATTGTAGAGTTTTTACCTCACAGTATAAAGATGATGTGACTGTTAATGTGATTTGGCACTAAATAAATAACATTTAATTGACCAACATTGAATCTCTCTCACACACACACAAAATACTTGAGACATAAAATAATCAGCTGTTCAGCTTTTGTAATTAGAAGAAAAATGACATCTATGAATCAGTCCATAAAAAGATCATTATAAAAGAAAGAGAAAAAAACAGTACCAAAAGAAAAAAAAGACAATATAAATTTATAAAGTTGTCAAAGATTGAGAACTGATTAAAGAGCACAACAAGCAGGATTGCATATATACATTTACATGACAGCCACACTCCTCAACATCAGCAGAGTACATAACAACAATGCTATCAGAGAAAAGACACAGACAGGAGGAGAGTTTGTTTGTGTAGAAAGGGCAGCATTCTTGTTATTCATTGCAAAATTAATGCAAAAATAAAAATATGAGTGCTGACATATTATAAATAAATAATGAATTTAATGTCAGTGAATAAAAATTAAATACAAGAGTTTTTATGCAAAGCTGCTTTGGCACATTTACAGACAGTATTGTGATCATTAGATTCAAATCAGGGACATTTTTAAAAATATTGCATGTTGTGCTAATTGAGCATCACCCTCAACATCCCAGTGTTCAACTTACTCTGTAAAAGGCTCTGTCACACCAGCATCTAAAGCAGCCAAATGTGGGAGTAAAGAGTCTCCACAGAGCAAGGGTGGTTCTAGTTCCTCAATCAGTGAGTTTCTACATCTACATAAAGGTACAGTGTGCAAAATATCACCACTAGATGTCAGTAGATTGCAGGAAATTGTAATCAAACTGCTGATCAGATGGAAAGTGTGATTTTTAAGACATTTGAGCCTAACATTAGCGAGCATAAGGTTAGCTTATAACCAGCTGCTATTGTTTAGCTGACTTGTTTTTACTTAATAAGTAATTTAAAGAATTAAAAAAAATAGCATTGTGTATATTTATTTCAGTGTTTATTTAAGAATTAAACATTCTTTTTTAAATTAAATAACTTAAAAAATTATGGTGCCAAAGTCACTTCAATCAGGTAAATCTGCAGAACTTTTGTAATGGAACATTTGGCTTTGAGTTTAGATGCTTTGATTTCTAAATGTCTATATGGTATTAGAAGTCAGTATTGTAAGCATAGTTTGATCCACAAACTATATATTAACGATTAATGTAGTTTACTGGTCAAAAAAGTACATCCAATGTGGATGTAGCTGCATTATTTTTAATTACCACCAGGGGGTGACTCGTGTGGTTGCAAAAATAAGACTAGAACTCTGTGGGGAAAAGGGTTCTTTTCTGCCTGGATCTTGATATGATCACAATAATGACTTTTATGACTTTTATGCTTTAAACATTAATTTAACTTCAATTTAACTTTAACTTTTATTTATTAGCAGGGATGGGCATTTACATCAAAAATAGAACTTCATATTTACTGGTCTCCTTTTGACGATTCGTTGACAACTGCCAACCCCAATCTTCTTTCACATGATTGTGCATAGTTGTAGTAGACTTGCACCATGCTAACTTTACCTTGTGTTTGCCCTGGTCCACATTGATGTTTTAGAACATTTTGACAGAGTTTCTAAGTAGTGATGGGATTTCCAGCTCTTTTCGGCTCCGAACCGCGCCTAGCATCCTGGAGCACTTCTGTTGTGTTTTGTACGTGTTTTGGAGTTTTTACGTGTTTTGGAGTTTGTACATGCTTTGTCTCTAGGTGCCACCGTAAATATACACAGCAAAATCTCCAGTGTTAAATTAACACTAGAGAGTGTCTATATGGGTCCACACCTCTGAGTGTTAAATACAACACTGTTGAGTGTTAAATTAACATTTTTGACAGTGTTATATGTTTAAAATCGGGCGACCGTGGCTCAGGGGGTTGGGAAGCGTATCTGTAACCGGAAGGTCGCCGGTTCGATCCCTGGGCTCTCTGTCCTGGTCGTTGTGTCCTTGGGCAAGACACTTTACCCTACTTGCCTACTGGTGCTGGCCAGAGGGGCTGATGGCACGAAATGGCAACCTCGCTTCTGTCAGTCTGCCCCAGGGCAGCTGTGGCTACAACTGTAGCTTGCCTCCACCAGTGTATGAATGCAAGAGTGAATGAATAGTGGCATTGTAAAGCGCTTTGGGTGCCTTGAAAAGCGCTATATAAATCCAATCCATTATTATTATTATTATTAAAAGTAACCTAGTCAGTTTTGAAGATTAACAATGGCTAACACTGAGCAGTGCTGATTTTCTAAGACTGGAAAATAACTCAAAATGTTAGAAATATTCCAGTGTTAGCAAACCAGCACTGCTCAGTGTTAGCCATTGTTAATCTTCAAAACTGACTAGGTTACTTTTAAACATATAACACTGTCAAAAGTGTTAATTTAACACTTTTCAGTGTTGTATTTAACACTCAGAGGTGTGGACCCATATAGACACTCTCTAGTGTTAATTTAACACTGGAGATTTTGCTTTTATTTATTCACTCCACATAAAATGTAACAAATAAATCATATAATACAAAAAACAACTATCCACATTTCAACTTTTAACTATTTAAATTTTCAGCTTTTTCCTTTTAAACAAATTTAAAGTGAAACAACACAAAACACTGCAAACCACAACACAATTAAATACAAATTAAAATATGAAAAAAAAGAAGATGCACATTCTCTGTCATATGGGCCTGCATGAATAAACTTTCTGAATCCTTTATCATCTGCAACTGAAAATAGTTGTGGATGATTACTACACCTTTCTAATGTGACGTTGTTGTCTCTTTCTCTCTCTCTCCCTCCTACTCTGTTCCTGTGCGAGTGTAACTACCGCCCCTCCCCCCTCTTCCCAGGACAAAGCACAAGGCTCCCGTGCGGAGTGAAGTGGGAAAAAAGTGCGAGAGAGAGGGTGAGAGAAAGAAAAAAAAAACGTATGGCTAGTGATAAGGATCAAATGATCCGGGTCTAAGAGCCGTTTCTTTCGCGACTGAAACATCACTATTTCTAATCCACTAACGCCACCTTCTAGTTGTAGAGGTGTATTGCAAATTGAATGGTAAATGGACTGATTCTTATATTGCGCTTTTCTGCTCTTCCAGAGGACTCAACGAGCTTTATACAACATGCTACGTTTTTAAGTGCTTTCTAGCTAACATTCAGCTCCACATTCATACAATTTAGGATTTAGCAACTTGCCCAAGGATATTCGACATGCAGACTGGGGCAGCCGGGGAGTGAACCACCAACCCTCCAGTCAGTAGATGACCTGCTCTACCTCCTGAGCTACAGCGACCCCATGTGCTGGTAAAAACAAAGGATTTTAATAACTAATAAGTGCTTTTGCTTTAGGTTTCTAGCTTTCATGTTTTACAGGGATGATCAATTGTGCTTTTTGTGCCTAGACAAGTCAACAGGTTTTTGTGAAAAAGGTCTGTTGGTCATGGCACAAATTCTTGTGGCAAAGTTCATCAGATCTGAATAGGTTACAGATTTTAAATGCTGCCGTTAACACACATTTTCATTTGTTTTAAATGGGCAGCCAAGCAATTTCCATGGGCAAGAAGCATTAAAGAAAATATTAATTAATTGGCAAACAGAGCAATAATCTCTATACAGAACTCTCTATTTCATCTGAAATACATCATAGTTTTGTCTTTCTTGTTTTATTTCAAACTAATCTTTATTATAAGACCATAAGTGGTGCAAGTCTTCTTTATGCACGTCCAAGTAACTATATAGATATGCATGTGCTTTTCTAATGGAAAATACATTTGTGCTGCTATACTGGTGTGGTTATATTAATATATATAATATCCTGATAGTATACTGCACCTTCAGCTTCTTAGACATTTTATTGTGTTTTGAAATAAATCTGAACATTTAAGTGGCATTAATCATCAGGTTACCCTCAGTAACCTACACAGACCTAATGTTGTTTTAGAATTTACCACCAGTAATTAGAATATATCACTTAAAAAGGGCATTTGGGTTGTTGCTATGGCCCTTCAAACTGTGATTATCTTGTTTCCTTTATTTGCTCTTAAGTTGTAGCTAAGAGTAAATAAACTGCCTCCAGTCTGCCTGCAGTAAACTGATTTTGCCTGATAGATTTTAGAAAGAGAGAAAAAGAGCTCTGCGTCAGTGTATGTAACTCTCTGGTGACAAGGGCATAAAACTATTTTTAGCACTCTGAACGTGAATGTGACCACAGCAGCCTTAATCCCCCGTGAATAGAAACAAGTTTAAAACAACCAAAACTCAAACTGAGAAAGTAAACAGAAAGTACCTTGGACAGCAAGGTGACTATAATCACTGTAAGTGAGGATGGAGGATGATCAAGCATCTCTGAGGACACGCCCACTGAGGCAGCATTTTATTACTCTACTGTTTATTGTGTAGTGGAGTGAAGGGAAAAAAATCAAGCATAGAGTAATTTCAGTAAAGTCATGAAGCTAAGGTTAGTTACTGACATGGCTGGAATCCCTTCAGGACAAGACCTGTGGATAACTGTGGTGATAGCATTGCACAGATCTTTCTATCTGCTGTGACATATCTTAAAGTGATTTGCCAATAACTGTCCAAATCCAAGTATCCAAAACCAGAAGAGATTTACCTAAGAAGACTGGAGGCTGTATTTAATCTTTAAGAAGTTCATTGAAGTAAAGAATTAAGGTTCTAAATAGTCTTACATTTCAAAACATCAAAAATGTGTTGTGCATTTGTTAATGTGGGATACTGAGTGAAGATTGATGAGAAAAATAAGGCAATATTTCCCTTTTGAATGTCTAAAAAGTGAGTGTAGGTATGAGCCTTTTACGACTTTTGGCTTTAAATGACTCAAGCAATATGAAGTTAATTTGGTTTTATTAATACTGGCTGTGGGATCTCGTAGAGTATAACATGCCATTGCTTTGTCTGTAGGAAAAAAAAACAAAATATGTAATTTTGTTCCAGTAATGTGGAAAATAACCGACCGGTATAAATGCTTTTTTTTTGTTCATACTGTAAACGCTTTGTATACCACAAAGGTCTGAGGTGTTTCATTGGTTCTTGAGGATTATTGAATTATGAAACACAAATGTCATGAACCTCACATTGTATGGAGTCAATTGAACTGATTATAGAGATCTGTAGAATTTTAGTACATAAAAAACTACATAAAAACCTGTGTGGCTTGGCCCTGCTACGAAACACTCACACCCACGCGTTCATAGCAGGGTTTTCTGTCAAGATAGCAGCATGTTAGACGTCATCACGTGCCATTGTAAGTCATGGTGTTTTTTGTGTGTGCATGAAGGCATTCTGGGGGTGTTTGTTACATACACATACACAAGATGATCCCTGCCATCATAGCCTGGCATGCAGGTTGACAATAACGCCGTCCTCAGGGAGATCTTTGACAGGAAGGTCGCTCAAGTGTTCCATGCTATGGTCGGTGTTCTCGCAGCTGCTTTGTGGTGACTCTGGGGGAGGCTGGTACAGGATACTGGCTACCAGGAAAAAGATGGTCCCCAAAACCTGAAACAGAGGAGGAATAAAGATGTGAAAGAGATCAAAATATGACAAATTTGCACAACTAATTCAAAGTTACTGACATACAGTCGGTCACTGGAATGTCAAAAAATTAGCTATAGCATAGTAAAGTGATATCATTTTAATTGAAGACGTTTAACCAAATATTACACTAATCACTAAAGAATTGTCTGCTATGCCTCCTCTGTGCCAATAAAATGAGTGGACAAAGCAAAAAATTAAGAATATTAATTAAACTAAAAAACAAACAAAAACAAAACTGAGAACACTGAAATGCTAATGTTGGTATAGTCAGAGGTTTATATACACTCATGGCTATGAATGTCAAGGAAAATTTGGCCTTTTAATGATTTCTTTAAACTGTTCTTTTTCTTTATTTAAGAGGATGATTCTGCAGCATACATATTTAAAGACTTTAAAAAACAGGAATTGGGTGGAATACATATACATAGATTCACTTATTAAATCACGCAGTAAGTGTTGCTTACAATGTATTTGAACTTGTCAAGGCCAATACCTATTAATATCCTGTTAGTGATTTTGATTGATTGAAAAATAGAAACTGTTATGAATAGTATTGCATGCAAAGTATGTTTGTTTTAAACTTAGCTACTTGGTTATCTTGGAAAATATTTAGTAACCCTATGTGGTTTTATATTTCATTTAAAAAAAAACCACTATAAAAACATAAACGGTTAAAAGACATTTGGGAGTGAAAAAAATCCGTCAAACAACCTGTTAGCCTATGAATCATTAATACCTTATAGAGGATTCCAGCTACTAGTGTGTACTGGCTCATGGCTGAATTGTGATAAAGGTAGCAGGATCCCTGCTCGCCACACTTATCCTGCCACATTAAGCAGGATAGGTCAATCACTGAGCCAAAGGCTATGGGTCCTGGAATACCACCTGCGAGAAGAAAAAAGAGACAAAATGGCAGAACATAAAGCATTTTGATTTTGCATGGGCATCTGTGTAAAAGTTAATCTAAATAAAGAATGCACTTGGCCTACCAAGTGTGCGCACTACAATCCACTGGATACCAAGTCCAAAGGATCTCTGACTGTCAGGTACACACCTATGGAGGGCAGGGTTAGCCAGACATATTAGAATCAGAAACAGAATACTTTATTAATCGCTAAGGAAATTATGTGGTTAGAGTTGCTTAGAGAGAATAATAACAGTAGCACACTGAACTAAACAAATAATACAATAATTTATTAATTATCAATTTTATTTATAGAGTGTCTCAAGGTGCTTAAATGTATTATTAAAAATGTATTGTTTATTTTATTCACCAATTCAAATTATACTAGAATTTTGTTAAAGATAGACAGTTTAAGAAATACTTTGAAGCTTAGAGCTCAAATGAATGACATTAATAAATGAAACAGAGTGTGATACATAATTAGTACATTCAGAGGTTTAAGTGTGGCCACCTACCTGAGTGTGGCAGTGAGTGCTGGGATGCTACAAAGGAAGGTGAAGCTGATAATGATGAAAAGCAAGGAGAGGAAGGCTGGCATGTGATGGCAAGAGCTGCCACACTTCCCTGCCAGAGCGAAGCCTTCCTCATCCCATGACACATTACCCACCACACAGCTACATCCAGAGTACACCTAGAGGCGAAAACATAAGCCAGATATAAATGTATAATGTATAACTGCTGAAACACACTTCAGTCTCTACATACAGTGGGCTATATAGTTATTGAACACGTTGCCAGTTTTCTAAGTTAATTTCTAAACATAATATTGACATGAAATTCTCCCCAAATGTTGATAACAACCCAACCAAATTACACATGCAAGAAATCAAACCATATAGATGTCCATAAATTAATATATGTGTGTAATAATGAGAATGGACACAGTCCATGAACATGCTTACTACTATGTATTTAATACTTCATACATAAGCCTTTGTAGGTGATGATGGCTTTAAGACACACCCTGTATGGAGAAACTGGTCACATGCATTGCTCAGGTGTGATTTTGTAGTTTTTGTTAACTTTATCTGTATTGTTATTTTAAGGTTGGAACTGACTCTTAAAGAGCACATTGTGACATTGTTTCCCTTTGTGTGTCCCCTCTATGTTGTCTTGCAGGTCCCTGGTAGGAACTGGACAATCTTTGCTTCTATCAACACCCGGCCTGTCTTCTCTTTCTTTTTGGGATATCTTCTGATGTATTACTTTAGGTAAATAAAACCTTATATTTACTCTATCATTCAAACACCTATCTGACTGCTGATAGCACACAAACCAAGGTTAGGTAAAGTATAATGTTAAGGTTATTTTTGTAGGCAGGTGGATATTGGTTAGGCTTAGGCACCAAAGTTACTTTGACTAGTTCAGAGAAAGATTGTGGTTTGAGTAAAAATATAACAAGTTGGAACCCTTTTAACTGTTGCATCACAGGAACACTAAAGAGCATCTTGTGCACATCTCTGGGACACCAGTGGATTTGACTAAACAGCAGAGAATTTTTATCATAAAAATCAGAATAATCATTTATAAATATATTATGAAGTATATAAAATCTTGTATCTATCCATGTAATCAGTATGCAGTTATTCTCTTTTAAGTCTCTTCGAAGATATGATATAATCCTAAACATTGTACATAATTTCATATTTGCAATATTTTTTTTGCATCTCTGTCAATAAAATGCACTTTTTGCACTGCAGTAAGTGGCTCTGCTGCAAAATTCAGCTTTTATTCTAAAATGTATCAATGAAAGTGAGCCACAGAGGATTGTGCATTTTTCTGCTCCTGAGTTTGAAATAATTGTAAAATAACTCAATATTTCAAAACAGTCAGATTGCATCATTTCTGCAAAAGAAAAGATTTTAGCTTATCAGACACATGTGTATCACAAAGCCATCCCCTGTAAAAGCTCAGGCTTTCTGCTATTTCCCAATCTGTCTAAAAAATATGGTGTAATTTCCCCTGTGAGCAAAGTGTGAGCGATACCTGTTTGCCCGTTGAGAGTTGGGTGTGGTTAATGGAGGTGCAGCCAGCATGGCAAGGGGAGTAATACATCACACCGTCTGCCCCACACACTGGGTTGTAGAGCTCTCTGACACAACTACAGCCTGCATTACAGCCCACATCTAAGGAAGAGCTGCAGTTAGGAGGGAGAGAAAGAAGGACAGAAATGAGAGGAAACAAATGAGGGGAGAGCGTGATAGAACTGATGAGGATACATCACTAGAGCTCAGTATTAGAATGAACCACTGATTACTGTTCCAGTGATTGATGCTCACAATAAACAAAGCAAGTTAAATTGCAAAGTGTTTCCTTACACCGAGCCAAAAGAGAAAGCCACAAAGTCTAAACGTTTTCTAAACTCTTGGTTTCAGATTGTTGTTCTACTTTTTGTTCTATGTAAGAGGATAAATGTCATATAAACAGCTCTGTCTGCAAGCACAGAAGACTTCCAATCTGCTGATCAAACATTCTGTCAAGGCCAGTGAGAAGAAAGCTCGCTTACAGGAGCAATGTGCCCATTGATAAATCGGTGTGTGGAGATTAAGTAAAAAGAAACTGTTAACTACAACTAGTGTTTCTGCATGTACTGAAGCCGCACACATGCCCAGGGTACATTAGTCTTGGCCTTGTGTCCATCTGCAGAGTACAATACATCCTAAGTGGTAAAGCACAAATCCCCAATCTAATTAACCCTATAAGTTCAGAGTCATCATTGGAGTTAACCTGAACCTAAGAACACTTTGCAATCAGAAAATGTAATTTTACTTTTGATTAAACTGTTCTCCTAAGTCTTGGCAATCAAGGGACAAAGAAGATAATCATTCTAATGTATCTGCCTGACATCCTTCTCATTCAGATCAGTGATTATAATGGTTGGACTTGGATTTTTTTTAAAAGGCCTATCAGAATGTCTGTGGACAATATCCCAATGCTTTGCAAAGGTATCTTACTTTCCTGGAACTAAAGCAATACTTATATTCACTGGGTGAGTAGGCAGCAAGTGCAAGAACATCTAAAATAATCTCTGATATGGCTGGATGGTGTGGCACTGAGAAACATTGTGGTAAAAGATATCCAAATGAAATATGATTGGATTTATATTTAATTCAATTTCAATTCAATTTTATTTATATAGTTGCAAATCATAGCAACAGTTGCCTCAAGGAAGGTGAATCCCTGCAAAAAAAGAGAGGAAACCCCATCAGACGACGCCCTAGGAGCAAGCACTCCATTAAGCAGGAAGGGAAAATCTCCCTTTTAACAGGAAGAAACCTCCAGCAGAAACAGGCTCAAGGAGGGGGAACCATCTGCCATGACTGGTTAGGGGTGGGAGGGGGAAGTTTTATGGATTTATCGTAACATTTAATATTATATTAAATGCTTTTGTTAATATTTAATAATTTAATATTTATTAAAAGCAGTAATACTATATAACAGCCTTTTATTTTAAGGTAGCAATTTTTGTTTCCTTCTTAAATCTAAAGGGTAGCTGGCTTATTCCACTGCACTGCAGCTCAACACAAACAAAGTCCCTGTTTACATTTACACTGATATAAAACTTTTCTGCTCATTTGAAGCTATAACATGACAGTGAACACAATTTACCACAGTGCACCAATACTTCAAGTGTGACTTAAAGTCCAAAGTAATTTCTGGCCAGATATAATTAATTTGGTATTTGCTGGCTTGTGTTCACATGACAGCAGTAAAGAGGAACCATGAGGGAGGAACTTCAGAGAAAACATTACCTAGCACAGAGACTGTGAGCTGAATGTAAAACTTACCTGGTCAGATCTGACAGACAGGTACATTAACCTCTTGTAGAATAAAACTAACAACAGTCAGAACCAATTTAACTTAAAGAAATCATAACTAAAATAACGAGTTCTATACACAGCTTACCTGTTTCTGAGGTACAGTTTACTTGGGCTGTCATACACATTTTTGTACAGGTCCAGTTGCTGTTTAGTCTTCAGACCAGACTGGTAAGGCACTGTGACACCAGCCATGGGCACATTGGGGCAGTGGATGACAAAGATGAAGATGGCGAGCAGACTGACCATGGCACACATCATGCAGAAGCGGATGATACCTCGACACCGCAGGTTCAACTTCTTTACAATGTAGCCACCCAAGAAGGTGCCCCCACCTCCTGCTGGTACCACCATATATCCTGAGAGAAAAAGAATAAAAGCATAACGGATCAATGGTGTTGATATATGAAAGAGTCCCATCTGTCCAACAGAGGAGCAAGACCTCCAGACTTAAAGAGGCATAAAATGATCCCAAACCATGAACCATGTAATATTTATGTCATCTGTAGTTTTTTGGGGGTATCAGGGAGAAATGTGATCATGTTGTGCTGCTCGTTGTGGAGGAAAACTGATTGATGATAAGCATTGACAGCCCGGGATTAGTAAAGAGGTAGTGAGGGCAGCTATGAAGAGGATGAGTGGAAAGGCAGCCTGTGGAGGTATGCAGATATGAAGGAGAGAAAGCAGTGGACTTTTTTATCAGATTGTTTAACGCAATACTGGAGAGTGACAGGTTGCCAGAAAAGTGAAGAAGAAGTGTGCGAGTACCAGTTTTCAGGAACAATGTGCAGAGCAGGTGATGTGCAAAACTGCAGTAATGCTGATGATGATCAATGAATAGCAGTAAGCAGCAGTAAACAGATTCATTTAAATGTCTGGGGTCAACCAACCAAAGCAACAAACAGTGGAAAAGAGAAGTGAAAAGGAAAGAGCAAGCAGCGTGGAGTAGGTGAAGATGAGTATCAGGGTGGATTTGTGACTGAGGATAGCAGCAAAATAGTGAAACGGTGGCACTGACAAAAGGGTGTGCAGACTGTGATCAGCTGACCTGTGCTGCAATTTCCATAGTCAGGGGTCTACGTGGATTTAGTCAACTGAATTCAACTAGATCTAAAGAGATCTTTCACTAGCTTTGTGGCCGATTTCCAGATATTACAAAAAGGGAGAAATGGTAAGTGAATCAAATCAGCATCATCAATTGATGTCTTCTAACCTTGATGTCAGCCAGGGACAACACCCTAGATCAGGGGTGTCGAACTCCAGGCCTCGAGGGCCGGTGTCCTGCAGGTTTTAGATCTCACCCTGGGTCAACACACCTGAATCACATGATTAGTTCATTACCAGGCTTCTGGAGAACTTCAACACATGTTGAGGAAGTAATTTAGCCATTTAAATCAGCTGTGTTGGATCAAGGACACATCTAAAACCTGCAGGACACTGGCCCTCGAGGCCTGGAGTTCGACACCTGTGCCCTAGATGCAACCAGTCCACCACAGTGCATCACTGTAAACTTTGGCAGTAATTAGTTTGTCTGGTATTTTCATGCACCTTTGAATAACACAAAATCATATACATCAATTTGGTTTGTACGACCTTTCAGAATTGTTTTTTTTCTACCTGGGAGATACAACAACTATACAGTTATCTTCAAGACACATTATGTGACAAACTACACAAAAACTATTGATGTGTTTGGTGACATTTGTTAGGCTGTTTGGATGCTGGAACGCCCTTCTGGATCATTCTGACCTACTTTAAACCCTGACAATACAGTTGACTTGAATGTTGGAAAGCTACCAATGCTGACAGGTAATTAATAACTAGTTGGCTAACTGCCCTGTACTATAGACAGTAAGTGTTCTACATTTTGACCTGTGAATCATACACCGTGAGTATCATACCATTTTATATTACGTGATTAATATTCTGAATCACATTCTGCAGTAATTTAAAAGTAGAATGAAAAATATGCAGCTTTTATATTCAGATATGAGTTTGCCAAGAAAGATACTCAAAGTAATTACAAATGGCTTATTAAATTATGAGATTAAATCTAGAATTAATAGCTGACCTTGTTTACTAAATTCAGTATTTTACTTTGTGAGAAACTTGCAGTTATAGTTTCAGCAGAGGTGCTAATGTTAGCTAACATTTCCCAAAGGTAAGATTGGATTTGATCGCCAAAACCAAACGATCCCTCCATGATATCATTCTATCATTCTACAGCAGGTGACAGTAGTTTTCCCTTTATTGTCAAATTGCTCTTTAGCCTAGCATATTACATTCAGTAAAACAGTATTGTTCCTTGTTTCTCTTTAACATTGTTACTAGCATAAACTACTATCTGACCTATATGATATTTTGGATTTTTTTGTATTCATTTTGTATTCATGTAGAGGTTTGTGCTGCATTTGTTGACCTTCTAGACTATGATTATCTAGTATCCTCTCTTACTTGCAGTTTATACATAAACTGCTAGTAAGAAATCACCAGCATAGGAGGCACTAAGGGAACGGTCTATGATTGAACAAAAGCACCTAAAATTTCAAATTTTCACAAAAAAATAGATCCTCTCTTTTAGATCAGTGTTATTTCACAAGCTGTTGTGAAGATTTTCTAAGGTTCAATAAATAAAGTAATAAAATGAGTTAAATGCATAGCGAAAGTTGCCCATGTGATGGGCCTCTTTACTTTTCACTCACCAAACCATGTGGCAGCCTCTGATGCACTGAGACTGAACTGTGATTCCAAGAACTTTGGACCAAAAGTGGACATGCCAGCAATGAGGGTGGCCTCAGTAGCCCCAGCCAAGCACAGGAACAGGAAGGTGGGATTTTTTAGGAGAAGCAGCACAGATCTGGAAATACACAGTAAGAGAGAGAGGGTGAGAGTGAGGGGGCATCGATGTGTGAAGCCACTGTGACTGAACAAACCTGAGCTTCCTTTTTCATTAATGCACCCTGCTCTAATCGCAAGATGTTCTTAATATAGAGCAGATACATACTGCTGTAAATCCAAAGACATATAATCAAGTTACATAACGTATCATGTAACTCTCTGTAATCTCCACAGAGACAGAGTAATAGATGCGATCACAGTAAGCTCATAGTATATATGGTTGTGAAATGGAAAGGAGCAATACTGTCACTCATTTGTGCTGTTCTGCATTCATAGCTGCCTGTCGTTGCTTTAGGATGACAGTAAACTTATTAACATTAAGGTTTTCTGTGACATTTTAGAGGTGAATTTGCATGGTGAACTAATCCTTGCATAAGCCACACTGATAAACCTGAGCTACATAATGCCAATGAGAAAAAGCAGTAAAACCAGTACCAATAGTAAGAGAGCCCACATGTGGTTTGAGATGTCTTTCTCCCAGAACAGCAACATGGGGCTTAGGTTGAAAGCACTGCAGGCTTCATTAAAAGTAATAATTGCTACATGTAACAAACTAAAAACTAAAACTAATTAATCTGTATTCTCTAAAGAAAACAATATGTTTCTGATTTATCTAACGCATGGTTCTTTTGTTAAGCCAACTAGCCACTTTTCATGTAAAGAAACAAGGAGATGCAAACAATAGTTTGCATTGGAAAAAAGTGGAGGCTCTTTGCAGAAACAAAACAGATTTTACATTAATCCTTTTAACAGTCTAGTTATTAGTTTTTAGCCATTTAGAACCACCATTCCCAAATGGGATTTGTTTGTTTATCAGGATGATTAAGCTAGAGGTTATGGATGCATTTGCAATATTCTGTTTTCTGTACCAGGGGTCTCTTAGAAATTATTAATCTTAGTGCTGACCAGTACATTCCTAAGTGAAACAAACTAATCAAGATACAGATATCCTTCGGGATCCTGCTTCTTAATCACAGCACTGTGAGGACAGAGGTTTTAGCCTTGGTAGAGGTTTGTAATAGTGAACAGTTATTTATTTAAGTGGTTAGTATATTTGGGCATCATCAGTGTAAAAGTGGGAAGCTGTAATACAGAAGTGGACCCAGAGGTAAAGCATGTCACAGGTCAGTGAAGCAGTGTTAGAAGAATAGTTACCAATGGTGATGGAAACGTACAGCTCAGGGTAGTACTAAAAATACCAATACATTACTCCGGATGATGAGGCAAGTGAGATCTTGTGGTTAAATGCATCAAATGCAGCAGTGAGATCCAGTAATATGCATGCAGCAGATTCATCAGCATGAAAAATGGCAATGGAAATTATTCATACAGCATTTTTCATTACACATAAACTCAATGTGCTCAACATAAAAGATAAAAAACAAAACAATGAAGCAAACTGTACAAAGTAATAAAATGCAATTTAAAATAGAAACTAGACGAGGTCGTGAAAGCATTTATTTCTTGAAGCTCTCTACCTTGGCATGTCTTTAACTGATTTGCCAAACTGAGGGTCTGAGGCAGTGGTGTGGCTTCCATCCTTAAGCTGGTGGGCCTCAGACACACGCATGGTCACATACTCCTGAGAGCCTGCAGGAAGACACAGAAAAGTAAGAGTGAGGCTGTTTCGAAAATATATGGTATTTTACATACCAGAGTACCACCTAATGTATTAGTCAGTGTTTTTTTAATGCCCTCTCTGTTATAAAGAAGACTGGCCATGGCCTTTGCTGGCACCTGGTAGTTGCCGTGGGTAGCCCAGGATGGGAAATGCCACCAGCAGAGCGGCTGCTCCTCCTGCTAAAAAGCCAATCCACCAAGCCCCAACCCAGTGAGGGTTCTCTGGCGTCATCTCAGGCCTGGAACATCACGCACATATGATTAAACACATTTATAGAATTAGAATCAGAATATTGTATTGATACCCAATAAATTATGTGCTCACAGTTGCTCCAAGACAGTAAGAATAGTACCTGACTAAACTAAATTAAATAATACAATATATTACAAAGTTACAAAATATAACAAAATAGCTCTAATATATACAAACAGCTAAAATATAACATTCCCAGTATATAACACTAATTAAATATATATGGTTGAAACTGAGATGCCTCTCTTATCAAACTGTAAAACGTTTCTTATTTTCTCTGTAGAGGATCTGCAATAAAGGTGTGCAACTGCTGCAGTGCGCACTTGTGCATTAGCTGGAGGAGTTGTATGAGAGATATGCACACGCAGGAATGAACCACTTGACCTTTAAAGAGGCAGATCTCTAAAGCATCTTGTAATGAGACAGTATTGTTCTATTGTGTATATTTTTATTCTACATTCTCCCATTGTCTATTTCATATCACAATATTTGACTCTATTCCACATTCTGCATGTCAGCTTTTGTTTATTCCCAGTTTAGTAATCTGTAATTGGTTTTAGTACATTGCATTCTAGTCAGTGGTTTTCTAAATCATTATTTTGGCCATTTTAGCCTTTATTTATGTATTGGAAATGACAGTAAGGTAACTAGGTGAGAGGATAAGGGGCACTCTCCCTAGTCTTGCCCTGTAGACTAGAACCCAGGCCCTTGCAGGCCTTACCTATGTGAGGTAAGCCATAGCAGTGCCCCGACTCAGTTCTATTCTATTATACTGATCTCATTTCTTTTTGAGTCAGTTATCCTTGTCCATGGTGCCAACCAAAGCAGACTCACGTTAGATGGATCTCAGTGTACATGTTGAGGAAGTAACCACCCAGCAGGTAACCGGCTGCTGGACCCACAATGGCTGCCGTGTAGAAGATCCCTAAGGGGAGGGGGGGAAGACCATAGACACAGAGCAAGGGTGTGTCAGTACAATGACTCCAGCGTCTACCTCCTGTTTCCTACTTACTCTTCCTGTCCTACAGGTTAAAAGGGCCATTGTTCTTTATATGGGCTCTGCATCTAGAAAATTTCCTGTTGTGTTTGTGTGTTTTCATAAAAGCAATGTGCTCTGCTGTTATTTGAAAGAGAATGATAGCTAAATGCTGAAAAGGGGTCATGACAGGAGCCTAGAGGGTCAAATTTACAAGACTTGCAGTAGATGGCATCAGACAATGACAGTGCTCAATATGTACATTTGAGGCACATTAGCTGCATTTACCAAACAAGCCCTTTTATCTATATCCAGTTCCTTCTTAATAGAGATTATACTGGATGGTTGCTGGTAATAAAATTATTCTGTGGAAGAGGGACAGAGACTGATAAAAGAAGATAGACAGCTGGTGAAAGAAGTCGTGCTGTAACCGTGAGAGTATATATCTGTTCATGCACCTGCATTAGCATGTGATGCTCAAACAAAAGTCTACATTTACATTGAGCTAAACAACAGATATATTTGAGCCTGCACCTGCAAAAGAATTATTGCTAAAAGACACAGCTGGGATTGTGTTCAGTGCCTGCTGTTTGCATATGCATTCTCACTATTCTATTTAATCAAAGCTCTGTCAAAATAATTAATCTTCAGAGAGAGTTATCACTGTCCAGCTGACAAAATGAGCCAAGCAGCACATGAATCAGCACAACTATGGCCTTAAACCTTGTATCATTAAAAAAATGCGGGAATTTAACAAAGAGTCATCAGTTTAACAAAGATGATGGAAGATCAACATAGAGCTGCACAACTGATGGAACATATATCATTGTGATTTGATGTTTAATCAGTTGATTCATTTATGAAAAAAACTAAACAACAACCAATCAGTTAATAAGCTAATAAATTATTCAAATAATTTTTCAGAGAGAGTAGTGGTTTGAATTTTTATAAATTCTCAAATTTTGATGGTTTAATATATCTATTAAATAATCAATTTATTATCACAATTTCAGTCCCATATTTCTAAAATGACCAAGTCTCTCTAGAAAAACGTCTTGGCACTCATCTTGGCATGAACTCGCATGTCGTCGTCCCCCCCCCCCCACAGATAGGAATAAGCACCTGTCTAAATGAATAAGCTGGCCACTGAAATATAAAATGTAGGTATGGTACATTACATTTTAGTTTCTGGTAAGCTACTACTGCTACTACTACTTTACTATTGTAATTAATAGTTATCCCCACTACCTAACAGTTGAAGCTATTATTTAACTGATGAATGACTTTCTGGGGTAATCCCAGGAATGCTGCATCTTTACTATTTTTTCAGGGACTATAATGTCAAATGCTTGGCATGAGATGAGAGAGGTGACAACAGTATGTTTTTTTTTTAATTTTTTGGCATAAATTATCATCAATCATAAATAAATGAATAGGGTTATAGTAAATAATCAACTGCAAACAAAACAGATAAAGAAGAACAGTCTGCTTGCTTCCATTTCTGGTGACTGTTACTAGTAGGACTCACCTATATAAACTGGTGCATAGTTGGAGTTGACATTCTCATCCAGGTATGTGACCCCTAATGTGTAGAGAGGCGTAGCGCCCATACCATGCAAAAACTGGCCAAGCATGAACACAAAGCGATAGCTGGACAGTCCTCCTGCCTCTTTGTTCTGACACGGGCTGGTACGGTTAGTAGAGCACATTCCTGTTTGCTCGGGTAAACTGACCTGGTAGGGAGGTGTAGTAAAGTGAGGCAAGGCAAACATCAGAGAACCCAGTGCCATGATAAGTACTCCCCATCCCAGCCAACGGGGCTTGTGACCTGTACCGCCGAAGTAACTGACAAAGGCCAGGCAGACGCATGCAGCAATGTCATAGGAACTGGCGATGAGGCCAGCCTGGTAGCTGCGCAGATCAAAGCGTCGCTCGATTGAGGTGATCACTGTGTTAATGAAGCCATTGATTATCATCCCCTGGAGGAAAGAGGCCACACAAAGGAAGAACAACACCCACCGAGGAGTGTTGAAAACTTGGATGCTTTTGGGGGTCAGAGCTCCCCAGCCACACAACTGATCTGTGTTAGTAGAGATTAACTTTAGCCCAATCTCTGCATTAGGTCTTGTTTCCCCCCCATATATTGGCCCAGGGAGTGCCGACGCCCCGGTGAAAATGAGTGGCTCATTAGTAATGGGACTGTCAGGGTTTCTGAGACCAGAGCCTATGGGGCTGCCTGTCTGGGAATCCACAGGACTAGGGGTGTCCAAAGAGGGGCCTCTGCTGAGAGGACAGTCCTGCAGGTCCAGGAGCTCCTGTTTGGAGCTAAAAGAGGCGTCGGCATTTAGCAAGACGGGCATCGCCCCTCTGAGGGGCACTGTGAGGATCCTGTGAAGTGGATTCTATGAACTGAGGCAATAAATCAATTAGCTCAACAACAAAAAAAGGAAATTTGAAGTAATAAAGGGTCAAGAAGATATTGTGGTAAGGCCAGGTTCTTCTTGGAAATTATCTATTCTTGCTTTGTAGTTTGCACCTCATGTGTCCACGGCTCTTCGTGTGCTCCTTTTTATTTGCACAAGGTTGCATATGGTGTAAAGATGGCTTTGTTACTGTGATGAGTAATAGCATCCTGAGGAGAGAAAAGAAAAATTAGATAGATTAAATAAAGAAACAACCAACTTTTGTAAAGATTTAATGCATAAAGAAGTCATCATTAGAATTTATGTACAGGCCACAGACACTGTGACCTAGACTGATGCTTCATATTTTACCAAATGTATAAAAACACATACATACATATCTCTACATGGGCATTAAATAATTCCTGGCATTACCACCGCATTGTTTAAAGAACAGTTTTGCCTTTTAACATTATGCTGGTACAAAGACTCCTCTAACTGTGAGTCGATTGAAGCATTAGTATCAAGCATTGCACCCAATCTCAGAGTCTTACACATACAGGGAACTCATAAAACCTCAAAGTGCACACTGCTAATGAACCATAAGCATTGTTACTTTGCTCTAGTAATCACAAATAGAGCTTTCATAATCACCATCATGAAAATACTGTGCAGGTCTATTTGTTGCATAACAACAACACAACAACACAAGTGTGTATTTGATCCATTATTGCAATCTGAAAGCTCATTTTAACTGATGTAATGTATTTATTTATATTACTTTCTTTCATTGTGAAGTACAATGTGGAACACTAGAAACTCAATGTCCACTTGTCACAACACAAAACAAGCAGCCTTACTGACCTTCAGGGGGTCATATTTGACAGTGACAGTGATAGAGCTTAATTGGATGCATAAACAAAACAGAAGAGATTTACTGAGAAATAAGAAAAGGCACAGCACAATAAAGCAGTTTGGTCGACATATTAAATACATGCAGTACAAGCAAAGTTCTTGTTAGTTTTCCCACTCAAAGCTTGGACTCCAAGATTTACCCATCGTACGTTTTGGAGTGGCAGCTTAGAAACATCTGAACAGTGAGTTTAACTGAATGCAAGAATAGCTTCTGAGCATGATCTGATGATGCTAACCTCTGAATGTTGGTTTAGTAGCACATCAACAAGTTTACTCCACCTTTCTAACTTGTCATTATTGTGTCACTTTTATGTATCGTCAGCCTTAACAAGTGAAAGATGAAAAGCCATTTTGTTCAAGTTGTGAAAAGATTTATAGAAAGAGAACTCTTTAAATCTAAATTTGATTGA
This sequence comes from Pundamilia nyererei, assembly GCF_000239375.1. Lineage (NCBI taxonomy): Eukaryota > Metazoa > Chordata > Actinopteri > Cichliformes > Cichlidae > Pundamilia > Pundamilia nyererei. Next base: position 318,560 of record NW_005187548.1, on the reverse strand, counting down.
GCAATAAAAACACACTCAATATCCTTGCCAACTCCTCAGATGATGACTGGTAAAACCAAAAGCCTCCTCGTTATGTAGTGACTGTACTTACCACTGTACCAGTGCTATGGAAAAGGAAAACGTGTTTCCCTGATCTCAACCAAGAATGAAGAATTGTGTTGCAATGTTCAAAAACACCTTGTTCATAAACTTCTACATACAGTTATGTAACTGTGCTAAAATGTAAAAGAGAGCACTTCCCTCTATGCCAATACTGTAAAAATCTCTAAAATACTCGCTAAAAATCTTTTTAAAAAACCCCAAAACATTTCTATTGCCAACACCTTTTAATCACCTTTTAATCTTTAAAATATTTACAACGTATCACACACAAAGCAGTTAAAATATAAAATAAATTAAATTATACATAGAATCAGTTTACCCTCCTACCTCTATTCCTTCATATAACAGCCAACAGGACTGCTAACAGTTGTTAATCTGGGAAAATGAAAACATTTGACAGAGATGGAATAAGAGCGGCAAATAAAGATGAACAGTTACAGAGAGGTATATCCATGCTAGGTCCTAAGCCCATTTCTCAAAGCCTCTTATAACTGAAGGACTACATCAGCAAATTCCTACACAACAACCCCCGCCCCACATGATTGGAGTCCTGCAGGCAGCCTGCAGGGAGGAAAGGAGGGAAGTGTCACCAGCCCACATAGTCCACCTTTGAATTACTGCTCACCAATGAGCAGCAAAATTGTGAGCAAGGAGAAATATAGAAACAGTCATTTCAAATGTGGCTATAAATAATATTTGAATGTTGGTTAACAAGTTTTTGTGTTTTTTATATAGTTTTTCTTTATTTTAACAAGTGCACAAAGCTATTATTCACTTTATGTCTATGTAGGTTCTCAGTCATCCAGGTCATGGTAATCTAAGGAGCTTCCAAAGAAAAGTGACTGGACTTGTTTATGCTTCTTGAAGACAGTTCACCTTTCATCCGAGCTTCTTCAGTTCTAAGACTGAATGGTGGAGAGACCCAGGTTTTTAAGACCTATTGGAGCTTAAAAACGAATACCTTATCTAAATCTGAGGCAGAGGTGCTGTGCTGCCTCAGCTGCTACCAGGCAATTTGTCTTATTTCAGCCACAAAACATTCTGATAAACTCCCCATCACAGAATAGTTTACAGTTTTGTTTTGTTTTTTAATTTTATCACGATACAACTTAGTTGATTATATTTGTAAACCAACTGCTATTTTTTTTTTAACTTGCAAATTAAATCACTTTGATCACTTAAAATGTACTGGAGCCAATGTTTATGAGAGATTTGCTAGCCCTGGAAAATGTTAGTTCATATTAAAAAATAAAAAAGTCTAATGCAAAACGTACAGTTTTTAACAAAACGTGGACTTCTATGTATTTATTTACTGAAGTCAGAGGTAAAGCTATGCACTTAGTTTGCGGAGAAACAGGTTGATGTGTTTAAGGATTGCAATTTGAATTGCTATTACAAGATCAAACACACTGAGAAATCAAAAAACTTGACTAATGCAAAGTAGGAATGGATATCTGAAACTTTGTTAGCAAAATTTCAAATGCAAAAAGGACTTTTGATCAGTCTGAATGCTGAATGAACAGCACTATGACAAGGAGTAGTATGTCCATGCAGTTAGTGCATGCTTGAAAAGGCTTGGACTGAAATGGGCTAAAATGACCGGAGCTAAAAATTAACCACGTTGTTGATGTTATAAATAAAATAGTTAACTTAAGTAGGGCAAAAGCACTGAATAACAAACAGTTTGGTGCACATCGAGGATTATGAGACTGAACATACTGATGTAGGAAACAGGTCGCTTGGCCTGGGCAAATGGCTAAAAAGAGTATGGGGCCTCATATGCATACCATATAGCACATCTTAACCTTTGGTAAAATGGTATTCTTTTATATGATTCTTATATAGCACTTTTCTAATCTCCCGGAACACTCAAAGTACTTTATACAAAGAAAGCGCACACAAGCATTTTCATCTATGGTTTTCAGTGCTTCCTAGCTAACATTCACACACATTCATTCTCTGATGGATGGATCAGAGAGCAACTCGGGCTTAGTATCTTGCCCAAGGATACTTGTCATGCAGACTGGGGGAGCCAGGGATTAAACCACTAACCTTCCGATCAGTAGATGACCTGCTCTACCCCCTGAGCTACAGCCAATATGTTTGAGATCTGGTGTTTTCATTTCTGATACCACAGGTTATAATAGCCTGCTCAAATTCAGTGAGCCTTTTAAAATGTCCCTTCTCTAACAAATGTTTGTAAAGGCAGACATTGTTGATTTATTTTTTATAACACCTGTGGTAGCTGGACTGACAATACCTGAATTCAACAACTGAGATCTATTGTCTGATATTGTTTATAAAAGACAGAAAATAAGAAAAATGTATCCTCTTTAGGAGAGCACTGTCGAATTTCAGACAAAAACAAGTATACATGCACCAAGGCATATATAGGCAGCCCTATGGTTTAGAACATGTACATAAAATCCATAAATACTGTATAAATACTGTATTTATGTGTAGAAAGTAAAATACTGTTTCATTTTTGATTTAACAAATGACCACTTTTTTTATCACTAAAACTCAAATGCCTAAAACCTGTCCACTTCAGCTCATTACTCTGCATTAACATGCCTTAATGTCTGTGAAGGTTCTCAGTCATCCAGGTCATCGTAGTCAAAGGAGCTTGCAAAGAAAAGCGTCTGGACTTCTTTAAGTTACTTGAAGACGTTTCACCTCTCATCCGAGAAGCTTCTTCAGTTCTAAGGTCAAATGGTGGAGAGTCCCAGATATAAACCTAGTGGGAGTAACCCCCCACAGAGGGACAAAAGGACCCCCTGATGATCCTCTAATTGCCTGAGCCAAGGTGTGAAACTGGGTGTGGGTCCCCATCAGCCAGAGTTTCGGGTGTGTTCATTGTGAAACCTGGCCCCACCTTATCATGCGAATTCCTGAGGTCAGATGGCCCAGGATGTGAGTGGGCGTTAAGGCGTCTGGGAAGGGATCTCAAAACTGGATTATAGATGGCAGAGAGTTGGTGTCGTAAACCCCCGCCTCTGTTCAAAGATGGTCACTCACAGTGGACATAGATGGCTTCTTTCACTCCTCTTTCAAACCATCTGTCCTCTCTGTCCAAAATGTGAACATTGACATCCTCGAAAGAGTATCCTTTATCCTTAAGATGCATCGGTGCCATCTGACCTCAGGAATTCGCATGATAAGGTGGGGCCAGGTTTCACAATGAACACACCCGAAACTCTGGCTGATTGGGACCCACACCCCGTTTCACACCTTGGCTCAGGCGATTAGAGGATCATCAGGGGGTCCTTTTGTTCCTCTGTGGGGGGTCACTCCCACTAGGTTTATATCTGGGACTCTCCACCATTTGACCTTAGAACTGAAGAAGCTTCTCGGATGAGAGGTGAAACGTCTTCAAGTAACTTAAAGAAGTCCAGACGCTTTTCTTTGCAAACTCCTTTGACAACATGCCTTAATGCAGAACATGAAAGGGTCCTGGCAAGCAAATCAACGCAAAATGAATGGTACCAACCACACTGCTGCGAGCTGTTGTCTGTTCAGCTGATCGCCCATGAAAAGAACAAGTATAAGGTTTTGGAGGGAAGCCAGAGCGTAAAACCTTATTATGCCCAAATGAAACTCGGGCTTATTTCCCCATTGAGGTGGGGCTGAATTCCTCATAAGCAGAAGAATTTGAGGTTTTAGACTGTGAGTTTTAACTTTGATGTCTAAATTATCATCAGTGTTGAACTGTGCTATCAGAATGCTGTGATGCTGTGTTTAAGTTTTTTTGTTTGTGTTTAAGTTTTTTTGTTTGTGTGTTTAGGCTTAGGGTTTAGATTGGGGATATCACCAATTATGACTTAATTCCTCAGGATCAATATGCACCAGATTGCCAATACCTCTGTAAGACAGGGGTATGAACTTGCATGTGTTTATTTAGACTGTACATTATTTTTCATTTATTTATTTATTTACATTTGGGGTTTTTTTTTCAGATTTTGAAAATGCTATAAAAATGGTGGCCATGCATTAATCTAACTTGGGGAGGGCAATTCATTTTCCCAAAGGGGTCACATGAGGAACTAGGACTATTGAGGAGGGCTGCACCAATAAGCGTATAAACAGATAAAATTAATATTGAGCAAAACTGAGTTCAGCTTGTGGCCACTTAGGAAAATCAATTGCCCAGCCCTGATCTAATTCAAACCTTACACCTAACCCAACACGTTATTCCCACGATCCAATGGTTGTTAAGAGGTTAAAAGCTATCAGGAGAGGAAAGGAGGTGGGCCACTATCAGGTGATGATGAGACGACCAGAGGTGGGAGTGTTTTGAAAGTTGAACCAGGCCACACTGTTAACAATGCACTTACAGTGAGGTAACACTTTCCTGTCTCACTGTTTGTTTGTCTGAAGCCAGAAATGGAATAGTTCTCAATGGATAATTTTTTTTCTCATGTAATTTCGATCCAATTCTCCATCACGCCTTTTCATTTCTGTTTTCAAAGCAAGATCAGAGTGGGGAGCTGCAATATTAATAACCAACAAGCTCTGCCTTACCTAATGGGTCCTTTATCTTCACAGTAGAAACTTATTTATTTTGGAATGGGAAGACTTTCCTCCTCTGTGATACACAAAGGCTTTTGAAGTATCAAGAGGAAGTCTCTCATGTGGTTATTATAACAGACTTAGATGAAGCCTAAACTGTCAATCTCACACAGAAACACCACCGGTGTTTGTATACACTGTTGTAATATCTCACTACAAAAGAAACAATAGAAACTTTAGCAGGTCGTTGCTCTGGTAAAACTGGAAGCAGAGAACAAACTGTGAGACTCACTGTGTCAGCTTTGAGAATAAGTAACCCTGTTTGAACCCACTGATGATGTAATTCCAGGAACTGCTCTTTGAATCTTAAAGTGGAAAAGCATTGAGTTACAGCAAATTGAGCTACAGCAGCACTGTGCGTTTGGCCTTGTTGAACTTTTGCATGTCAGGCTAATGTTACATCTTTTGTGGGCGATAACAACCCAAGAATTCTTGGTTTTGTTCTTCTATAAATAGCAGAGACAAATAGTCAGCTTGAAATTCAATCAAGTCTGAACTTGAAATTGTGAGTCCTTTTGCAATTTTTCAGTTTTTTGGTTGTTGTTGTTTTTTTTGTTTTTTTTTAAAGAAAAACAGAGGTATTGGAAGCTCTTGTTTTTTGCTTATTGCTTCTTTGATGTGAACAAGACTTAAAGTGATACAACCATGAATGGCAACTTCAAGGTTTGAAAACATGAGGTAACATTTAAAAAAAAAAATTTAAGCCTTTTCCAGCTTAGCCAATATCCTATCTTGCAGGTCCGTTGCTCTTGCACTCAACACCTTCAACGCACCAGTTGAAGATATTGAGAAATCCTACCAATGGCTGCACAAAGTTACAGAGGTACTGATCATGGTAGGACAGGAACAAGCTCTAAGCACAAGATCAGTAGAGGCTGGGGTCTATCACACCAGGCAAGACCCCAGGTGTAGGCTGTGCAAAGAAGCTCCTGAGACAATCCAGCACATAACAATCCAGCACATAACAGCACATAACAGCAGTGAGTAAGAGCTTTAAAATTTGTAATAAATCTCAGTGCTTCATGATAGACAGAATCCAGCATACATGTGTAAGCATATTAATCACATTACCACAATTAAGCAAGTGGAAACAAAAAAATCATTTTCTTTATTCAAAGGTAAGACAGGACTTTATTCTAAAGTAAGTATCCAGTTTCAATTTAAAGTTTTTCACCAGTTGCGAAATGTGAGACAATTCTAATTTGTGAGTACGAGTTTTATCGTTGACTGTTCTACAAGGCCTTTGGCAATCAGGAAACAGAGAAAGTAGTCTTTGTAACTGAAAAGTATCAAAAGCTGTTTACAGGTCATGTATGTCTTTGCTTATTGTTGTATCTATTCTGTTGATATGTTAATCATTTCTTTGTACAATATTCAGTACTTACCAGCAAGGGATATCAACCTCTTCACGGCTGGTTTGGTACAGGCAGAATAGTGGAGGTGCACAAGTGTAACTGAGAACAGCGAAACTTACTGCATGCCATTCATGTGATTCTGGGGCACTGCTATTGGACATGCTGGCTCATTGTCACTGCCACTCAGTTACATGAGTTACATGTTAACACTGTTAAAAGGCACACTCCACATATTTTTTTCTGCAAACATATATAAATTGAATGATTTGAAACTTGTATCATGAAAAGAGTAATTCTGATTACATTCAAACTGGCATATTGAATAAAGTGCTCCCCCCCCCCCCCCATTCATGAGTTCTTACATTTTTGGGATATTTATCACACTAACACGGTTAAAATTGTCAAACTAATTTTGTTATTAGATAGATAATTGTTTGTTTATTTAGTTAAATTTAAAGTGTTGGTTAAAGTTTATTTATTCGATATTAGAAAGATAACATATAAAGTCTAGCTTTTAAATTATGATTTCACGTATTAGGCGAAAAAGAAAAATTATCAGACCCTGCCTGGCCTTAGCCCAGCCTTGGCGGAAAATCCAATTTGCTCCAGATCTCTGACCTCAGGTAAATGCTATTGCTGTCACTTCTTGGTAAGGGAAGGTTTGTTATAAAACTTTGGGCTGAAAGTTTTTTGACCGCTGTGTATTGGTGTTTTCAAAGCAGACACTACTACCAAACCTGAAGGTACTCATAAGCACACTCTAGACAATACTTCTTATTGACTCTAATTGAAAAGATAAACTTCATGTTTTACTTAGTATGAGCATCTAAGACCTCATTGAGAGGTTACTGAGGCCGCAGAAAAAGGAAACCACCGTCCATTTTCCCATTTTCTCAATTTTTGGTCTTAATATTTCCATTGAAAATTAAACAGACTGCAGAGTCTATCCATTTATCTGAGATGTCTGCAATGAATGCATGTAGAAATTAGTGCATATATTAATAGCCCAGCAAACTCCTTTCTTTTAGTCAGTAAGTGGTACAATAGTTGCTCATTTTACAGTAGGCAGGGTGATCTACCTCTGTGGAATCCCACTGTTACTGTGGGGAATTAATGCAATGGGACAGCACTGACCTGATAATGCCCTTCTGCTTGGCTGCAACTTCGAAAGCAAAAACACCAACAGTAGCATCATTACTGTCTGCTGTCCTTCTCTTCCTCGCCTTTTTAACTCCATAGTCGTGACAATATGGGCTGATTATGGAGAACAAATATATAACTAGAAGTGCAGGTACACCAACTCTACCTCTACCTAAATTGAAGGTGGAAGAATATTTGCATGATATGCAAATTATCCTGTATTTATTTCCATCCATATACACATGGTTTGAAAGGGGAAATTTAGAGGGAAGTAAGTCCATGCAGTACACCAGTACACAGTGTGCTCATGGTAACATTTCAGAGAAAATAGGAACCTGATAACATCCAGCAGAGCAGCAGTGGAGCCTTTTACTCCAAGTCACAGTTATCATAAAAGGAGGATATGTATATTTATATACTACACAACCATTCTTAAACCTATATAAATATCCATTTTGTCCAGATCTCCGTCTTAGTGTTGCGTGACACAGTTGTGAATAAAGCAGTTTGTGTTTTCATTGATTCTGATTGGTTCTCTGACAACTGACTTGTTGAAATGCATTCTCCTTTAACAGCTTCACTTCCCCTACCTGATAAAATCACCTCTATTTCAGTTCAGCTATTTAATTATTGTAAGGGGAAAACAATAAGTTACATATTTACATTAATTGTAACCTAAATTTGATCTATTCAGTAATGCCACTGTGGCATGCTTGTTTAAAGCTAAAAGCATCCGCCTGCAGACATAGACACACACACAGTCATCATGTATGCGTCAACCTCCTGCCCCAGATCTCACAGTCATACTAGCATACGTGAACTTGCTGCCTCCTGTTGGTGAAAGAAGTGACCTAGAGAGTAAGTCAACACTGGGTATAAAAGGCAATTAAGAAGATGCCACCAAATCTGTTTGACTGTCTGCACTGCTTTGAAGTTCAACTTTTGACCTTAGCTAAACCTTTCAAGAAATGATGGAGGGTGCAGGAGGGAAAGTACTGCATTTGTACTGTGAACCACAAGAAAGGATGAACAGTCTCAGAAACAAACATGCCACACATAAACCTAATTACCAACTCTTAAGCCAGATAGAGAATAGAGATTAGAGAACTTCAATTATCCAAGCACTTGGCAATCATGGGACACAAGACCCCCCTTTTAAAAGAAAGACAGGCAGTCAACCACTAAAAATGACATAGGAGGTTAAAGGAAAATATCATACAGAAATAGACAACCAAAAACTCTGAAATGGTTTACCTGAAGGCCAAAAATATATATATATTTTTTTCTCCAAAATCATTCACCTACAGCTGGAAAAAATGAAGACAGCTCTAAATGCTTTATATGTATTTAAAAGTAAACAGGCAAAGACACATGCTTAAATCAGTTGAAATGTCTAAAAAGTTTCTGTTCTGTCTCTGTCGCTACTAAAAAACTCCTTCCTTTGACTCTACATTACTGACGTTCATCTGTTAATATGTATTTGGGGAAAATATCAGTAAATCATGTATTTTCCAGGAATTTCTCTCTCACACCATTTCTCAGAACTAAATGACTGTTTACCACTGACTCATTATTTCCTGTTAAGAAATAATGTGGGTAACATTATGAAGTTGCCTGCTTCTCATTTCAAAGTTATATAATTTTTCATGGATTTTATTCTTTTTTGTCTTTCTTACTTCTGCTTCGTGTGGATCCAGTAATGAACTACTAACTGGTACATATGTTATATTCTGCATAGGCAGATGTGTACATGCTAGCCCCTATTAGGATGTATCAGTTGAAAACTTCACTTTTGTGATACAATTAATTAAATTTGCTGTATTGTTTTGGACAAATACATTCATATACTATGCTACTTATACTAATATCTATGTTATAATTAGTTTTTTTAAAGAAACTACAAAGCAATTATGGTGAAGGGGGTGTGATAAAAATAAGACTAATGAGAGGCAAGAAGAGCCACAAATAGAGATGGTAATTAATCCTCTGAGGTCTAAACTGTCATCTGCGATGACCCCAACCCAAGCTCTGAACACTTGCTGTGTCAATATGTGTGGAAGACAAGCAAAAAGTGCTTAAATACATATACAAAAAAATGTGTGTGTTAGTTACAATAATTACTTTTCTTGCCTCATAATAGCCAACACTTTGGAGAACAAAAATAACAAAAGTTTGATATTTTATCACGGGGTTAGGATTAAGGTCCTGATCTGGCCCCATCTGTTTCTGTGAACTGGGTCGGACAATCTTGTTAAATTAAGCTGCATTAGTTCTGCAACACGCTCATCAGCACAGAGGCTGAACTCCCTGTGAAACCGCTGTGCTGTTATTAAGCAAAATGTCATGTTCCACATTTGGTACACTCTATGACTTTACATTGTACATCATTCAAACTGCACTGTAAAACAGCTGTGTTAACAGATTAAATAACTCACACGAGGCATCAGCAAACAGCTTGTTTCTGTTGTGCTAACGTGTAAGAAACACAGACGTGCAGAGAAGGTGCAAGCTTTGATGAGAAGTGCTTATAGGTCTGTTGTGGTTTGGCAGAAACTAAGTCAGCAGTCAAAGCCTAGACACACACGAACATTATGACTTTACTTCTGATAAGCTCTGAACTAGAATGCAATGTTTTAAAATGTACAGAACAGTGTCCACATGAAAATAATGTCTACTGTGATACAAATCTGATCGGCTATCAAAGTGAAACTGAAAGGAGGAACTGGGCGAGTAATCAACCTTATCACTTCAGAAGTCTAAAAAAAGATTTGTGATGGAGGCTGCTAAATGGGAATTTAACCAAGAAATTGTCTTCCAAAATTTGGAAAGTTAGACATCTTTAACATATATCATTGGCTTTCTCAGTGGATGAACCTTTTGTCATCTGGATGACAAGCAGGCAGCACTTTAATTATCACAAAGTCAAGAGGGAATTTCTCACATTAAAACTTTGGCAGTTCTACTAAGTTATTACTTTTGGCTCTTATCTATCTGCTGATTCCTAGAATCACCACATTATCAAGTCAAAATGAGAAGAAATTACTATGGGGACTGTACTAGGAACATGACAGATAACGTGCAACACACTTCTTGAGAGAGTGTGTCAGTAACAGTCTATTGAGCAACCAGACTGACAGCTTCCAAAAAGGTCTATGTGGTTAATTGTGGGGATCATTTAAAGGTCACAACCTACCTGAGTATCGCTGCTGATCATATCAATCCCTTCCTGGCCACAGTTTACTCAGCAACACTAACAGACGGATGGATAAATGGCTATAAATGAAATGAAAAGTCCAACTGAGATGGTAACTGAAACTAATAGACATTCTAAGCTGTGATTGCCTGAGTTGCCTTTAATATAGTCTGAATTGTGTCATGTTTCAGTCAGCGGTATTCTTCATGGCCATTGGTAGCTGCTTAAATTGCTTTCCTCAAATTAAAAAAAAAAAATTAACACAGGATCTGCCCACTTTGTATCGCCAGCTGTCACTTGAAGTCATTGAACGTGTCTGATCACAACATCAGTGCTTGCTGCTCGCTGTGTGGATACTACTTTGGAGCAACATAATCCACAAGCAACATGCATATGTGTCACAGTGAGAGCAGGCAAAGGACAAACACACTCTCACAGTCGAAAGAAGACTTAAGCAGAGAAATTAGCTCACATTTTTAAATTTTTCATGTGATTTGTCTTCATCCTATGTCATTCATCATAAAAAGTTTCATTGTGCATTCCTTCATATCATTATTATTGTTATTATTACTCTTGTTGTTATTATTATTATTAAAAAGCTTCTTGGACTCAATAGGCAACGTAAAACGTAACAGTTTTTTTTGTAGATTTCCCTACACCTTAATAAAGATTGTATGCATTAAAACATGACCCAATACACCTACACCAATCTGTCTTTGATAAAATAATCAAATTGCCTCCCTACGGACTTCCCGTGTTGCATGTCTGCATCACATGAGCTCTTGACTTGAAACGCACTCTTTCCGCCTGTACGCAAGTGTGTGTGTGTCTGTGTGCGTGTGTTCGGATGTCTGACTAAAGCAGATCTTGTAGCCTCACAGGAAACAAAGCGTAGGCGAATACACATAGGACTATAAATGGTGACTCACACTGTCTACACATGCTTCTAAAAAAGGCACTCAAGGCAAACAAACCCACCGGAAGATGCTTGTCTTGCAATAATCAGCCAAATCGGCGCATTTTTCATTAAATGAAAGACACGTGGGAGCGACGTATATGTGAGGGGAATGCTTTTTGATGGCTGACAATTCAAAAACGTATCCGCATTAATGATTTGCTGATTTATTTTGAATGATTGGCTCTGTAGACATTGAAAGCGCATCTATATATTACACTAGGCTATTTGCTACAGTGCAGAATTCAGTGACAGAGCATGTGAAGGATGAATGAGACCAAATGCGACTGATTAAAAAGCAATTTGTTCATTTTAGTTTATGGATTGCTCAAAAAACCCTAAAAAACAGACAATGTGTGGAATGTTCGTGTATTGCTATATGAACATGTTGTAGATTGCAAACTAAATGCATTTCTTGCCATCATTTTAGCTTCGGACATGTGGCTACAGGGATATCACTGCTGCTGATGCTGAGCGGCAGTCCCCGCCATATAGTCGACACCGGTGTATGAAAATAGGCACGCTTACCTTGTAAATCAGCGCTTATTAGTTCACTTCTTCCCATATAATCTTCTGTCTACAGTCTCGTGTGCTGAAAAACTAGCTGCAGATGTGGTGCACTGACTGCAATGCTGCTGCTTAGCGATCCTCTTTTATGGAGGCAGCGGGATTTAATCGCGGTGTGGCCACTTTTGTATGGAGGATGATCGGTGCCGCCATAAAAAATAAAATAAAATAAATTAATTAATAAATGAACAAATACACACATATGAGCAAAAATAGAGTATATTACGATTACGCATGCATGTTTATTCATTTCTTGTCTTCTTCCTTTTAGTATTAAATTGTGTTAGTCTGAATAAAATATCACTGTAAGATATGTATGTAAAATTATACAGTAAATAACTGTAAAATGGCAACGGTAAATTAACATTAAATCAAAAAGAGTAAATGATTGTAATATGTATATTAAATTTCTGTAAATTGAGAAACAGTGATTTGCATTTATTTTTACACTGCTAATTAGTTGAAAATATATTAATTTACAGTAATATGGCACATTGTCTTTGAAAACAACAGGAAAAATCTGTAACATTATCTACAATTTACAGTGGCCCCTAGAGACAAAGCACGTACAAACTCCAAAACACATGCAAACTCCAAAACACTTGCAAACTCCAAAACACATGCAAACCCCAAAACACATGCAAATTCCAAAACACAACGGAAGTGCTCCAGGAACGCTAGGGGCACTGTTGAGCTTTTGTTACCTAGTAACTACACAAGCCAGGAAGTACCAATGACTGGATTTGGGCTGTATCCCAATTCAGGGTTTGCAGCCTTAAAGACCGCATTTTAAGGCCAATTATCAAATCAAATCAAATCAAATCACTTTTATTGTCACATCGCATGTGCAGGCACACTGGCACAGCACATGCGAGTGAAATTCTTGTGTGCGAGCCCCACAAGCAACAGAAATGTGCAAACACAACAACACAAACCAGCAAATA
>NW_005187548.1:281132-288684 GCF_000239375.1 Pundamilia nyererei | reverse complement strand
CATCGCAATTCCATTACTTTTTATCATGGCTTACCTTGGTGTGGTTTGCAAAGTGCTTCAGAAAGATGAGGAAATCTGTTTCTTGCACCCATCCTGATTTATTTCCACTACCAATACTTCCTACTGGTCCATCTCTGACTCAGTAGTCTGCATAATGTATGTGTGGGAACACAAACAGTGAAGTAATTGTGTTGCCAATGGCATTAACCGCATGTACAAAAGCGACCAGTGAACCTCTTTCTGCTGATGTCGTTGCCCCAACTTGTTTAATATAAGTTAAAGTAATAGTGTGGTAAGTTGTAACATACATTATTGTTACAACTAACCCAAAGTGTTGCTGTTACAGCTGACCCAGACTCCTATAGCCATGAACTAGCTAACATTACAGCCAACGGCTAAAACACTAGCACTAAAGACTTACACAGAATATATCCCCATAGACATACAAATAACATAATTTAAGTTTGTAAATAGTAACCATTGTCCTTAATGTAAATATGTAAGAAAAATTGTGTATGTTTCTGTTCCATGTCCTGTGTGCTGTTTGTTTGTATATTTGTCTTTTTGGCTGCTGTTACAACCAAATTCCCCCTTGTGGGACAATTAAAGGATTATTCTATTCTTCTATTCTATTTGTTTTTGAAATGGGTAGTTTGCTTTATTGTGCTTTGTATTTGCTTTCAGACTGCAAGGAAAGAACGCTAATCTACACCGAGCATCTGAAGAACAACATGCAAGTCCTCAAACACATTGGATCCAAAACCTGTTCCAGTCCCTCTGACACGATCAGAGACTGTTTTAAAAGCATTCTACTATCAAGTCTGGATAAAAAGAAACTTTGTCATCCACTGCAAGTATCAAGTGTTTTAAATTTTGCTTGACTGTTTATTATGTACTTATTTGTTTCTGGTTGTATTAAGTTTGATATTAATTAGATCAGTGCCTTTTTGGTCATTAATTTATTATTTAATATTAACTGTTTAATTTAATCATTGTCTCTGTTGGTTTTTATTAACGTTTCTAGCAAACTATAACAAAAAGTCAAAGAATGTAAGTTTTATGCCAATCAGTCCTGTTATGTTTATTGCCTCATTTGTTGGACCTTAATTTTGTAGACGACATTCTGGCTACAACAGCTGCCAATAATTTACTGTAAATATGAACTTTTGAATAAAAAGACGTGTTTTGTATTATACAGGTCTTTTGTGCTTTGTCAACAGGAGATCGTAATCAAGCTTATTAAAAATGTATTTTAACTGGTTTGCATTATATTAGTTTTTTATTTCAATGTAATTATTGTACAAAACCAAAGTTCACTGTGAATTTTACATTTCTCTACAAAGTATACCGTTATGTATTCTGCATTATCACTATATTTTCCACGGTGAAATTCTGGCAACCACAGATGCCAGTATTTTACCGTAATATTCAACTTTTTAATATTTATTTTATACAGTTTCACTGTATTTAACAATGTAAAATTGTAATCAGGTTAATGGAATGTTTGTTGTTTTTACATGAGTTACCATGAACAGGTTTATGATTCTTTAATGTGAATTTTACATTTATCAACATAGCATACCGTTATATATTTTACATTATCACTATGTAGCTGCAACCACAGCTGCCAGTAATTTACCGTAATATTAAACTTTTTAGTCTGATACCGTTCCACACATTACAAGACTACAGTACACTTTAACTCTACAGGGTGGGCCATTTATATGGATACACCTTAATAAAATGGGAATGGTTGGTGATATTAAAGTCCTGTTTGTGGCACATTAGTATATGTGAGGGGGCAAACCCCTCAAGATGGGTGGTGACCATGGTGGCCATTTAGAAGTCTTTCAATAGGAAGAGGGCCATGTGACACATCAAACTTATTGGTAATGTCACAAGAAAAACAATGGTGTGCTTGGTTTCAACGTAACTTTATTCTTTCATGAGTTATTTGCAAGTTTCTCTTTGTTCACAGCCATTGACATGTCGAAGAGGTTAACACGTGAGGAGCAGATCAAAATTATGTTGATATCTGGTGAACGCAGTAACCGGGTCATTGCAGCAGATTTCAATGCAAGACACCTTACGAGACCACCCATCTTCCATGCTACAGTTAGCAAACTGCTTGCTAAGTTTCGTGAAACTGGTTCAGTGTTGGATTTGCCAAAATGTGGACGCAAGAAAACTGTCACTAATGAAGAAACATCAGTGGCTGTCCTAGCTTCATTCAGCAAGAGTCCACAGCGTAGCACTAGTCGCATGTCACTGGAGAGTGGCATTAGTGGAACATCCCTTCGGCGGATATTAGCTACTCACAAATGGCACCCTTACAAACTCCAGATACTGCAGCATCTCAACGAGGATGACCCAGATCGGCACACAGAATTTGCAGAATGGGCAAAACAAAAATTGGAACAGGACCCTCAGTTTACGCAGAAGATTTTGTTCAGTGATGAGGCAAACTTTTATGTGAATGGTGAAGTTAACAAACAAAACCACCGCTATTGGTCTGACACTAACCCACATTGGATGGATCCCTCCAAGACTGTTGGAACAACAAAAGTGATGGTTTGGTGTAGTATATGGGGTACAACGATAGTAGGTCCATTCTTCATCAATGGAAACCTCAAGGCCACTGGATATTTGAAATTGCTACATGATGATGTGTTTCCCTCTTTATGCACTGAAGCTGGCACGTTCCCTGAGTTTTCCAGCAAGATGGTGCACCACCACATTATGGGTGCCAGGTCCGAGCATTCCTAGATGAACAGTTTCCTGGAAAGTGGATTGGTCGTCGTGGGCCAGTTGAATGGCCCCCAAGGTCTCCCAATCTGACCCGCTTGGACTTTTATCTTTGGGGTCATCTGAAGGCAATTGTCTATGGTGTGAAGATACGAGATGTGCAGCACCTGAAACTACAGATACTGGATGCTTGTGCTGGCATTTCTCCTGCGGTGTTGCTATCAGTGTGTGAAGAGTGGGAGAAGAGGGTTGCATTGACAATCCAACACAATGGGCAGCACATTGAACACATTTTATAAGTGGTCAGAAACTTGTAAATAACTCATGAAAGAATAAAGTTACGTTGAAACCAAGCACACCATTGTTTTTCTTGTGACATTACCAATAAGTTTGATGTGTCACATGGCCCTCTTCCTATTGAAAAAACAAAAGTTGTATCCAAGATGGCCGACTTCTAAATGCCCACCATGGTCACCACCCATCTTGAGGAGTTTGCTCCCTCACATATGGTGAGGGGGCAAGACATGTGGTCTTTGGTCGGCTTTGCTTTGCTTGCCAGTGTGTGGACAACCTGATTACCCCACATACATATTTTATGAGTCTTTTTTTACTCAGAAGTACCACTGCAGGACTTGGTTGTGCATTAGCAACAAAAAGTTTAATTTGAGCCTGAGAGGGTTAAGGCTTGTGCACACCTGTTCAAATAAATTGTTTTTAAATTAGCATAACAGTTTTTCTTGATTGCTTTGAGCTGCTTAAAGAAACTGGAACCCACTTAGTTTTCATCATCACTATCTCAGCAGAGCAAAAGACACATCTTGGAAATGTGTTAACCATTTCTCACTGGATTGACAGTGAGAGTCAGTTAACACAGATGTCATTCAAGCAGTCCAAACCCCACTGTTTTAGTTATGGTACCCAAACAGAAATCACTTATTTCTAACTATTAGAAACTACCTAGATCAGCAGTTCCCAACCTTTTTTGCACCACGGACTGGTTTACAATACTTCACAGACCTTTAAGGTGCCACAGATAAATACAACAAAATAAAACCAGTGCCGGTACCAAAAAAAAGAAAATTTTATTTATAACACACGGGAAAAGACCCAGGGAAACAGTTAATCATGAAAACAATACAAAATAACGATAAAAAATGATAAAATCCTGAAAACTATAAATTTCACACCTGAGCCTCAGCTCTCGCAGCCTGGTATCAAACGACTTACGAACCGGTACCAGGGGGTTAGGGACCGCTGACCTAGATCAGTATGAAAACAATGAGCACCTATTTGACACTCCTTCATACAAATCTTCACTTAGCAGTCGTCTGCAGGCCTTCAAACATGCCACATCGTTGTAGTTTTTTACCAGCATGTATGGAGGTGTAAGGCAGATGAGAGTGAGTATCAAAAGTGGCAATTTCTTATATTGTAATAGATTTTATTTTGGTTTACATGTATAATGTGTAATACAGTGATATGCAAAAGTTTGGGCACTCTTGTTAATTTTCATGATTTTTCTTTATAAATCATTGGTTATTTGGATCAGCAATTTCATTTAAATATATCATATACCAGATGAACACAATGATATGCTGTGGACTGGTGAAACTAAAATGGAGTTATCTGGACATAAAAGGAGGTGGTATGCATGGCGGAAACAGAACACAGCAGTCCAAGAGAAAGACTTGCTACCCACAGTAAAATTTGGTGGCGGTTCCATCATGCTGTGGGGCTGTGTGTCCAGTGCAGGTACTTGGAAACTTCTTAAAGTTGATGGTCACATGGTTTCCAGTCAATATCAGCAGATTCTTGAGAACAATGTTCAAGAATCAGTCACAAAGTTGAATTTGCCCTGGGGCTAGATATTTCAACAAAACAAGACCCTAAACACTGCTCAAAATCTACTAAGGCATCTATGCAGAGGAACAACTACAGTGTTCTGGAATGGCCATCTCAGTGCCCAATTCAATTCAATTCAATTTTATTTATGTAGTGCCAAATCACAACAAAAGTCGCCTCAAGGCGCTTCATAGATACAGAGAAAAACCCAACCCAACAATCATATGACCCCCTATGAGCAAGCACTTTGGCGACAGTGGGAAGGAAAAACTCCCTTTTAACAGGAAGAAACCTCCAGCTGAACCAGGCTCAGGGAGGGGCGGCCATCTGCTGCGACCGGTTGGGGTGAGAGAAGGCTCTATGGTGTGTCTTAAAGCGGGCCGTCCATGCTCAGAAACCATCAAACCTGACTGATCTGGAGATGTTTCGTAAAGACGAATGGTCCAAAACACCTTCTACCAGAATCCAGACTCTCATTGGAAGCTATGGGAAGGCTTTAGAGCCTGTTATTTCTGCAAAAGGAGGATCTACTAAACATTGATGTAATTTTTCTGTTGGGTGCCCAGATTTATGCACCTCCCTAATTTATTTGAAGTAACTATTGCACACTTTCTGTATATCCTATAAACTTTATTTCACTTCTCAAATAGCATTGTGTTTGTCTGCTATATGATATATTTAAATGACATTGCTGATCCAAACAGTACGGAAGAGGATTAGGGCCACCGGAAAATTAGACATAGGCACGTCTTTTTTTCTTCTTTTCCAGAATTCTGAGATTAAAGTCGAAATTCTGACCTTCTTTTTTTTTTTCAGAATTCTGGAAATGAAGAAAAAAACATGAACCCACTCCCCCACTCTAATTTAAACTGAGCTAATATTCTTCCTGAAGTAGTAAAATGCCCACGTTTTAAAATTTGATATGTTATAACAAAATATGATAACTAACAAATAAAATGTTATTATCTAATATGGGTTTATAAGCTTTACAAATTACAACATTCTCTTTTGTCTGACCTTGGGTTTTCTTATCAATTGATTTTGTTTGAAAAACCCATACAAAATAACCCTCCCTTTTTCACAGTAATTATGTGATGGAATAAACTGATCTTGCCCAGAATATAAGTCACTTAAAATAACTGAGAGAATTTGATGAACCATCAGTTCAAATAGTTCACAGGAGTTTAATTAAATAGCTCTAAAAAAAAAAAGAAAAAGAAAAAGTTTCTCACCAATTTGCAATTCATCAGAAACTTATGTTGTGCCTTTGTGTAATTAACGTCTCCTAACAGATGTTTCAGCATGGCCACTGCGTACTCTGTGACCACTAGAGCATGCTATTACTGCTACTCACACTTGTGTCTGGAGCTTAATGCTCATACATAAGCATTTTCTATTTAGGTAAGCCATTTGGAAAAACATCCTATTTTTCTACAGTCAGCAGATGTGATTAGTAAATGTTCTAATAATAATGATATTCCAATGAAAACTTTGACTCACCCCTGAATGAGTCATAAATGGGGAGTAGCCTTTTTAATTTTTTTAAGATGACACATGAATTTACTGTCAGTTTGATTCTCAAAAACATGTGCATCAAATTACCAGCTTTCTGCCTTGTTTTGGTTTGTCTGATGAAGTCACACTTCTCTGCCGACATTCTTTCTGATAGTGTATTACAGATGTGGTGAACACCCGACAAGTGTCCACAGTGTATTATGGCTGCTTTGAAATAAATTAAATTTGATAGACCAGCCTTATTCTGAAAAGCCTCACTGTAAAAGCCAGAGAAGTGCAGAAGATAAATAAAGAATGTTGGGATGAAAAGCAGAGGTTGTACACTCACCCATCCAAATCATTCAATTCAGGTATTCTGATCACTTCCATGGCCACAGGTATATAAAATCTAGTTCCCTACCACAGGGTTAGAGGCGGTGTACACCCTGAAGAGGTCACCAATCTGCATGCAGTGCTGCATTGACTGACTCTTTATGACCACTAGAGTGCGATGTTCTCCAGCATTTGGCATCTAACCGTCCCTCTGTTATGTCAGGATGGTGTACAGTACATATACCCAAGGGACCAAATGAAAACCTGAATGAAAACCAGTGAGAATTCACTGATTAGAAACAGTTTTTCCTATCATCAACCTCATCTTCAGTCATTTTTTTGCGATTTCTTTGTGATTCTTCTCAGGTGTCTGGGCTCTTTTCTAACTGTTTTTGCTGCACTGCTACTGTAGTGACTATGCTTGTAGAAATGCTTTTTTCTAAAGCCTATATATACAATCATCCGGATATAGAGGATATATATATGGAGAGACCGCCCGCATATAGACACACGCACACACACGAGTGTGTATATAATGTAACATGACAAGATCCAATAAAAATAGAAAAATCAGAAAAATAGATGCAATAAAGAACCAACAACTTGAGAGAAATAACATAATAAAAAAATAAATGAGTTAGTAACCACAAGTTACAAGGTGGGTACAGGCTGATAAGTTTCTGTTTTGTGCAGAGACCATCAGACTCAGGCCAAAGTGTAATTAAATCCAGCTCAAAAGCTCACCTTGTGCATTATCGAGTGTCATTGCCATGTGAATACAAGTATGCAGAATGTTTTTGTGTGTGTGTGTGTGCGTGTGTGTGTGGGTGTAGGTGGGTGGGGAAGGGGGGGGCAGACTGGACAAATAAGTTACTTCATTTGTCCAGTAAGAAACTGCTGCCTGGTTAACCATGATTAATACCCACTGAACAGTTATCTGCGGTTTGGGCTGTGAGGCGCCAGGTCTACTGTTGTGAACCAGCATGGTATCTTCATTAATCAAAGCTGGAGCTGCTGTCTAGTTAGCATTCATCATAAATTGTATGATGATATTCAGATGATTCAGTGTGTGTGTGTGTGTGTGTGTGTGTGTGTGTGTGTGTGTGTGTGTGTGTGTGTGTGTGTGTGTGTGTGTGTG
>NW_005187548.1:268069-281112 GCF_000239375.1 Pundamilia nyererei | reverse complement strand
GTGTGTGTGTGTGTGTGTGTGTGTGTGTGTGTGTGTGTGTGTGTGTGTGTGTGTGTGTGTGTGTGTGTGTGTGTGTGTGTGGGTAGGTGGTTGGGTGTGGCGAATGTGTATACCAAGCTGGCCTGGATGGGGTGGGGGGTTGGAGGCTGGAAGTACCAGAAAAATCAATGCATGCGGAGAAAGGCTGTTCTCAGCAGTAAGGTGTCCGAAGCTCGGTAACCGAGTCTTTCTCTGCAGAATTAATGAGAGGGCTTTTCATGGCCATAGAGATCTGTCGACTTCCATCCCAACAGTGGCCTAAGAACGGAGGAGATGGTGATGTAGAGCCAGGGACTTGGACGACATTATAAAGGCCAAACAAAAGACAGAGTAGCAGGAGGCTGCTCAAACACAAACGAGGGACTTAAAAAAAAAGCTCCCCCCTGCAAAAGAACATGTGCCAAACACTCAACCACATAACACAGATATAGAAATGTACATAAGAGGCACCATGCTCTTACTATATATTATCAAGACACAAGCATTTCTTTGGCTATATGTTTGGGATCACTTTAGATTTCATTGTCATTCTTTTTTTTTTTACACTTATTTTTTTTGCTTGTTTGTTTTTTTGGGGCCATAGCATATGTTCTTAGTGTTCAGTGGGATATACAAACTTCTTCAATAATTTAAAAAAAGATTTGCTTTCTCTGCACACATTTGGTTTGCAGAGACACTCAAACTAGGCCTCCCCTTCTTTGTCCTGTTGTTTGACTCCAGTGGGGACTGATTTACAAGGCTGAACTTCATGTTGTATTCTTTAAGATCTGAAACTAACTAGTTAGACCCAATTCATCAGTAAAGTGGACAATGAGGTTTAAGCTCAACTGTGCAGAGATTGATTTTCTAGACTTCCCTATAGCTGAACTTTTTTTGAATACACGAAAGGAACTTCTACACTGTCTTTTCTTTTCAGACTTGGAAGCCAATCTTTTATATGTCGTTTTTATTTTGTGATCATTTGATTAAATTTCTCTGTTGTCATAGGGTGCCATAGGGTGAGAGGCAGGGTACACCCCAGACCGATTACTGGCAAATTTAGAATTGCCTGTTATTCTAACTGTATGCATATGTTTCAAGGGGAAGCTGGAGTGCCGCGAGGGAGCCTGTGCAGACACAGGGAATACATGCAAACTCCACCAGGAAAGAAATTTGAACCCACGAGTTTCCTACTGTGAGCCATCGGTGCCTTTGAGCCAACAAAACAGATTTGATCCATTTGAGTATAGACACTGGACCTGTGGGTGTGTCCTGTGGTATCTGCCACCAGTATGTTGCTCATCATTGCTCATCATTGCTCATCGTTGCTAGCTCATCATTAGGCTGTTCAAAATTTTACAGCTACATGTCAGGTTCCTCAAGCTGTTATTGAGTATCTCTTGTGGTAAAAATGTCTCCATGGAGAGGAGGGCTTTGTCTGCACCAGTGCTAAAATTAGTGATAAATGCTACAACAACATAGACAGCATGGTGGCACGGTGGTTAGCACTGTTGCCGCACAGCAAGAGGGTCCTGAGTTCAATTCCACCATCAGGCTGGGGTCTTTCTGTGTGGAGTTTGCATGTTCTCCCCGTGTTTGCGTGGGTTCCCTCCGGGTACTCCGGCTTCCTCCCACCGTCCAAAGACATGCAACTTGTGGGGATAGGTTAATTGGATAATCCAAATTGTCACTAGGTGTGAGTGCGAATGGCTGTCTGTCCCTGTGTGCTGGCCCTGCGACAGACTGGCGACCTGTCCAGGGTGTACCCCGCCTCTCGCCCTATGACAGCTGGGATAGGCTCCAGCGCCCCCCGTGACCCTGAAAAGGATAAGCGGAAGTAAATGGATGGATGGATGCTACGATAACCGGAGTGTGAATGCATGCCACTGTTGATAAGCTCCTGGTGGATGTGTACTGTATCATCTTAAAAAGATGGTTATGTTGCCCTTAAGTGGTCCAAACAATACAGCATAAAAATACACATAAACATGATTACTTTATTTGTGGTAATACTTATATTGGTGCTCAAGGGAAAAGAAAGTGTAGAGCTTTTCTCTTTTTCTTTTTGTTTTTATCAAGGTCAGGATTAGGGCTGGGCCATATCATATCGTTTACGGTAATAATGTCGGGCAATGATAAGAAAATGAAATATTGCGATAGAATATGGGTAAAACGCGCATGCAGTGTTTTCATACGCACATGGAGGAAAAAGTGTGCCGGCGACGGAAAATGAGAAGGGCAGAAGCGGATGTTGAATGAAACGGATGAACCAGAATTGGTTTGTAAAAATGCTGCAACTTTACTGGTGTGGAACTGGTTAAGCTTTCGTCCATCAGATACACAACAAAGAACTATTTTTGGTAGAGCATGCTAGCGGGCCGTCGTTATTACAGTGTTTTTTGGAAAATACGGCACACTTAAAATCAATCCTTTGATTTTTCTGAAAATCGACAGTGCTCCTTATAATCCCGTGTGCCTTATGTATGAATTCTGGTTGTGTTTACTGACCTCGAAAAAACGACTTTATGTGGTACACGGTGCTCGAAAATTTGTAAAATGTTTTAGTACGACTTTGCTAAGCTACGAAGCTGCACCGCTTGATGGATTGTCGGAGCATTACGGCTATTGTAGGCAGGCGCCTCGCGGAGTGATACGTACTTTGCTTCAACATAATATTACCGTATTGTGTGTGTATAACCTCTTTTTAAGTTTTGTGGATATTATACATGGTTATGCTGAGGATATGTCGGCCAATTTCCACTGGAAATGCCTTTTGGTTAAACTGTCAGCAAGGAATTTGCATTTGCACTGTTAAATTTTTATATAACTTTAATGCACATAAAAAAAAGCTGCTTGTTTAAGTGAAAATACATTGATGGGGTTTTTTTTGCACTAATAAAGTTGTGGAGATGTAAAGTATTTTGTCTAGTGTCAATTATATTGTCAGTTATATCGTTATCGCAAATTTTCAAATGTATATCATGATAAATATTTTTCGTCATATCGCCCTGCTCTAGTCAGGATATGAATACATTTTCCATCTTTCCAGTCAACGGCATACATACAGACACACGAACACAAACACACACACAATGTAGTCAGTAATAATCAGTTGTCACATCTTGGTTTCAACACTGACTGAAGGCAGCTCTCTTTACAGCTTAGGCTTTATTGTAACAGTTGGAAGTCCATTCAGGTTATTGCGCTGTATAAAGAAAAGCAAGCTGGAGAAAACTTTACAATATTTCTTTATGAGGAGCAGGCACTCATGTGCATTACATGGCGTGGATAATGTGCCGTGTAAAAGTGAAGGATTACCTACAGTTGAGTGATGCAATGCTCCACAAATAATCCTGTTCAGTGTTGATGAATATCCCAGTCTCGATCAGTCCTGGGCATCCATCTGCTTTATTGGGCAGCTGTTGGTACAGCAGACCACCGTAATAATATATACAGTATTAAAAGTAAAGAGCAATTTTTTTTAGAGGCAAAGTAGTTGAAGTCATTTTTACAGGATGACTTGTCCTCTTGGTCCTGATTGCATTCGATGTGTGGGCATCGTTCACTTTGATTAGCGGAGATATCACAGAAAGTTCAGGTTCAGGTACTTCTCCATGTTGAGCACTAGAGGGCCCACTCATCTCTCTCTGCTGTGTTGTCCTCAGTTTGAAACCACTGGTATGACATATTAGTTGTCCCTCTGAAAATTGCCAACAATTTCTCCCTGTTCCTAGTAATTAAAAGCCTATTACTCAACCTGCAGTATGTATTTGTGCAGGCTGTTTATATCTTTGCTATATTTCTTGACTGTTAACTAGGTATTATTGCTTTTACATTGATCTTGGTGACAGATAACAGCAATAGAACTCTAAATGCAGAAGGGAGCTGAAGACAATTAGCCGAGCTTGTTGTGCCTTCAGACAGTACAAAGCATGGGGAGCCTTGCTTGAAAAAAAGGGTTTTGTTTTTATTATTTGTTTTTATTCACCACCTTTCAAAATAAAAGTAGCATAAATGACAAAGAAGAACGACAAAGCACAAAAGACCTATAAAATGAGAAGGGAAGTTCAAAGATAAAAATAATTTTTATTTACTTGCTGGTATTACATATCTGTTTTTATTTTCCCTGTTTATCAAAATACTAGAATTAAATAAATGCTTAACGGTGTTGGATAAAACTACAGCAAATAATTGCTACTATTTAAAAAATGTGCATTTTTGTCGACATCACAACATCACGATTGCTTTTGTCCTCAGCAAATTGGTACTGTGTCCTTTAGCTTGCATGCAAGAGACCAACTGGTTTGCAAATAGTCACTAAGTAACCACGAGTGTAATTGTTTACATCATTTTGCATCACAGTTGCAAACTGATGTGGAGAGAGTTTGCCTTCAGAGTAAAAGTTGTGCTTTACCCATTAATTCAAAAATTTCAAAAGCCACAACTTTTCCTTTGATGGTGAAGAGTCATATTTGGTAAATGGCCTGTATTTGTATAGCGCTTTTACTAGTCCCTAAGGACCCCAAAGCGCTTTACACGTCCAGTCATCCACCCATTCACACACACACATTTACACACTGGTGATGGCAACCTACATTGTAGCTACAGCCACCCTGGGACGCACTGACAGAGGCGAGGCTGCCGGACACTGGTGCCACCGGGCCCTCTGACCACCACCAGTAGCCAACAGGTGAAGTGTCTTGCCCAAGGACACAACGACCAAGACTGTCCAAGCCGAGGGGTTCGAACCGGCAACCTTCCGATTACAAGGCAAACTCCCAACTCTTGAGCCACAATCGCCCGTGGCAATTTGTGTCATACTCGTCACAGTTTCATCACTGCTCAGCAAGTAGTTGGAAAGTGTTTGCAAACAAGCCTGTCTCCATGCAATCTATGGGCATATGTTAGGGACAGAAGCAATCACAGGGGGGTTTTCAGCACAGCAGTGTATGCCTCTTTATGACTTCTTCACCAAGGTACATTCAGCAACCTCCTACAACTACTCACAATTGGCCAGGGAAGACACATCCTTCTCTAACCATTGTTTGCCAGGGGTCACGAACTACTGATTAGTAGGCTTGAATGTCTGGGGCCTAAGTCAAATTGTTGACTTTTTTCGGGATAGAGTAGGCTCAATGATGATTGTATTGGTGTGACCAAAACAATTCCATATTTTTAATCCCCTCGAAGTGGGTGTGTTTTTATGAGGGTGCAACAGTTGCTATCATGCTCAGAACAAAAGTCCAAAATAGACATTTGCAAGTAGCTTCAAGATCTCATGACCATACAATGCCAATTTTGTGAACAGCAGGCAAGGTGTTAGAACTTTTTGTTCCCATTATTATGCTCTTGATTTCAAACACCCTTCTAATATGTTTATGGCTTCTCAAAAGTTATTAAAGCCTATTTAAGTTAGCTTATTTTATTGCAAAAAAAAAAAAAAAGAATGACAAAAGTCCTGTCTTGCACACTTTAGCAATTTTGTGTGTGTTCCATATATTGAACCAAACATAATTTACTTTATACTGCTGTGTTTTAGAGTTCAGAGTGCTAAAAACAGTGCAGAAAGGGTATGTTTCAAAATCTGTACAGCCAGGCACATTAACCAAGTCACTCTCCTTCATTCTTCCTTCACCTCCTTTCTGTTGTAGTGGTGAGACTCTCCTTGACCTCCAAGTCACACAGCACATGCTGCACAGGGTTAGTTGCACTTGGCTGGAGCCGTGATTCTCACAGAGACCAGGTGAAAGAGAAAAGGTTGTAGGTTTGATCTTCACACAACCACATCAGGAGCAATTCTGAAGCACTCTTCATAAGTAAAACAATCTTTCCAATTGCAGATAAGAGTATCTGCCAACTTTCTTAAATGTAAAACGTAAGCCACGTATCAGACTGATGGATCAGAGGTTTAACAGGCTTTATTGGCAGAGAATTACGAATGAGATCTGACAACAGACTCCTAATGAAGACATCCTGGGATGAGCCCAATGAGACAGAGCTCACAGAGAGGACATTGATCAGAACCACCAGACTGAAGACAGACATTTACAGAGACTGGGAATGCAAGAGGAAAGAATGGAGGAATTCAGTCGGTTGATTCAGTCTGATGACTTCATTCAGTTTGTACAATATCTGCGCGTAAGATCTGTCAACTCCCTGCTCGGTCTGGTCCTCTGTGTGTGTATGTGTGGTGGAAAGGAGGAGGTTATTCTTAAACTTATTAGAGCAGGTGCAGTCCATTGAAAATCCATTCGGTGTTGCTGTCACAGCGATTCTCTTCCATTGAATTAAGAGGGGTCAATCCCACAAATCAAGAGATTACCCTGCAGGGAGATAGAGGACTAAGTGCTCAGTGGTATACACACACCAATACACACATTCTCTGTGATGTAGGTCTGTGCATGCGTGTAGACTCTGAGTAATAGTAGTATTTAGTTTTATGCTTAAATTAAGGTATTTAATTTAAAAAAAAGCAACCAATGTGTTTAAAAGTAGAAAATGTACTGCATGCATAAAAAGGTTCTCAGTAGGCTCATTTTGTTACAGCATCTCTCAAACACACTCTGACACACACACAAACACAGCAAACCCACTCGTGTGTGACCATGCGGCGGTTGCTCTGTAGCGGTGCTGGCAGGAGGAGAAGTGGTTGTGGTTGTGCTGAGTAGAAAGATCTTGAGTTTGGGGACCTTGGCATTCATCACACACTCACACACATACGCTGCAGTAGCCCTGCGGCTCAGTCTGCTTTAATTATTACACGGCCAGCTAATCAATAACAAAGAGGCTAATCCTATTTCATCCCTTCATATTCATTTATGCCGGTGTCAGATTTAAACTACCAGTGCCGAGATTCTCATCAAACTGGGTGCGTCTGCATATTTTATAGATGCTGCTGTACATGAAAGCTGAGGAAAGGTGTGTTTCTGTCCACTTGGTTCTTTAGTCTGCGCTTGAAAAACCCAGGTGTAAACATCAAAAAATGTCAGAAATTGCTGTATAAATATACAAAAATTTACAAAGGAAACAGATGGAAATGTCCACTGATACTCTATAGCTATTTTCCCCATTAATTATTACTGTACAGAGGTAAACATTTAAATAACTGTCCAATCACCCAAACTGGTTTAAGTTGCCGTGTCCAGGGTATGGCTGCTTTGAGTGACAGGTGGGTGCTTCACACCAGCTTCATTATTCAAGCCCAGAGGCCGTTTTATTATTTGTTTTTAGATGTAATGATCAGCAAATAACTCCAACACAGCACAACCAGACTTGCCCATGTGTGCAGTCAGACATTAATGATTACATTTTCAATTTGTCAGCTTTCTAAGCTTACACATTCACAGGACATTGCACATTAAGTACCCTTCATAATGATAGTTTTAAATAATATTCTTATGTAAATGCAGAGGAAATATTTTCTTCAGCCCCTTTAGCCCGCGTCTATTTATTTAATTTCCCACCTGGAAGTAACAGTTTCACAACTTTAGGGCAAAGTAAAAAAAATGTTGGCTCACTGGAGCATACTAAATTACACTATATTTAGTACGAATTGTATATTTTTTGGTATTCTCCATATTGCATATGTTTTTTTTTATTATAAATTAATAAATACATATTTTATTTGTCATATACACAGTACAAGTGAAATGTTTGTGCCCAACCTGCGGACACTTTTTAACTTTTTAACCCCCAATTAACAGCGAGGAGTGAAATTACACTTGTTTCTTCTCAGTATATTAATTTTAATGTGAGTTCCACGATTAGCGTGATGACCAAATGTATAGTTAGGTGAGAATATCCTTTTTTTTTATATTGTGACTTTGTGTCCTTGATATATTAATGAGTCTCTGGTTTATGCCTTTTTTAGTTGTCTGTGTTTTGATTCATGTATTTGTAATTGACTGCATTGTCCTGCTGCTGTTTCATCTTCCTGTGTTTTCATCTGTATTTATTAATTCATTTATGTTAAAGTGTTTCCTTGTTTCAGTTATGCTTGTTCATTTCCTGTTTTACCTTGATAATTAGTTGTCTGTTTTGTCTTGTTTTGGTTTTCACATCCTTCCGTATGATCTTGATTGTCTTCACTTGTTTGTTATTAGTCTCCTGCATCCAGTGCTCCATCGGTTCCCGTCTATAGTCCTGTCCCTCTCTTTCTCTTGTTGACTGCTTATGTCTGCTTTGTGTCAGTGTTATTTCTTGCCTTGTTCCATTTTATGCTCCTTATTTTAAAGTCCTATTGTCCAAACCCAAAAAGTGTCCCCATTTATATATTATTTCTTATCAAACAATAAAACTATTATAAAATTGTTTTCATCCGACTGGAAAAAAATGCTTAGGAAAATTGCATCTAAAAATATGTCTTCCAATTGTTTCCATCGAAACATGACAATATTACATGTTATGAAAAAGGACGGTCTGAAACACTGTGCGTAAACAGGTCAGAGGGATCTTCAAGGAATAGTGACCCTGTTTTTCAAGCTAATGACTTGATTTTAAACCTGAATCATCAATAAGGTGTGCATTCATACCTGCTGTTCTCTAATCCGGACTCTAACCTATTCCAAAGCAGGTTAGATTTACAGCATAAGTTACCACGGCAATGTGCTCCGGTAAAAAGCTTATTACCAGAAAAGCCAGAGTTAACGCCTCAGGATTGTAATATATTGACTCATATTATTTTTCATGTTGATTTCTTATTTTAGACTTATTAGTTACTAAATGTTATTACTAATTTAAAAAAGTCCATCTGTATTATATTGACTCTAGATAACTGCTATGGTCTGTGTGGCAGTGCATGCCCAAATATACTGGATATACTGTATTGTATTGCATCTTCTCCTCCCACATACCCTCCTCAGTTCACTCTGTTATTGAACTCAATTACAGAAAGCAGCCACTGTTCCAGACTGTAGCATCTCAGAGGACTGCAATACCGTCTGTCTCAGCATCGCGTGCTTCCTAGACTATTTCTACTGCTTCCTCCGATGCACTCAGGGTTTCAGTTTACTGTACAGTCCTGACCCCTCCACTATAATGAAATGCAGTTCTCAACTGTCAACACAGATATTGTTGAGCTTTCTTTGAGATTTTTAATCTTGACTTCAACTACAGAGAAAATAATGAACGGTTAAACCAATCGTCCCTCTGCTTTGTACTTTTCACTGATTATTGTCTGAATTCAATGACAGTTTAATACAGGCCACCTGTGATTGAATTATACTAAGGGATGAGCATATCTGTCAGAGGTTGTGTTTGGAGGCGTGGAAGAGATGACCCAAACGCAGGACTCACGGTGCAGAAATGAAGAGGATTTATTGGAGAGGGTGAATGAACAAAGCAGGAACGATGGAGTGGCTGGCTGGCTGAAAGACTGGATGAATGGCTGACTAACTGAACATACAGACGGAGAGACGACATTAACATCAATGACACGACAAAGAACTGGTGAAACCGAGGAACTTAAATACACAGGTTGAATGATGACAATGATTGGAAACAGGTGAGTACAGGGCTGAACATAATCTGACTAATGACACAAGAGACAAGCTGACACGGGGAAAAAACAGGAAGTGAAACATTAATGTGGCGAACTAAACTGAACATGAACAAACTGAAATCACTGGGTCAACGACCCAGGAACCCTGACAATATCAACTCAATACATATCCTGTGATTCAAGATTCTTCTTATTTTCAAAATTTTATCCACCAGCTTTGACCATTTGGTAGTTTCACAGATACATAAAAAGCTCATTTTTATCAATCAATCGCTCAACTGGATGTACAAAAGGGCAAAAATATTGTACAATAAATCCCATACTGTATTTTCATAATTTTTTATTTCAAACTGCATTTGAAAAAAAAATTCAGTTCATGTTGAACTTGCTGTTAGTCTCTTATCTATTCCAACTCACTCATTAACCAATCAACATTTGGCAGATGCTTACATCATCCGCTTCCAGCAATATGAAGTCAGAATCATGGAGGATCACGCCCCCACACATGTAAACGTGTACGCAGATGGGTTCGCAGGACCATAAAAAAATCATCTTTACTCATCACCTTCAGCTCTTGGGTGTCTCATTTCTCAGTCTCACTTGCATACCATAAACTCTGACTTGTTCATTGTAGGCCAATATCTGTAAACAGACTTTTTGCATAATTGTGTAGAATCTGTTGGTTTTGCCTATTTTTAATATTTCTGAGTTTTTAAATAATTAGTTTACACTCTGGTGGGAAGCTTCCTACAAGAGTCCAAAAACACAAGTCAAGATTTCTAGCTAATATGGCCTGCTTGCCAAATTTCTCCTATATTGTGAAAATATCCCTGCAAAATATCCTTCTTAAATCACTTGAAGGTATTCGCTCACTTCTTATTTCTCTAAAAAGTTCCATTAACATCAAAAGGTATATTCCACCACTGAAAAGCAGGCACTCATGTTAAATTTTGCAATGAAGCAATTAATTTTCCCCGGGTCCACCCATCTTCCAATCACTGTTTACATTTTTACTACAGGCAACACCTCTGCTGAGAGAGCCAGTAGCTGATTCAGTGTCCATCAAACAAGCTTTAATTATTGTTTGTCTGACTACATAATTCCATTGCTTTCTAAAACAAATTTAAATTTAGCAAAACAATCATCTGTACGCAACAATGGGTTAGCCAGACATTTAGCTGTATGCTTTGTGTAAGGTAGTCTTACTTTCTTCAAGTACGGAACATTGTTTTGACCCATAAACTGACTGAACCATGACAAAGAGGATGATAAAGAGGTTAAAAGGAAAGCTGTAAAGCCATCTTTCACAAATGCACAGAATCCAAATAGAGAAAGAAGAGAGGGACTGATGAGAGAGCGATGTGGACCCCAGCCAAATGGGGACTTTTTAAGTATTTCCAAGATTAGAAACCAGCTACAGTTTTTTTGCCCTCACACTGCTTTGTCTTTTCTGGTTCATTTCCCTGTCATCACACAGACCCACATATACACTCACACGTGTGCTGGGCTTGTCTCTCCTCACTT
Source organism: Pundamilia nyererei (assembly GCF_000239375.1). Taxonomy (NCBI): domain Eukaryota; kingdom Metazoa; phylum Chordata; class Actinopteri; order Cichliformes; family Cichlidae; genus Pundamilia; species Pundamilia nyererei. The sequence goes on along the minus strand of NW_005187548.1, from coordinate 270,071 downwards.
TCTTGGCTGTGATTTGCACACATTCAACTGTGCACAAAAATGAAGTTAAGAGATAAGACATGCAGATGATTTTATTGTGATTGCTTTGCAGCATGCTTTGCTGCAAATCATGTGGAATGTTGCAGTGTGATCTATGGTACCAAACAGAGAGGCACAGTAAATAATGTTTCAGAAAGGCCTTGGAATGACTCATTTTGCCTCCCTTCATATTTTACAACAATTCCCTATGCCAACACACACTTGTTAAACACTTGAAGACAGAGGGCAGGGAACTATAGACAGACATCTGTGTTTTTTTAAAGACAGCAGTTTTCCTTTTCTTAGTGGTTTATTGTTCACTCTTAATATCCAGTGAACGACCGGCCACTGAGGGTAAGGTTATGTTGGATCTTACCTTGCAAAACAAATATAGTTTCAGGAAGTATAATATGGCATCTTTTAAATAAAGTCTTTTAAAAACAATTTGGCTTCATGATCCTGTTATGGTTCAAAATATTGGGGATGGAGACAAGAGAAACATTCCCATTGCTGTCTGGTCCCTCCGGGCCCCCTTTTTATTCTACAATCTTTTAAATAGGTAAAAATAGGGTACATTACATAGATTCACATCTACTCCTTTATATGGAATTTACCTAACACTAGCCCCAAAAACATCATGAGTGACCTGGTGGAAGTTTAAAGGATAAGTGATCACAGAAGGTAAGATCAAAGTGAGGTACACAGACTTGCAGTCTGACAAACACTTACAGAAAGGAACACACAAAGTAATTCACCAATGCCATGTTCTTATATGGCTTCTTGACTCTGTCTTTGTCTATGTGACCTGAAGTCACCCAGTGGTGGCAAAGGAGATAACAGCCCAACTGGTAGTTGAGGAATTAAAGATAGTGTCCAACCCTGAGGACCTTTAAATAGACCATACTCATCACCGACAGTATCTCCACTGGCCTCTTTACACAGTGTGACCCTTAGTCTGTAAAATTCAACCCCATCCCCCTTTTTTGTCCACAAGGTGATAAGTGGAGACTGTAGGCTGTGAATATACCATTAAATACCATGTATTTTATAGCAGAGGTTATTCAACTTTTCATTCCGTGACCCAAATAAGAAAATTATTGTCTAGCCCCAGGTCTCAGGCTCATTAAAATATATTGGTTTTCATGACATCGAGGGATCCAACGCCCACTGTAGGCCTATGACCTGTTTTGATTCTTGATGTAAAGTTTCAGGAATTAAGTTTAACAAGATACTTGACTGGCTATTATTACAGTATTCAGTACATTATCATGCTATGAATTTTTATTTTATTAGATCATCAGGTCAGATAAGAATGAGAATGAAGCAGATTAGTCACTCATAGCTGGGTGTCACAGAGACAGGCTTTTAAATACAACAGAAGTGATACACAGCAAAAGATAATGAAGCCATTTTTTTTCAGTATAATAAGGGTAAAAATTATTTTGATGATGACATAGGTATACTATCTCAAAAACAGAATATCTATTTCTGTCCCTAGAGGTACTATTTAGACAGATAGTGTGTTTTGAAAAATAAAAGAAAGACAATAATAATGTATTGTTTATTGCTTCCCTATTTAATTAATACTATTTAATTGTCACTAGAGGAAAATATAAAGTATAAAGAGTCAAGAGTACAATGGCTAACATTTAGGGTATATACCAGAGGTGGGACCAAGTCATTGTTTTGCAAGTCTCAAGTAAGTCTCAAGTCTTTTTCCTCAAGTCACAAGTCAAGTATCAAGTAAAGTCAAGCAAGTCAGAGTCAAGTCGTAAGTCAAGACAGACAACTTGCAAGTCAAGTCCCAAGTCCGAAACTTTGAATTTCAAGTCCTTTCAAGTCTTTTTTTTAAAACAATGTTGCAGTTATATGTTAGGTGTAAATAATAGACCATGTGTTCTTTTTTTAAAATCTGTATTTATCTCATCACCTGATGAAACAAGTAACTTACAAAATATGCACAAACTAATTCTGAAATTGCACC
>NW_005187548.1:264310-267942 GCF_000239375.1 Pundamilia nyererei | reverse complement strand
TGCATTTGCAAAAGACCAAATTGGCCAAAAGTCTGTCAGTCATTTGTGCACGATGAGGCCGTAGAATGATGCCACCATAGCTGATAACTCGCTCCACAGGAGCACTACATGCAGGTACTGCCAAAACTCTGGTGGCCACATGAAACAGAGAAGGCATAAAGAGACGCTGTACACACAATCACACTCCCCAAGTGTACTCTACAAACCGGGTCTAGGTACCCTTGCCCCTGGAGGGGGGAATTGCACCCAGACCCAGGTGGTGTTACCCTTTTCCCTGCGGTGGGGAGAGGCAGACCACCCCGACTCCGCAGCAGCAGGGAGGCCCCACACCCCAGACCGCAGCCGGACGGCCAACTCCTCCTACTAGCCCTTCCGCTCCAGCAGGCCGCAGAGAATGGGGGTGGTATTCTTCAAATCTGATAGAGGTAAGCATATTAGACTCATGTCAGAAATTCCATTACAGCCATTCATGAATTGCATTTGACTTTAAGTTGATCCTAATAATCCTAAATAACTATTAACACTTAAACCCTCATAGTTTTCAGACAATAAAAATATAAATGAAAAATATATAAACAATATTTATTAAAACACTTTTCTCAAAACTCTGCATACAGTTCTAATAAGCAATGTTTAGCATCCCTGTTAAGAATAACTGACCTTTGCAAATAAACAACAGCTAATAACATAAGATCAAAGTATTTTATTTGATGTATTGACATAAATGACAGAAGAAAAGGGCCATATATAGCAGGACTACTCAATTACACACTAAGGTGGGCCAGATTTTCTAACCAAAAAAAATTTCCCTGGCTCAGACATGCAAGTTAAACATGACCATACACTAATTGCAAATTAAACAGTGATTTTGAATTGTGATGTGATGATAAAATAAGTATTTGTCAGTCTAAACTGGGTTAAATCTATGGAGTTAATGATGGGGAGGAGACGGAGAGAAACTCTCTTCCCTGAGTACAGCTACAGAACCCACTTTTTGAAACGGACCCTGCTCACCATTCACCAACAATTCTGAGCTAACAAGTTGCATGTTATTCTTGGATGCGCTTGTAGGACCAGATTTAAAATAGCCTGACAAACATATCATACCTGTTAAAGTCAAACAGTATCATCAACGTAGCCTGGAGAACATTTGCTAATAAGATGAAGTTAGCTAAGTCACTATCTCATCGTAGCAAAAAAGGCAGCACCTACCGTTCTTTATGCAACTTCAAATGTCGGACAAAGTTGGAAGTTGTTCCATCTCCGTCTGTAATTCTCTTCTTGCATGTTTTGCATGTTGCATTTCGTTTTTTGTTGACTACTTTGTAGTTTATGTAGCCGAAAGAAATTACTCTTGGGAGCATTTTTGGTTCGAGCGTTTTTTTTTGTTTTTTTTTAAATCTGGTTAATTTGATTGGCTGTGCTACAGCTCACGCTCACATACATACGGCGTATGGTGACATGAGCCGCGAGATTGAGAATGAATGAATGAATGAATGAATAAAGTGAATTAATGGTCCACACTTTTTATATAATATGTATGTTAAATTTTAGATTTGGGTAAAATATCAAGTCTTTTCAAGTAAACAGGTTCAAGTCCAATTCAAGTCCCAAGTCACTGGTGTAAAAGTCCAAGTCAAGTCACAAATCTTGCAACCTTTTTTAAAGTCAAGTCTAAAGTCATAAAATTAATGACTCGAGTCTGACTCGAGTCCAAGTCATGTGACTCGAGTCCACACCTCTAGTATATACCATGTTAAGTATTAACAGTGTGTAGAAATAGTTTATTTATAATTGTGCTCAAATAGTTAACATGTTAAGACATGTTTAAATGTTTATGATACCATAAACGTGCTGAGCTAAAACATCGCAGCAACTCATGCCTAATATTCAGTGTTGGGGTTATTACTCAATATAAGCCTGAGACTACAGCTCTGCACACTAACACAAATATCTACCCTACTGAGTACACACATACAGTCTTTCTTTCTGAACACAAAACTGATAAAACTAGGGATAGGTATCGAAAACCGGTTTTTGAAGAAAACTGGATTCCAGTAGTCCAATTTTTTTGGAATTGTTCATCTGCCTGCAATCAATCTCACTTATCAGTTCTTGCACTCGCCCTACAATCAGCTCATTTTAGTTTGCGTGTCAGAACAGGAAAATAGCAACGCAGTCTAGAGCACGGATAGGGACATTTATTTTTATTGAACAAAAGGACGAGATAAGTGGAAAACTGCATCCAGGAAAGAAACAACCGCATTATGCCGTGAACACTTTCTTTTTTCTTCTTTGGTTGTTTGCAAGCATCTGCCAAAATACATACTAACGCTAAACTAGCAAAGAACCCAAAGTGAAATTTGAGTGAATGCTGACCCCTGCAGCCAGACCCTTAACTTCAATAGTAATAAATAGATAAGCAATCACTCTGCAGCTTCCCTTTCTACTTGTTCACTTTTCTAAAGCAGAATCACTGTGGCGATTGTTTGGTATGTGTGGTAGGCTTTGCATTCTAAGATCTTAGACATGTGTGTCCCCATTAGGGATTTGTGTTGGTGTGTGGGATTATTTATATTCATATTGTAATATGGTGATTATCAGAGAGTCTGTTTTAACTATTTTACAGAGGAACTTGAAAGTAATGTAACAAGTAGTATAACAAATTACTTTTTTCTAGGAGCAATTAAGTAACATACTGCATTACGTATTCTGTGCAATATGAGTAATGACCCAACACTGATCACAACAAGGAGAGGAAATACTTCAACAAACATGCACATACATTTGACCCACAGCATGCAATTAATTTGCATGAATATAATTTCTTTATTGCTACTTAGAAATGGTGGTGACTCTCAAAATGAAGCCAATCAGAACCCAACCACAGTCAATAACAGAACTGACAAGGAATGAAATAGAGAAGCGATATCAATAATGGAATTGGAATAGCTAGATTCTTATCAATTCCCAATGCTAAACAACACAAAGCAAAGTGTCTCGAGGTGACTGTTGTTATGATTTGGTGCTTAATATACAGTGTTGGGGAGTAACGGAATACATGTACCGCTGTTACGTATTTAAAATACAAAATATGAGTAACTGTATTCCGTTACAGTTACCGTTTTAAAAGGTGGTATTCAGAATACAGTTACTTTGTTGAAATGAATGGATTACACAGCGGTGTTTTCCTGTTTTATAAGGCTATGAACTCTATATTTTTGGTGTCCACGCCGGTGGAAACCCAAACAAAACACGCATTAAGAGGCTCTCATGTCTGTGTCTCAATCTCATGGCCCGCATGTCACCCGTATAATGACGTGAAGAATTGTTTTTTTAAATTATTCACAAAAATGATTTAATATGAAGGCAATAGGCAGAGTGTTACAGACATAGCTCTAAAGACTGTAGCCTTATGGGAAGTGTAGTCCGTGCTGCAGGGAGAATGGACCAGGGTTTTAATAGTTTTGCAATTTTCATTAGTTTTTATTTTTATTTGGTTTTGACTTCAGATTTTCAATTTTATATCAGTTTAAATTAGCTTTTACCAATTGTTTGCTAGTTTAGTTTTTATTTTTTTGAAAATCCTTAGTTTCAGTTTAGTTTTGATTAGTTTCAGTTATAGTTTTAGT
>NW_005187548.1:244573-250807 GCF_000239375.1 Pundamilia nyererei | reverse complement strand
CCAAGTGGGGAAAAACGGTTAGACACATGAACGGGTTGGTGGTGTACCTGGGGCTTCTGTTTAGGACTATGCTTCCTCCTCACCGTGACCCAGCCGCCCTCTTTCCCCAGCTGCTTGGGGTATGCCGGGGAACAGCTAGCGGGGCCTACGCTATCTTCGGCTGCACCAGCTACAGGGGCCTGGCTAGCTATGGGTGAATGAAGGGTGCGAAGCCGAGTCTCCAATTCAGTAATCCTGGCCTCCAGAGCTGCAAATATGCTACATTTGTTACAGATATCATTACTGCTAAAGGAGCCCGAGGAGTAACTAAACATCTGACACAATGAGCAAGAAAGTGCAGGAGGGACAGGTGAAGTAGCCATGGTGCTAACGAGTCGGCTACGAGCTAAGCTAAGCTAAGCTAAGCTAGCGAAACAGTACAGAGACAGTGAGTGAATACTTTGGCTATAAATTAGGTAGTGAGTACACAGAAAGTGTGCTTCGGATGAAGCACGTGAAGATTATACTATAAAAAAGAATGTATTTAAAAGTTGTTAATTAAATTGCTAAGCAAATAAGCTACTCAGAAACACCACTGTGTTTGAGCAGGAACAGGAAGTGATACTCTACCGCAAAGCGAGCGAACACCAAGTGACAGCCTGAACCTGCACATTCATGTGACGTAAAAGAAAAAGTGATTTATCAGACCAAGACATGTTCTTGCATTGCTCTCTGGTCCAGTTCTGATGCTCATGTTAGAGGTGAATAAGTCATTATAAATATTGATAGGATACCAGTGCTGGTGCTGGTATTGGATCAATACTAGTGTGATATGACTGATTCTTTGTTTCTGTCATCTAAGTTCAGTACTTTGCTCACTAAATTGTGTGAAATAACATTTTTAATAAAAATATACCAATCCATTATGAAAAATGTGTGGAACCTCTTGTGTTAACGGTCACTTATTATTTATAGTCTATATCTGTGGTCCCCAACCTTTTTTGCGTCACGGACTGGTTTAATGTCAGACAATATTTTCACGGACTGGCCTTTAAGGTGTCGTGGATAAATACATCAAAATAAAATGCTACGATCAAGACAAAAACTGTGGGATTTTGTAAATATAACAATAAATGCGAATTCACTATGTAACTTTATTAGCAACGTCCTCCTGAAAATGCGGCAACAACACTGAGAGTAACATCCTCCTCTCTGCCCCTTAATGCTCTCTGGTCGCTATGGTAACACGTAAATATTTCTTTCAAAATAAGACACACAACTATAACATGGGAAAAGACCCAGGGAAACCGAGTTAACGATAAAAACCCTGAAAACCATAAATTTCACACCGGAGCTTAAACTCACGGCCCGGTACGAAATGACTCACGGACCGGTACTGGTCCGTGGCCCAGGGACCAGAAGTTGACCCAAAGTGCTTTAGAGCCATGGGCCGGCCTTCAGTGAGGCTTGGCTGCCAATGTCTGTTGCTGGTTAACCACCGTTATTTTGGAGATGCAAGCTATCACAATTTGGCCCGTGCCAAGTACTAATGCTTGTCCATTTTTCCTGCTTCTAACTCTTTAACTTTGAGGACAAAATGTTCCCTTACTCCTTAACATATCGCATCCACTAACTGATGTCATGATGAAGAGATAATCAGTGTTATTCACTTGATTTATCAGTGTTATAATGTTATGCCTGATCAGTGTCTATAGTATAGTAAAAGGCAAAGCCCTTTAAATGAGGTCTATCCACTTATTAAGAATGGAAAAGTTAGAGTGATGTTGTCAGCAGGGGTAAATAATGATTAAAAGTATCTTTTTCTGTCCTGAAATGCACCAGACATTTCCAAATCATGTGTGAACAGGAAGTGCATAGAGCTGGTCCGCATTGACTTTAAGAATAATGTTCTGGCATCTTTAGCCTGGCATTAAAACAAAGTGAGTCGGTGTTAAGCTATTGAGTGCTGCATAATTTATTAGATTTCACGATGGTGATTATTTCAGATTGAAATAGATGTGATCCTCAATTGTTGTGCTCCATTGCATGGCTTGAAATGAGTAATGAGCCACAGGGTGGACAGAGGGTAGAGGAGGCAGGACAGACTGACCAGAAGTATAAAGCCACAGAGGCTCAGCACATAGAGAGACTGGTGCATTAAATAAATTAGAGTCTAGGACGTTTTTTACAATTTTTTTTTTTACAAATCAGTTTTACCCAACGATGTTTGGAAATTCCTTGGTGCTCCATACAAAAGGTTAAATTAGATAAGGTTCGCCCAGAAGCATAAATATTTTTATATGTGAGATGCTGCAGTAATGTCACAGAAAGTTCTCCACCTTCTGCCTTGAAGGTGCAAATGTGTGTTTCTTGTGCACACACTGAGTCGTTCTGTAAAATAATTGATGTGAATGGGACAGATGTGCAGCCCACTACTGCAGTAGTGTTGTCATTGACACATGAAGAATAAGAGGGGAAACAGGAAAAGTAATGGGCACAGATTCTTCAATTTAACTCCTTATCGATTTCTCTTGTCTTCACTTTGGTGGTGTCCTGCTCCATCTGCTACAACATACTTGACAGAAAGAAAGGAACTGAATCTCAGTTGTAGCATCAAGAGGAAGAAGTTGGTAAGACATGGAAAGTCTGTGTCAGCCTTTGTGCCTGTGTGCAAGTACCCTGTACTTATGTACATTTTGTCAGCAACATGTCAAGCTTTTGCAAGAAACTATGAATCAAGTACGCTGTGGCACCTGCAACTAAGACAAAAGTAGCCTGTAATTCTGTGTAATTTCATGTACCAAGTCAGGGTTTTGCAGGAAACAATAAAATAATTACACAGTTAGGCTTCAAGTACCCTGTAGGTCTACACGTAAGTGTAATTTTGTGGAACAACTTTTGTACAGGAAACAATAAAATAATAACATAAAATGAATCAAGTAACTTTAAGTACGGGGTTATTTCATATTTTCAGAAAACAAACAATATTTAACTTCTTACATTATGTAAGATTTGCAAGCTGGAAATCTCCCTGTACGTGTTTTTGTTGCGATACCTAATTCTTCAACTGCTACTGTGGGATAGGTGTCAGGAAGCTGACGCCGCAGTGGGAAGTCTTTCCCAGTAGACTTACGCTGTGAGCTGGCAATGGGAAAACACTCATCAGCCGCACAGCAATGCTCTGCCAGCTGTGGAATACCTGATGATCCTTTTTCCACTGGCTCCACCTTCCTTTCTTTTATGCCCACTATGAGTTATTTCACTAACATTCTGCATCTCTGCCAAGGCTGGTTTTGTTTCAGTCTGTCAAGATTTTATTTCTGTTTGTGTTACTACCATACATCTGAGGATATACGGTGGTAGCAATTAAAGAGAAAATTAACCTGGCTGAATTCAATGAAACAAGTGTCAATAACCATAAAGTAAATGTATGCTCTTTAGCTAAATAAACAATATTTAAATGTCTTTATTGGAAATATTTGTATCTAAAAATGGTCAAATGAGTGAGTAATGAGTCAGTGCATGCTTTATTTAACCAGGCAAGTCAATAAGAGCACATTCTTATTTACAGTGGCAGCCTGGCAAAGTCTCATGAGGAAATGGGGAACCAAAAAGGAGGAGATAGGAAAGTGAGGAGAAAAAAAGTGTAGCAGCAAAGGGCCTCAGGTCAGAGGCTGGGCTGCTGCATTTAGCCTTGGGGCATATTGCCACTTGCTCAACCTGTAAGCTAAGCAGGTGCCTGTAATTTTTTTAATACATTTTCTTCATTCTATCTTATTGGTTAGGAAATTCCTCACCCCGATGCCTGCCGCTTTGGCATAAGCAAGAAAGCCCTTAAATTTTTCCACACTGTACAGTTAAGCTGATGGCCCATGATGTGATCCTGTTAAACCTGAACAATGGAATACTTGTCAGAAAATTAAATTTTTGGAAAATAATTAATTGGTTGAATATGTTTTTGTCATGATCTTTTTTTAACCTTTTCACACAAAAATACACTACATTTATATACATTTTATTTAGTTATTTTAATCTGCATCTTTGGAATTTATTAATTCCCCTCCACCCAAAAAAAAAAAAAAAAAAGATAAATAAATACTTTTTTTTAAAAGTGATGTATAAGTCAGATTAAGCTCACAAAATCTTGTGTATAAATCATGAGGTCAAACTTAATGTTGGGATCTTTTTACAGCCAATTGACTAACTGCATGCTGATCAGCTAATCATACTCTACCAAACCTCTGATGTTGTGTGGTATCTAACACCAACCTGCAGCAGGTCTTTTGATTAGTGTATAATTTCATGTCATGTTCATTGCTTTTCTTAAAAGTAATGCATAGGTTTACTTGGTTACTAACTGGAAAATGCAGTTGTTACATTACTCATTACATCTACTTCCATACCAGTTAAAAACATAAAAGCTACTTTAGAAATAGCTAACTATAGGCCTGACTGCTTATCACTGCCTTTGTTAGCTGTTGAAGATCAGGGTCTGGCTGCAAACACTCAGTTATAACATCACTCAGGGTTCTTCGCTAGTTTTCTCTTAGCATGCTGTTTATCTTTGCTAGGAGCCAGTGAGTTGGCGACACACCAGTTCCAAGTCTCAGTGTAGGAACAATGGTCCAATCCCATCATCTAACCATAACAACTTGGCCTTTGTCAAAGTTGCTTAGATCCTCACACTCCCCACAAAACCATATCCAACATTGACTACAAAAGCTGACTGCCTGTCCAAAGTCATCATCAATGGGCACTAACTCTTCTGAAGATGAACAAAAACCCCTTGTCAAGAAATAAATATAAATAGTTATTGATGTGTATCAGCTAGAATGCTAATTTCATTTTAGTCCTGGACCTGGGAGAATAAATTTTAAAATGAATCATACATTCTCATAGCTTAGGATTAGGTATATTTAGACCGTTTGGGTTTATTTAACATCCAATATATCCTAGACTTGACAGCCACCATTATTGGGTTAATCACCATTCCTGTGTCAAGGCCCAAGTAAAAGATATCTGGAGACCAGGGAAAAGCAAACAAAATTCTAAATTTGAGTGTAAGGCCAAACAAATTGACTGAAAGTAAGGCAAGTCACCCTGCAGGAAAACTCCTTTTGGCTTTTTCTATGTTTATCTATTATTGTGCTAGAAAATGGGGAATTGGGCTGCTGCCCTGAGTGATGGTATTTATGTGTCTCTGAATCATAAGGTGGAACACAAGATCAGCAGCTTTTGTACTGAATAGTGAAGACGGCGCTTAGCCTAAAGGTAATGCTCTACATTCCAATACTTTCCTGTGGATATGGGCTTTGGCAAGTAGCCAAACGTATATACAGAGTGGGATACTTGACATAGGCAACATTTTATTCTACTAACATACTGCTGTGAAGGGCAGTTCCACTCTGTTCAAAATTAAATGGAAACCTGACTCCATGAACAGTTCCTCTCTGTCTGACTAATTTTCCGCCATCCATGTTGAGGCTTTACCCACCAATCAGCTCTGTTAATTGCAGTGCAGCAGTTAAGGACCCTGGATAGCTCACATTATCTTTATTTACCGGCCTAATTGTCACAGTGATGGCAGCCTTGAATGGATCTATGCAGCATTGAAGACTGGTGACTCACTCAACTGAAACACATGACACCAGAGATACATTAACATACAGAAGGGAGTATGGGAGATAAAGAGAACGCAAAAGAAAAAAAGAAAGTGGAAAAAAATAAAAAGTTGGAGTGCAGTCTGTCAGTGAACATGGATATGTGGTAGGTAGCCAAAAGAGACACAATGACTAGGATGGAATGAGTGTGAAAGCAGCAGATAGTGATAAAAAGGCAGCTGGTAGTGACTACTAAAGGCTTAAAATATTAAGCGCTCCCCAGCAGCAAGGTGGCTATGCAAGGCTATGCACGGTAGTAGCACGGTGAGCTCCCTGTAGTACAACACACAAGCACTTCCTCATACAGTGTAAGTACCATTGATTCCAACCCTTCTTCCCTCTGCTGATTTCAGGGTGCTTTGTCTTTATCTGAGTGATAATTAACTTGTGGGACAGGGCAATATTAAGATCATGAAGACAGTTTTATTCCTTTTTATTCTGCCCAACTACAGAGAGACTGCAGATTATTGTGTCCTATTGTGAGTACCAAATGTGTGATTTTATCATTATATAAGCTCATTGTAGGGATACAACAATTCTCCAAATCCATAATTTATAAAATTGGGTTTTCTCCAAGAAGAAAAATTAAAAAGTA
>NW_005187548.1:240448-244553 GCF_000239375.1 Pundamilia nyererei | reverse complement strand
TATATATATAAACTATGATATAAACTATGATGAATTAGGACATCTACACTAGGCCTTTCCAATAACTCTAATAACTTGCAAACAAAGTCTAGTGTTATCAAAGCATTCTTTTAATTTTTTTGAGCAGTGTGTATTAGTTCACTCGAAAATAGTTATTAGTCTCTCAGTGAGAGTTGTGCTTGTAGACAAAGCCACAACCTTAAGAGTTACATACTGTACAGTCATCACTACAGTTACATACTGTAGTGATGTCACAATCTCCAGCTACTTTCCATAGTTGTCTCTTCATATTTCTGCCTGTCCTGTAACAAGCTGCGTGAGCAGCTGAATGCCCATTACTCCGCTAACTGCTCTGCCTCCTCAGAAGCCCAGCGCAGCAGACACTTGCTGGTAGTTTATACTGCACTGCCAACCGTGGTATTTTGTGTGAGTTACCACAGAACTGACTGAAAGGCCGGTGTACTGTTGTGCCACTGTTTACTCTCCCATGTGCCCCACTAACATCTTCTTTACCAGCAGCAGAAAATTTCTCTTTGCACTTGCTTTTTCTCCCCTTTTTCTCATCTCATGTCCTCTCCTCTCTCATCCACTGTCCTCTGTGTCCTTGTGAAATGCACCTATGAGCATTACTGTTGTTGTGGCTTTCTTGAAGGTGGATGTTTTCCTTTGGTTTGGGTGTCTGAAACAGTGACAACCACTTTGGGGTTTTTCACACTTATGAAAAGACACACACAATCTTTCACACACACATCAGAGTGTGTGACGGAGCTGTCTGCTCCCTCCTGTCGCCTCATTTGTTTCTGCATCAGGCTGCTCTCAGAGGAGGCCTCGCTTCTGCCCTTGTCAGCAAACATCAGCCCGCTCTTTCTGCTCCTCTCACTCTCCATGCTCCTCCTCTCTTTCACTCATCTCATCCACTTCTTTATTTCTTCCACTCTCCATCTTTTCACACATTGTCGTTTTTTTTTTCTCTCCACTCAAATCTTGCCTGTTTTCTTCAGTCTATCTTTTTCTGTTCCGATACGGTAAATCTTTTCTTTATTAAACTCTTTACTCTCGATATCTGTTCTTGCCATTGTGTTTGAGTGTGTCAAAGTCAGTGACAGACAATGACTCAAGTGAACCTTGGTGTTTGTGATGGACACCAGAGTTGAGATCCAATGTTTTTCTCGGTATAAATGACAGAAACAGACTGTTGGTTACGTTTCTATTTTGGGCTGCAGTGTGCTTTCTGTCTGTTTGAATGAGCATTGTAGGTTTTCTTTTTCTCCACAGTGAAGCAGTTCAAGTGTGAAGGAAGGTCGAGCCAGAGCAGAGTGGCTAGTAAGGTATGTACGTACGGTTGTATGCATGCACATATGTGTGTGTCTGAGGCGGGCCGATTGCTAGGGGAAACATACAAGGAAGAAGGACAAGTGAAATTTACCTCTCCATCAAGTTGTTTAGTCCACAGCCCTCATGCAGTTCACTCACACAAACACGCACATACCCACATACACGTACATGCACACTGTTACACGGCACATACACTACCTGCCCTAACTATCCATCTAAGCACTTTATTTTATAGCTTTTACCAGGAGTACTGCTGCTACACATTTCAAGCCTTCCCTGGTTTCCTGGTCTGCCGTGCGCAGAGAGGAAAGACAAGTCAGCCGTATTTCTTTACCTCAAAGAACTCATTCATCATCATTATTATATTTCAAAGTTGATTTATCATCATTGCTGATGTTTTTTTTTTCTTATTTTTTTAACCATATTGAAAAGAAGAACTTGGCATTTGCTTCAAGTGTTCTCTAAAACCTGTTCCTTAACAGAGGATTACGATGTCGGATGTTGGTTAATCATTGAAAATTAGATAGGGAGACGAGTTAGACGAGCAGCAGGAGCAGCTGCAGAGCTCTTCACAGAAATCATTCAGGGGCAGTACTCAGTTGTACAGTAGGTCACATACATTTTAGCAGTACATACAGTCACTTCATTTGAGAGTGTCAATCAAAAGAAAATCAAGTTTATATATAGTGCAAATAAAATGAACAATCCTTTGTGAGCAGCCAGAGTAAATAATCCTTTCCACAACATCCTTGCACCAAGACAAGGGTACAAAAAGCAGAAGTCTTTTTAAAAGGTTTTCCCGGCATCAAAACGGCTGCCGTGTCTCAAGTTATTCTTTAACCATGGTGCATGATGTATTAGGTTATTACATTAGTCAGATAGACCTGTCACTCCCAAATTGTCATTCCTCAAGGAAAAAGGTTGCTGTTGAATAAGGACATATTTTAACACCATGTATGTGTGGTGGGGTGTGCTTTGTGGCTTGGGGGGCAGTGCCAGGGGAGCATGGTCAACAGCTGGGAATAGTTGTCTAATCATGGCTCCCCTATGTAAACAGCATGTTGGGACTGAGAGACAGTGGAGAGACAGCAGCAGCATGCTGGCCAGTGAAGATCCTCCACAGTTGGCTCAATCTTAAAGAAATCTCCAGTCAATACACATAGTAAAAATCGTGAAAAATTACCAATGGCGTTCAAATGACATACGTTTTTTTTCCCATCCATCTAGCCATTTTCTTCCCCTTATGTTGGGCTGGGGCCGAGTCACATGGGCAGCAGTCTAAGCAGAGAAGCCCAGACCTCACTCTCGCCAGCCACCTCCTCTCTCTTGTCCGGTGAAACACCATGGTGTTCCCAAACCAACAGAAAGATATAATCTCTCCAGCATCTCGTGGGTCTGCCCCAGGGTCTCCTTCCATTGGGACATGCCCAGAACACCTCACCCAGGAGGCATCCTTGTCAGATGCCCAAACTACTTTAACTGGCTCCTTTTGATGTGAAGGAATAGCTGCTCTCCCAGTTGGCCCGGCTCAGCCACTGCCCGAGCTGCGTCCTGCTTGGCCTGCTGGTACCCATCGGCTACCTGTGAAGTTCCACAGGTTAACCAAGCCTCCAGCTGGTTTGGGGGTTACCACCACAACAGGCACCAACCACCTTGCGGTCACAGCTCAGTGCAGCAGGTCATGCAATGGAGGTTCTAAATATGATCCATTTGGACTCAGTGTCGCCAGTCTCCCTCAGAATGCTGTCAAATCTCTGCCTGAGGTGAGAGTTGAAGAGCTCATGGAGCAGTGCCTCTTCTAGTCTGCCCAGCATCCTTTTCCCACCACCTGATCCAACTCACCACTGATTGGTGATCAGTTGACAGCTCAGCCCATCTCTTGACCCAAGTGTCCAGAACATATGGCCCCAGAGCTGATGATACAATTACAAAATTGATCATTGACGTACACTGATGATCATGCATTTATTGACACCTTTACTTCCAAACATGGTGTTCATTATGGGCAAACTGTGGTTTGTACAGTAGCAGAACACTGCTTGGGTTCAGACAGCACTAAGGACCCATATCCCGACCTGGAGGTGCAGGGAATAAGTCGTCTTGTCCACTGGGAGGGGATGCCAAGATACCCACCCCAGGCCCTCACCAAGAGCAACTCCAGAATAGGACAGAATCCAGACCCTCTGTCATGAAACGCCATGTGGCAGGCAGGAGATGAGGACTCAAAGTGCAGGACTCAAAACCACAGCTTTATTTGCTGGTTACAGAAAAACGGGCATACAAAGTAAACTAAACTAGGAAACAACAAACTAAAACTCACAGGGAGATCCACACAGCAAGAGGGACGACGCGACACTGACTCAGAGAAACAGAGGGTTTAAACACACTGGGAAGTAACGAGTGGAATGAGACACAGAAGGAGAGCACAGCTGAGGGAAATCAGAACTGACGAGACAAGGAAGCGTAAACTGAACACACTGAGATCAGACATGGAACTTCAAAATAAAACAGGAAACACACATGCAAAGACTACACACCTGACTACACTAGAGGGGATACACAGGCAGGGACGACGGAAAACAGAGGGAGCACAGTCTGTGAAGGTTCTCAGACATCCAGATCATCGTAGTCAAAGGAGCTTGCAAAGAAAAGTGTCTGGACTTCTTTAAGTTACTTGAAGACGTTTCACCTCTCATCCGAGAAGCTTCTTCAGTTCTAAGGTCAAATGGTGGAGAGTCCCAGATATAAACCTAGTGGGAGTGACCCCCCA
>NW_005187548.1:208036-217895 GCF_000239375.1 Pundamilia nyererei | reverse complement strand
AAGGCAGCATAGAAAGTATTTACTTGCTTTCAGGTTTTATTCAAATGTTAGTCTTTTCAGTTGTTTCCCCACTTTTTTCGTGTTTCAAAATCAAACACCAGTTTGTGAGAAGATTATCTTCTTTTTTTAATAGGCAGATAAAGTTTTACATTGGAATTGGCTAATTTGTCAATTGTTTGTTACAAATGTTCGTATTTTAATGTTCAAAAATGTTTTTGCCCAAAACATATGTGCACTATATGTCAGTAAAAATACTATGCAAATATTGCTGTCCTTGAATGCTGAGTAAACACTGACAAAGCACTGATTGTATCTTTTGTACTTTATCAACACAGTATCTAAAAACTTTGCACCGTAGTGGTTAAAATCTCATTCTAATAAGAGTTAAAAGCGCATTCGGTTATTAGGTTTATAGGGTTATTGAATTATGGTTAACGGTTGGTAGAATTCTTTTTAAACATTATCTGCCAATTACATCTGCCACCCTTCTCCAAATCTGTGCCCCTACCTGGCCCCCCCAACAAAAATTTTCTAGACACGCCACTGCAAATATCTGTCCGCGTCAGGTCCCAAACAAACAATGTGTAAATTCTTTCACCTTTTTTTTTTTTTTTTTGCTTGTCCCATTTGGTTCTTTAGCCGTCAGAATTGTTGTCTGAGGGCCAACAAGGATTTACCTTACCAAGTGGATCATCACGGCCTTGCCGTATTGGTCCATTTGATCGACCTTTGTTGTTATTATTTATTTTATTTTGTTTCCAGTTGTTACAGACGGGACAGAGGGGGATGAGGGACAATTAGAAAAGAAGCAAAGTCTGGAACCATTTCAATCTTATTGACAAAACAAAGGCAGAGTGTAAGAAAAGGATATCATATAGGGCTCCACAAACAACATGCACAGGCACCTGAGAACTGTCCACCCATCAGTGCAATGGGAAGATAAAACGCAGTCAGTTGAGTGTGATATTAACATTTCTAGATGCCAACTTTTCCCTTAATTAAAGATCTGGGCGTCTCCCCCCCCCCCCATATTTTAATTTATATTTTATTGTGTTGTGGTTTGAAGTGTTTTGTGTTGTTTCACTTTAATTTGTTTAAAAGGAAAAAGCTGAAAATTTAAGTACTTAAAAGTTGAAATGTAAATAGTTGGTTTTTGTATTTTATAATTTATTTATTACATTTTATGTGGAGTGAATAAACAAAAGTATATTTACATGTTTTGTTTTTGGTTACTGATTAAAGGTGTTGGCCTCCAAATCTGCTGCTTACCAATTTAAATGCGATGATGATAACAGCATTTTTTTTCTCATTAAATTCCTTGAATTTCCTCTAATAGTGACTGACCTTTTTTTTTTTTTAGCTCAAGTGCTGAAATAACTGGCCTTTTGTGAATCCTTCAATTTAAAAAATTGCTTTGTTGTTTTAGTGCTTTTGAGCTACTCCTGTGTCCTGTTAAAGTTACCTCAATACACTGCAAACTCAGTGTGGTGAGAAGAACAACACACAAGGGTGGTGATAGAGAGCTGAAATGAGTACCAATCAGCAAAATGGCATTCAGGTTGGTTATACTTAATAGACTGAAATGTGGTTCAAATCATTAAAAAGCTGGTTTATTAATATGTATTAACCCAAGAAGTTGCCACAGAACATCATCTGCCTCCATTTCACCCACCTCCTTCTTCCACATTAACCTTCTGCATGTCCTCCTTCACTACATCGATGAATCTTCTCTGTGGTCTTTCCATTTTCATCCCACCTGGGAGCTCCAATTTTAACATCTTTTGTTCAGTGCATCATCTGTCCTTTGTCTGTACAGGTCCTGATCATTACACTCGAGCTGTACTGAGCTGATGTACTAATTTCTAGTTGTGTCTCTCCAGGCCACTCCCAGCAAACTTGTTAACATCTTCAATTCTGCCACCTCCAAAGCAACCTCCTGTCGTGACATTCAACAAACATGATTTCCTGCACGATCTGGGTGTCTTTTAATACCTGACAGTGAGAGCACAGGGAAAAATGTAACTTACATCTGAAAACTGCCAGGCCATACTTGTCCTCAAGAAACCTCAAGGGTTCAGTTATAGCTACCTGGAGCTTTAATTTAACATATTCAATTCATAATTTTTATTCTGTTTCTGCATACGTCACTTTTTGTCATAGGCTTTCTTTGTTACAGGAAAGATGTTAGCAAACAGTGAATTCAATATAGTCTTAGTCTGCTGAAATTACAATTTAAACTTTGGAGCTAATAAGCAGACACACACAGGCTCTAATCATTCATTTGTCTCACTACATCTCCCAAGTGAATACGACATCAATAGAGACCCTCCATTGCTGCATGTGCTATGTGCAAATGCATTTGTGTATGTGGACGCACGTGCTATGTGTGTGCATATGCATTCCCAGTGTCACATCTATGTTAACAACACATTTATTCTGACTGTACACAATAATGACTGATTAATTATTCCCATCTCCAATTACCATTCCATTACTGCCACACATGCACACACACAAATGTAGAAAACACTTTCATGTCATGATGACTAAGTGCCAGCAGTGGTTCTATGCTACTTTCTGGGGCTAATTGAGGTTAATGAATGTAAATGGTAAGTAAAAACACATTAACTAGAATAATTAAGAGTACCATAAGTTTGCTGGAAACACCACAGGAAATTACACAACCTATCAAACATGATTTCCTCCCGCTCTGTCAGAGACTGAAATATGTGTCTTGATTGAAAATTTATTTTGGCCATAAAAATGTAGTGCCGCTGAATTTGTTTCCTTGTTTTTACACCTCACAGATAACCCTGGAAGAGATGAACAGACTGTATGAGAGTGAGAGATAAAGAGATGTATGAAGAAAGTATCACAAAATGGGGGGGGATCAAGACAGAGAAAGAGCCTGTAAGTTAGGTAAACAGACAGGAGGTGAAAGGAGGCAGGGGAGACACATGTTAGTCAGGGGGAATCCTGCACATCACCCTGCATAAGGAGTGCAAACCTGACACTCACAAGCTGCACGCCAGGTCTCGAGACAGCCTGAGAAAAAAAGATAGAAGAGACCGAGATCACAATCATTCAGATGCTCGGGGAGACAATCAGGCAAGCCAACTGGACTACTCAGGTGAACCACTGAAAAGAGAACTGGAGAGAGGATTGTAATTTTCTATTAATGTGTGAATGTCACCAATTAAGCTTGATTTGATGTAATCTAAAATAGCGTGACTCCTGGAGAGATTGTATTTGAAAGTATCAAAACAGCAAAAAAGGTAAAATAGTAAACAAAAGATGGAGTAGTTGTAGTTTCCTATGGAATGCAATTAACAACAAAAAAGCAGTCTTTCTATCAAAAAGACATATACATTGCAAGTTATAAGAATGAGCATTGCACAATATGTAAGCTTACTTCATTTGGTACAGTGAAACAAAATTTTGCCTGCACAGATCCCTTTTTACAGCTCTGTTTTTCTGTGCCAAAAGACTTATCTGCTTTTTCTTCCAATAGAAGCTGGATTCATGTGTAAAATGTAGGACTGAGAGAATGACCCTGAATTGGACAAGCTGTTAAGAAAATGATGTATATTTTATATATAATAACATGCTGTATACTGCTGTTTGAGCCAAGTCTTATAGATCAGCTGCTGTGACTGATTATTTATTAATATTACTGTCCCATCTATCATGGCAAAAAGGACTAAAAAGCATTCTTAAAAACCTCTCAGCCAGGAAAATTCACAGAGTTGTCTGTCCAGCTGTCCAAAGTTCTTATGGAATCAGAGCTCTCCAAGCACAAGGTTATCAGACCTTGGACAAAAAGAGCGGATCCCACTGATTTATTCACGGCTTTTACTTTTGTAAATAGGCCATTATGCACTACTGTCTTCACACCTGCTCCACCACTTGTCATTACTGAGCAAGCAAAGCGACCCAAAAGCAGACTCTAAAGATTAAATAGAAAATCCCCTTTAATAGTGGGTGGTGAGCAGTTCAAAATACAAAATCTGATAAAGAGGAAACACAAACTAAACTGCCAGGTAATACAAAGGGAAGACATATATCACCAAAAGGACAAAGTAAAAAGGGAAAATACACAAACACAGAGGGTAATCAAGTGGAAACAGCTGGGGAACAAGACAAAGGCAAGCATAATCAGACAATTGGCTAGAAGGGAAGTAGAACCAAAGAAAAAACAACTTTTACCAAAATAAAACAGGAACTAACAGATGCCAGCCATACCCATACACACACCAACTTTACACTAAAGGAAACACAGAGGAGGCCAGGAAATTAACACGAAACCTCTGCCTCAGGATCTCTTACCCGGACACTTATGAAAGAACATGAAACATACAACATAGTTCATACAACACCAGCTAAGTCAGCGGTTCCCAAACTTTTTTTGTTTTACAGGAAAACTGTTGCCCCCCCCAAACATCCTCCAACCACACACACCCATATTTTGCTCCACTGTGGTTTATTTCACACCTCAAACATTTAGTAAACAACTAAGCAAATACAAGTAATCTGCAATAAATTACAGGTAGGAAGAAAGTAAACTACTAACTCTTTTACGCTACGTCCACACTTACGCGGGTATTTTTGAGAACGCAGCAGTTTCGTCCACACGTAAACAAGGTTTTGAATCACCGGAAACGGAGATTTTTTAAAACTCCTTTTTTGCGTTTACGTGTGGACGAGGAATACAGAGTTTGTCACGCAACGTCAAAGGTATGTGCCTTTTTTTCACGTCATGCTGTTATTGTTATTGTTATTGTTTTCATGAGATGAATTGCAGAACAGCAGACAGACACAAAATACTGTTAATCTGACTATCTTCCGGTTTTACACGCTTACACACACACACGCCGTTACTGTCCCTCCATTTAGAAAGGCAGAGGCGTCACGGTATAATTATTTTACGTGTAGTTGTTTTTTTCCTGTGTAATAATATTCAACATTGCTATCAATACATTTTTCAAAAAAATGCCTCTCTGTGCAAAATGGGTTCAAAAACATAAACAACTGTGGGATACTGTTTGTCCGTGATTTGAACCGGGGGAACAAATCGTGGCAGGATCAGCCTGATATTATTTGTATCCCACTGTAACGTTACTGTATAAAGAGCAAACGTCTCCAGGAGCAGTTAGTCATTACAACAAGTGTTTGTGAACTAAAAATCAAGAATGTGGGATACTGTTTGTCCATGATTTGAAGAGCCCAGCGCGTCCTCCCGACCAGTGTTGGGACTAACGCGTTATTAAGCAGTAACTACGTTATTATTGTGGTAACGAGCACGGTAACTAGTTATTATGCCAAAATCAGGAACGCATTAGTCGTTACTGGGATTTAGATAGGGTCGTTACTCGTTACTTCGTGTGGTGGCTATCACGGAGCTTCCACAGATTCAGTAACATTAGCAAGGGGTGGAGGCCATCAGGTGGATGAGAGAAAGGGGAGGCAGAAGGAAGAGAGACCCGAGGCGGCCGCCTGTCCCAGTGTGAACTGAAGTTCAGGTAAGAAGTTATGACCTGCAGTCTCTCTGGGTCAGATATAAACCAAGTTTAGGTGGAGTTTATTTTTGTTATTCTGACTTTTTACGTACTGCATACTAGCTAGCATGACGGAGTTTCTATACAGCTGGGTGGGTGCAGTGTTGCCAACTTAGCGACTTTGTCGCTATATTTAGCGAGTTTTCAGACCCCTTAGCGACTTTTTTCCTAAAAAAAGTCACTAAAAAAACGACGTGAAAGCACGTATTGCTTTTACTCTCAACAACCAGCGGGTGCTGTAATGCAGTCAGTTCTTCTTTTACTCTTTTACTCTTATGCTGTTTTGTGGATCACAAGGTTTAAAACTACTTATAAACACACACACAAAGTAACTTTACCAGAGTGCCTATTTCGGGTCACTTTTGCCGGTCCAAGCCCGGGTAAAGGAGCAGGGTTGGAATTGTGACATAAAAAAAAACAATAATTGCTAAAAGAAATTTAATTTGTAGTTCTAAATAAACTCTAAATGCATTTAGGACGTTTTTTTACTTATTTTATGTCTCTTCCACGATGTTATTTCTCTCTCCAGCAACATAGGTTACAATTAGATTAGCATGACCAATTATGCAAATTAGGCAATGACGTCATTTAAATGACCTGTATTTATATAGCGCTTTACTAGTCCCTAAGGACCCCAAAGCGCAGTCATCCACCCATTCACACACACATTCACACACTGGTGTCATTTAGCGACTTCTAGCGACTTTTAGGACAACCAATAGCGATTTTCCTTACTGTGGAGTTGGCAACACTGGGTAGGTGCTATGATGTTAATGATGTTGAACTTTATTTTGTTCATAAGGTTAATTATTAGTTGCCAACCGTCCCGTAAAAAACAGAATCGTCTCGTATTTAGAGAAAATATCACACGTTTCATATTGAGGTGAAAAGGAATAGTTTGTCCCGGACTTCAGCTACAATGAAAAAGACACAAAGCTGGAGTCAAAGGAGCTTGCAAAGAAAAGCGTCTGGACTTCTTTAAGTTGCTTGAAGACGTTTCACCTCTCATCCGAGAAGCTTCTTCAGTTCTAAGGTCAAATGGTGGAGAGTCCCAGATATAAACCTAGTGGGAGTGACCCCCCACAGAGGGACAAAAGGACCCCCTGATGTCCAAAATGTGAACATTGGCATCCTCGAAAGAGTGTCCTTTATCCTTAAGATGCAGATGGACTGCTGAGTCTTGTCCTGTGGAGGTGGCTCTTCTGTGTTGTGCCATGCGCTTGTGAAGTGGCTGTTTGGTCTCTCCAATGTAGAGGTCTGAGCATTCCTCGCTGCACTGTACAGCATACACCACCGTCTTCAAGCAACTTAAAGAAGTCCAGACGCTTTTCTTTGCAAGCTCCTTTGACTACGATGACCTGGATGACTGAGAACCTTCACAGACACACAAAGCTGGAGTTATTCTGTGTTTGCTGCACAGCTGCCTCTTCTTCTCTCATTCTCTCCCCTTCCTCTCCTGTTTCTACTTCAATCATGAAACTGATCAATGATCAGCTGATCGGCTTTTCTTTTTCTATTTCTATTTTTTTTTCTATTGGTAGGTGGCACAGTGCACTTGTGGCAAGTAAGCAAGCTAGAAGACTGGCAAAGTTATGGAAGCAACACATTAACAAGAGAATTCTGAGTAAAACCAAAGTTACTTTCCCTAATAACTAGTTACTTTGAAAATAACTTGAAGTAACTCAGTTAGTTTTGATAGAAGTAAGTAGTAATGTAACTAAGTTACTAATTTAAGTAACTTACCCAACACTGCTCCCGACGCAGGGAAAAGCAGTAATGCAGGGGAGACCTACCTCGGCCTTGTGCAGGTGAAGCCAAAAAGAAGATATGCTTCACCATATTTTCTAGTCTTTGGCTTAGAGTGAAGTTGGTTTCGAAACATATTCAGCGATGTTTCATCTCCTGCTTTGCGTTTGTGTGGACGTCCCGTGTCCAAGCTTTTTTTTTTCCTCCCCTTTTCACACCACGCCCTCGGTGCAATGGTTCAACAAGGTTGATAACTAACTTTGCCCTTAGAATTAAAACACAGTATATTTAAACTGCTTTTCACCTGTCAGATATAAACCCTACTGTCTACTGGGTTAGCAGACTGAACAGCAACCATTACCTCTATTGATCAACATATTTGTGCCTATAGGCATGTGTGTTTTCAACTGTATTTGTGAATTTGTGTGTGTGTGCATGCAGCAATGTTTGTGAGACCTCCCGCCTGCTCTTCCATTGACTTTCACTTTGGCCGATACAGGATGTCAGTTTATCAGTCGATTGAATATCTACCAGTCCTTTATTTATGACAACACTGGATGAAGTGTTGCTGCTCCTTTTTCTTCTTCTGTGAAGAGGTGTGGAGAGAGACAAGTGTGTGCATGTGTGGGGAGAAGGGGGGAGGGGAGGACAAGAGAGAAGCAAAAATCAATGTATTTTTACTGAAAGCTCTTGTGTAGCAGGAACACAGACAGGAAGGAAAGGGGCAGGACAGAGAAAGGGGAAGGGGTTCAGGGTAAGAAAAGCAGTCTGAAAGGAAAGGACAGAGGGTAGGAGCTTTTTTTATGTCTCCACTCGCTTTCGTACTACTCAGAAAAATGTCATACTGGTGTCTGCATTGGACTGGAGTATTTTTGCTGTAGTCCTACAAAGTGAAGCTTCGGCTACGTTCACACTGCAGGCAAAAGCGCATCAAATCTGACTTTTTCTGACCCTATGTGACCCATATCCAATCATGGTATGACAGTGTGAACAGCACAAATCCGATATTTTTAAATCCAATCTGGGTCACTTTCATATGTGGTACTGAATCCGATACATATCTGATGTTTTAGAAAGCAACTGCTGTTTGAACGGTCATGTTGCATTAAATCCGCCTTTACGTCACTGACACAAGACAGACGCCAATTATCAGCGCCGGAGAAGACATCGTGAACGCTTCCTGGCCATCCAGTGTAGATGTTAGTGAAACTGTTGGGAAGACAACGTTGGAGAAACGTGACCATTTTATTTGTACTGTATAATCTGCAGATTCTGACAGAAATCTGCAACTATCCTTTGAAGCACCGCTCCTCTTTAAAACAGCAATAATGCAAACCTTCTGTAGATTTTCTGTATTTTTTTAGTTGTTATAAACATCTATAGATATTTTGCTTTTGTTTGTTTTTTTTATTAACCATATGAATACTGATGGGGCTCATTGTACTTCAGCTTAAGAAAAACAAGTAATTAAAAAGATTTTATCATTTTAATTACTTGCACCCTAAATGCTTACAGCATAGGAAATAGATAAATACAATGTAAATAACCAGTCCATTCATTATTAGGCATCTTTTTGTATTTGGTTTTGTTTTGTGTACTTACAGTGGTGTACAAATGGAGGAAGAGTGAAACAGCAGAAGAATTAAGAAAGGAACATAAGATGATATCTCAATTCATGTGTGTCTATTCAGAGTTGTGTGCAAGTAATCAAATTTGTAAATATTAAAAAAAATGTAAGGATGCATAGCTAAAAAGCAAGTTTTGTTTGAAGCACTGAAAATACACATAAGTCATCAGTCAACTCAACCAACTTTTCAATTGGCTGCCTTTTTTTGCTTTACTTCTGCCATGGCCAATATGCAAATGAGTGTGGACAATAATCCACAAGTGAGTTTGTTGGTAAATTGTGGGTTTTGTTATCTCCGAGCTGAGGCTCAAAGGTTGAGGTTATACCGTGTTACCTAGAACCAGGGTTGCAGAAGTTAGCGATATAAGCGTGATAATGGACAGCTGCTAGTGGTGGCTGGCACATGCAAGGCAGGCATATGTGGGCATACTACATCCATTTAAAGGATCTGCTATATTTATATTTTTCAGTAGTTGTCATAACCAGTGTTGGGTAAGTTACTTTAAATTAGTAACTTAGTTACATTACTAGTTACTTCAAAACAAAAACTGCAGTCGTGGTGCTTTCGATTGTACTCAGAACTCGGAAAGTCTGCCTTCTGAATAGGAAGATGTAGGTAACACCAGACTGAAGATGAGCTGCATACAGAGCTGGACTGGGACAAATAAATCGCCCGGGCATTTTGACTAGAGACCGGCCCACCATTACAGGAAAAATCATAAAGCCTTTGAATGAAAATACCGTAATTGTCGGGCTATAAGCCGCTACTTTTTGCACAAGCTTTGAACCCTGCGGCTTTTAGTCAGGTGCAGCTTTTCTATGGATTGTCCATGATTTTTGTCATATCATAAGACGATTTGTTTTGTTTGTTCCGCTGTTGTACGGCACTACGTTGCCTGGCGGAAGGATCGGGGTTCAAGAGTGGTATGTT
>NW_005187548.1:177126-206016 GCF_000239375.1 Pundamilia nyererei | reverse complement strand
TCATCCACCTGCTGGCCTCCACCACTTGCTAATGTTATTGAATCTGTGGAAGCTCCGCGATAGCCACCACACGAAGTAACGGATAACGAGCATATCTAAATCCCAGTAACGACTAACGCGTTCCCGGTTTTGGCATAATAACTACTTACCGTGCTCGTTACCACAATAATAACGTAGTTACTGTAACGCGTTACTTAATAACGCGTTAGTCCCAACACTGGTCATAACTAGCTAGTATTGGAGCAAAACAAAACAAATTAAAAAGAAAACAGATGGCTACAGCTATGATTGGTCAGCTTATGGTTTACTGAGCAAGTTTTAAATGAAGTGGCTAAAATAGTTAGCTAAAAAATTCACTGTACAACAATCAGTGGAGGATTTGATATCTACCTGGATGCCATGGTGGCCGTTTATGTGTGTTAAATATGTTCTTAGGATAGCACCAAATCACAACAACAGTCACCTTAAGATGCTTCATAGTGTAAGACAAATACCTTACAATAATAGAGAGAAAACAACAATCAAACAGCCCCTTGTGTTCTGGTTAAGCACTTGGTGATAGTGAGAAGGAAAAACTCAGTTTTTAAAGGAAGAAAGGACTAAAGTCACACTGTGAAAGAGAGCCAGAGATCATATTTCATTTTCATTTTCAAGTTTCACAGGTGTAGTTTCATAGTAGTGAGTGAGCCTTTGCAGACAAGTCAGCATCTTCCATGCAAACTGTGAGAACTGTTAAGTTCTCTGGGTCACCATATAGTTCTTATTTTGGAAGATCAAAGCTATTACACTGACCATAATCATTTAACATTTTTAAACACCTCCATCTTTTATGATCCTGTGAAATATCCTGAGCTCACAATTTGACTTGGCTTCTGCGATATTTGCAGCCCTACATACCTAAGTAAAACCTGCCTTTTTTCCTATAGTAAATGTAATGAATAATAATTATTGTTGTTGTTATTATTATTAATAATAATAAGCAAATCATCCAATTACATGGCAGCATGTAGACATGGTCAAGACAATCTGCTGAAGTTCACTCCAAGTATCAGATTAGGGAAGAAAGGTGAATTAATTGACATGTGCCATAGCATGGCTGTTGGTGCCAGACAGTCTGACCTGAGTATTTCAAAAACTGCTGATCTATTGGGATTTTCGCACACAATCATCTCTAGGGTATGCATAAAATGTTTATTTAAAAAAAGAAGCTATGATATGAGCTATGCCATTTACAAGTAGCTCTTGTAAATGGCAGAGGTCAGACGGGAACTGCCAGAAATCAATACGCAGCCCTAGTAAATACTCTAAAATAATACAGAGAAAACCCCAATAACAAATGACTCCTTTTCAGCAAGCCCTTTGCAAAAGAAAAACTGGGAAGGAAAACCTCCCTTTTAACAGGAAGAAACCTTCAGCAGCCACCTGCCACGACCGGTTGATTTTTCTACCAATGTTCCCTCTAAGCTGTGCACGTACGCACTGCTGGCACGGTCTCTGCGCACAGAAAATCTGCGTTGTGCACAGAAAAAAAATCTAACCTCAATTGAAATTAAAATTAATACTTTAACAATTCTTTTTTGCAGTGTTAGTGTTAGTCGGTAAGTGACTGGCTGCTCCCATATGGGATTAGAACGATGCCACCTTATCCCATAGTCCAGCCAATAATGCGATCCACATTCGTATATACGCAGCTAATCAACGTCGTTGACAGGCTATGAAAGCGTCCTTATGTGCTGACACCAGTGTTTTAGCTAGCGAAGCGGCGTGGCTGATGTGGAGTGAAGCCACGTTAATGACAACGTGTACAACTATTGGAGATGTGAGCAGGACAGACGGAACAATTGACAGAAAAAGTGTGGACTTTACCAGTTTTTAAATTGTGTTGATAGGCCACGTAAAACCAGAGTTATGATAAAAATATCTACAATGTTTGGTTTTCTTCCTGAATATTATCGTTGCTTATATTTACTCATCAAATTTGATGCAGAACAGCTGATTGTTCTGTAAACAGTTTGAAATGTTTATTTTAAAAAACGCCCTGGCTGCATTTTTAGGTTAACAGCTGCAAAAAACTTTGTTGTTTGCATAACTCAGTTACTTTTTTGAAGAAGTAACTATATAATTAATTGCCCAACATTGGTCATTATATACTGTATTTTGCAGACAGAGAGTTACGGGACTCTCTCCCAGACCACAGACTCATACTCATAATACAAGTCAGAGCTTTATTTTAAAAAAAGAAAAAAAAAGAAGAAGGAAAGTTTTGTTTTCAAAATTAGAGTTTAAGTTATTTTTATTTTTTTATTTTTACAAAATGTTAACATACTACACAGGTCAACAAGATTCTTTTTGAAATTTTCATTGTAAGTGGGCTAAAGCAGTTAATTAAAAGTAGTCTAACATAAATGTAAATGCTGTAATTTGATTATTTTAATAAACCATGTAACTTGGATGGATTCGATGCTGCCGTGACCACAGTGCACACATCTGCTGTTGCTCACAGTGGTCCAAGGGACCGCTCAGGGAGTTTGTGTGTTCACTCAGACACATGAAAAATTAGAGGGAACATTGTTTCCTACAGTCAAAATTTAAAAGAAGAACTAAATGTGTTTTGTTACAGCAGTATCTAAAAGTAGAAAGAGTTCATGGACAAATAGTTTGTGCACTGCAGGATGTTATTCAAGTGTGAAAACTATTAGATTTCCTTGATTAAATGTTGATCACACATGTGATTTTACAACATAATGTGTGGGGTGTAGGCTTATTACTCTGAAATTAACTTATTAATCTCAGACGCAGTCATGATTTTAGCACTGTCTGTAGCACTGTTTAGCTTACGCGAGTGTTATTTAGACCCAGAGTTTCTGTGTTGATCGACAACTGCTCTCACAAACTCACGTGCACACATATACACACTGAATACTCACTTCAACTTGTGCTTCTTCCAGTAATTCACACTAAACTGCATTACTGAATTCTCTTCTATTATTGAATGAAAACATATTACTGTCATTTTTCATTTACAGGGAAATGCAGTTCACAGTAAAAAGTTCCTTTCCCATTAATTTCCTTTGCAGAATATGCTCTTCTTCCCCCCGGAGAAATGGGAAAATAAGGCTGATAAACAATTTAGACAGATGCTCGATCAGAGCATAGCTGAGGATGTCCCGCTCCTTATTCAGATCAGCTTTTTACTTGCAACGCTAAGGTGGATGTGGAGGCATTTGATGACAGCATATTGTGCAGATGGTTATAAATCCTCCAGCTTTTGTCCATGATGGTGATTCTTACCAAAGAGAGGTCTTTCAAACTAAATGAAGGTCAACTTGTGACATAAGGTTTGCTGCAAATAAGCTGCTAATGTAATTTTACTGTTAATGAATATTTCCCCATGAAAGCAAATTGCAATTGCTAGAGAAGTGATGATACTGAGAATAAAGAGTGACAAGCTGTTAAATCACTAAAATAGGTTATGGAAATGTGAAAATGTACAAAGTAAATGTGTTTCACCACATTTTAAAAATTAAGAGCAAATTCCCTCTCTATTTTTAATTGAATTATATATTATCCACTTTAAATTTTACTGTGTTGTGTTGAAAATATATGAAAACAACTCAACATACCATCTAATTAAATTCTGCCCTTGGTGATGAAGGTTTTTTTTTTAATTTATTTATTTTTACTATTTTTAAAAAGCGCACACTGCCTCAGGTGTAAACAGAATTCACAATTCTATCAGTTACGTTCTGTGTACACTCTGGCTGGCAAAACAAGTGAAAGAAAAGCAACAGCATCTGTAAATATGTATGTATATTAACCATATGTATGTATGTAAAAGACAATGTTTTGTGCCATTGATCTAGAAATATTAAAAAAGGTGGCCTTTATTTTTATACAGTTTCTTTCATTCTTCAAAGCAAATCACTAGTTGTCATGGTATTCAGTTTAAGTTCAGTTTCATTTCCTATTTAGCACATATTCACGATGACAATAATCTCTAGATTTCAAAGTAAAGACCCTAGAATATGAGAAAGAAAAGCAGCATCTATCACACAATAGCAAGCAAGCTATGATATGGTTTGGTCCAGGTGTCAGCTTCCACTCGGCGCTATACATCAGAACCTGTAGGAAAGAGACAGCAGTATGTATTCATTAAAAGTAAAGTTCAGGTTCCAAAAAAGAAAAGAAAGCAAAGCAGAGAAAGGACAAAGCACACAATTTATTTTGACACAATTTTTTTCAAAACGTGATGGGTCTCATTCTGGAAAGGTGAACATTAAATAAACTGCCTGACTTTTCTAGTATTAGTCAGCTAACTTCATTCCTAACAGAAAATAATGTGTTTGTGTGTCATTAACATTTGATCAGTGACTGCAGAGCCTTTATACATATTTCTGCTTAATCAATTTTTTCTGTACCTGTAAACCTGCTTCCAGGCCAAAGAGATTAGCTGTCCCACTCTCATCTCCATGTAGTCCCTCACTCCTCACACTGAATTCCCCTGCAGATCTAGGAAGAAGCTGGTGATTTATTTTATTTCAAAAATGTGTCTAGTTGCAGGAAGCTCCTGGTAAAGTGTATTTTCATTCCACACGTTATTTTGTAATAATATATTATGAACATATCCCACATAAACAAATCATTTTTGCAGAAGTGTACATCACTGCATACATTTTGTACACTGCCAGTCACTGTTCTAGGTTCTGAGAGCTTTCAGTAAGCTAAAGTGGGTTAAAAACTATTTGAAGTGCACTAGGTCTCAGGATTGAGAGATTTTTTTTAAATTATTATTATTAAA
Organism: Pundamilia nyererei; assembly: GCF_000239375.1. Classification (NCBI taxonomy): domain Eukaryota; kingdom Metazoa; phylum Chordata; class Actinopteri; order Cichliformes; family Cichlidae; genus Pundamilia; species Pundamilia nyererei. The sequence goes on along the minus strand of NW_005187548.1, from coordinate 201,218 downwards.
ATGATTATTAAAGCTATATTTTCCATTTTAAAGATAAGAATTTAAATTTACTTCCATCTAAACTGTTAATGTATATTTTGTTTGTATTTATATTTGGTGTAAGGTGTCAATCAGCATAAAAATAATTTAAAACAATACAATAATTTTATTATAAAAATAGTATTAAGATGCAAAAAATGCCCTGCACATTTGCCATCATTTGCACAAAATTGTAAATCTATCGTAACCAGAATACCAATACATGTCTGCACAGTGTTATGTTTTTGGGGTTGGCATTGCCTGTGGTGCTGAAATGGTTGAGTTCAAAGTGATTTTTTTTTTTCAATATCCTCAAGTCCCTAGTGACGCTAGGTGACAGTGGGAAGGAAGAACTCACTTTTAGCAGGAAAAAACATGAAGCAGATGAAGGTTCAGTGAAGGGTAGCCATCTGCTATTACTTGCTGGGAAAGGCTGGACTGGTAACCTGGCCCACCAGTCGTTTGCACAAGATGCGCTCATGCACCTTGTACAACAGAGTTTAGTGTGGGAAAAACAGGGAAAGGGTTTAACTAAAAATCTAAGAGAGAAAAAGAAAAAAACAACTTTAAAAAATGTGTCAAATTAAAGAACATGTTTGCTGTTGGGGCTGCTGCGGGAGCGTCAACAGTAGTACCGGCAAAAATTAATAACAAGCCTTCAAAGTCACAGTGTGCTGCTGCTGTTGCTAGCATAAGCAGGGAATAAGTGCAGGAGGAGGGATAGCAGTCCCAACAAGAGATTGAGGAAGAAAGAGGAAGGTGAAAGACAATAGACAGAAAGGCATAATTAGGAAGGGAAAGATTCAAGAATTCAGGTAAAATGATGCTGATTGAAAGTGTGGCTTTTAATTGTCACATGCTATAATACACTATTTAACACATAAAATTTATTGGCACCACTTTAACTCATGGTGCCTGGATTCGAGTCCAACCTGCATCCCTTTTCTGCTTGTTAAAATGCCATTAAGCTATTTGTTTTCAAATGAAAAATAACTTTATTTTGCTTATTCTTGATATTTCATTTGGGCATATTTCACATTTGATAATATCTTCATAATATTACTGGTGATATTAGTAGCAGATAATAAGTATATTGAAGGTTAAGATTATTTTGGGGTCAGTTGAGGTCAATGTTCCCTCTAAGCTGTGCGCACTGTTGTCAGGCCTGTAGGTATCAGGCTTGTGATGTTCTCCTTTATCTCATAGTGGACAGAAATTATTTTTTGGAGTGGCACAAATAATTTGTGTGGCATCAAATTTGATGCAGAACAGCTGATTTTTTAAATGTTTATTTAAAAAATCGTCTTGGCTGCATTTTTAGGTAAACAGCTGCAAAAAACTTTGTTGTTTTCATAACTCAGCTACTTTTAGAAGAACTAACTATATAATTAATTGCCCAACATTGGTCATTATATACTGTATTTTGCAGACAGAGAGTTACAGGACTCTCTCCCAGACCACAGACTCATACTCATAATGTAAGTCAGAGCAAAATAAATAAAAAAAGAAAGTTTTGTGAAAAATTAGAGGGAACATTGGTTGGGGTGGAGTTATAGTATTAGAAATGCACAGAAACACATTATGCTGCAACTGAGAACCATTTCTTTTCAGCTTTGGCTGGCACACACACACACACTTGGGAATAACAAGGATAAAGAAGGAAAAAAAATCTGTCAGGGTAAAAAACTCAGGAGACAATAACTGAAAACAGAAAGTCAACAAGAGGGAGAGGAAGAGGATAAAAGTTGAGAAAAGGAACCCTCCCTCCCTTTGAGAGTCATGTCAGCCACTACTGATGAATGTGGTCAAACATCAATACGGTGAGAATGATGACATCTGGCACACACACACACAAGGTTACAACATGCAGTTAAATGTGCTTTGGTAAAGTACCTGCTTTCTTCTTCATCCCTTTAACCTCCATTTCAATTTCCATATTAAAATGTCTCCCATTGTTTTATGTGACTTGGCACATTGCTCCTTGATCTTCAATGACATCAGGCTGATAAATAAATCGATGTACAGTAAAGGGCAAAGTTATCATATGCCACGATGGGCCCATGTGTTCGGCAGCAGCTTAATCTCTTATTCTAAATTTCAGTTTTCCTTTCTGCGAGTGTAAGGCTGGCCTAGTCCACGCCCTGCTTTCTGACATGTTGTCTGATATGAACTTTTTCAGTCTCCTCATTTTGCATTTCTCTGAACACACTTTAGGTGTCAAAATTGAAGGAAAAATTCCTTAACCCTGGAGATAAAAATGTATAATATTCAAAAACATATTAAATCAAATGCAGTTTTGCAGATAACTGAAAAGAAAATGTCCTTAGAAGCCATCATTTTGCTGTAACTTGCATCCTATATGTCTGCTACAGTTGAACTAAACTAATCATTTTTGTATTAGCCCATTTAAATGCTACATATGTGTAGAAAGAGACATTTTGAAATCCTAACAAAAAGTCATCATTTTAATTGTTATGCCATGTTTGTTTATCTTACCTTTCAGTCTCAATCATTAATGAGGAAGCATTTCTGGCTATATACCAGTGAAATTTCAGATATTTGTCTCTATGCCAATTAAAGAAAATGATTGCCATTGTGGAAGCGGACAAAGACTGTAAACCTTTCCCTTTCCCTGCGGCAACAGTGCTAACCACCGTGCCACGTGGCAGCACGGTGATTAGCACTGTTGCCGCACAGCAAGAAGGTCCTGAGTTCAATTCCACCATCAGGCTGGGGTCTTTCTGTGTGGAGTTTGCATGTTCTCCCCGTGTTTGCGTGGGTTCTCTCCGGGTACTCCGGCTTCCTCCCACCGTCCAAAGACATGCAGCTTGTGGGGATAGGTTAATTAGATAATCCAAATTGTCACTAGGTATGAATGTGAGTGCGAATGGTTGTCTGTCCCTGTGTGTTGGCCCTGCGACAGACTGGCGACCTGTCCAGGGTGTACCCCCGCCTCTCGCCCTATGACAGCTGGGATAGGCTCCAGCGCCCCCCGCGACCCTGAAAAGGATAAGTGGAAGCGAATGGATGGATGGATACACTATATAGTTACACTTAACTTTAAACCATGAGGCAGTTGTGTTAAATACACGCAAGATGCTTACATAAATCCAAGAGCTGGCCAATCCCTTTTTTTCAGTGTAAAAGGACTTAGCCATCTGCAGTATTTTAAAGAAGGGGTGTATTTTGCTCAAGAAGCATTTTAGAGAAATTACATTGTGTTTCTGTAACGCATCCCTGGTTCGCAGGTTGAGGTATGCCACCTTGATGGATCACTCCTGCCCTTTTCTTGTTTTTCTTTTCTCTTCACTTCCTCGAAACATCGAGAAGATGTAATACCACTGACTTTCAATAATCCCACAGATTTAACGGGTTGTAAACACACTGAGGTTTAATCAAAACCGCTGTCGGTTTGTTTGTTTATTTGCGAGTTTATTTGTAACGTGTACGTTCCACTTGATTTCTCCATTTCTTCAGCAGCGCTTCCAGTCGTGACAAGCACTGTTTCATTTTAGTGTAATTGCATACACAACACTCCCTTCCCATAATTACTCACTAGCTCATCACACCCAGGACATGAAAAACTGAAAATGACCACATCTACCATTTGCAGCAGTGTGTGTCATCTTCATCGCATCCCCCTCCTCCTTCCACCTCCTCAGCCCCTGAAATGCCTCCTTTACCATTCGTTAGCATAGCATCTCCGCTCAGCCTCGGCCTACCATCTATCACAGCAGACCAAGGCAAATGGAGCTTTCAGCTGAGTGGTGATAAGGAATCGCAGCCACATTAAAACATCTGTCACACCTCCAAAGCCATACTCGGCGTGTGTTACAACGGCCAGGGAGGAGGGAGGAGAGTGAAGGGTTCAGGGAAGGAAGAAAGTAGGATGAAAGTAGGGACAAATAAGAGACGGGATAAAATGTGGATAGACAGATCATTTTAACAATACTTACATTTCTGACATCTTTGTTTGTTTTTTACTTCCATCATCATTCATATTCTACACTATAAACCTTAGTTATCTTAATCAAGTGCCCATACTGTAGATGGAAGCCATTCAATATAAGTCTGTATTTGTTGTTGTGTTTTGACCTTGTTTTGTACTACTGATGCCACATACTGTAGTTTTTAATTGTCTTTTTTAACACCAGCAAAACCTCAGTGAAAAGACATTGGCTTCTTTTCCAGCTCTATAAAAAATGTTTGTTTGGGTAAAACATAAAGTTAAAATGCTGTCTTTTTTAAAGCTACTGAAGTGTAGAAAAGAGCATTCCATTAAGCTGAAAAAAGAGGGTATCACATCCTTCTCAGCAGCTTTACCTTTGAACCCAGAACTGTCTTGCTGTGAGATGACATTGCTTGCCACTGCACCATTATGGTGTGTGAGGACAATGATTTGACTGTTTAAAAGCTTGTACAAATAGGCATTAGATTGTAGACATATCCAATGTCAATTATATGCACTGGGGGGAAAAAGCATGCTTTTTCTTTTTCTTTTTCTTATTATGCCCTTCCAACGACTCCACTAAAAATGTGCCTTTTGTGTTTATGGCAGTTTATGTTCAATCTGGTTGGAAAACAGAAAAAAACAGTAGTGACCACCAGGTGTAAATAATGGAAACCAAGCACGCGGTTTGTCTGAATCCAAAATACACTGACTCTCATTCAGTCACAAGTGTTTATTTTACTTCAGCTAAATTTTGATCTGTCCTATACCCAAATTGGCAAAAAATACCTACAATTTGGTATAATTCTTCTTTTAATTTCTATACATATATTTTATATATAATTTTATTATATAATTTTTATACTTTAGCTTTGATTATCCAAACCAGTATCATAGCAAAGAAGTTATAGACACATGCATTTCACGCTTTGGCGATGCTTGCAGAAGTTGCAGTACATTGCACTACCAGCAGAGGGAGGTATTTTATTTTTCAACCAATCATTGGAAGGTGTTTAAACAGATATTGCTAACACATTTAAATGAAAATACACATCAGCCACCTAGGTTAATCCTTTCTGGCATAGTACCCTGGAATTTAATTCATAGCTTCTTTGGTCACTAGCAATTTCTTAGACTTACTGGAAATATATCTTCTCCCCAATGCTGGTACTGCAACTTCTGCATGAGTGTTCATTTCACGCTTTGGAGAGACAGAGTGAAATGGATATAATGGACTGACATGTCTTTTGTGATTAAATCGTGATTAAAGGTTGTTACAAGATCAAGGACTCAACGTAATTAATATTAACTTAATATTAACTTGACGTATGTAAGCACGTCCAGGTGCGTCACTTCCTATATTGTTATTTATTATTATTATTGCTACTACACAGCAAAATCTCCAGTGTTAAATTAACACTAGAGAGTGTCTATATGGGTCCACACCTCTGAGTGTTAAATACAACACTGTTGAGTGTTAAATTAACACTTTTGACAGTGTTATATGTTTAAAAGTAACCTAGTCAGTTTTGAAGATTAACAATGGCTAACACTGAGCAGTGCTGATTTTCTAACACTGGAAAATAACTCAGAATGTTAGAAATATTCCAGTGTTAGCCATTGTTAATCTTCAAAACTGACTAGGTTACTTTTAAACATATGACACTGTCAAAAGTGTTAATTTAACACTCAACAGTGTTGTATTTAACACTCAGAGGTGTGGACCCATATAGACAAATTTGAGGTGCTTTTTTTTCTAAATGTCATCTTAAATGTTATCTTTCTCCAAAGCATGGGGTCAAGGTTTTTGTATAGGTCTAACTTTAACCTTATTCTGTTTGGGATCTATTTTGGATCAGGTCTAATCACTGGAGTTCTTCAAAAAACATAGTTTTCCTTTGAGTGCTGCTCAGATGGGACATCCAACCCAATCAGACCAGGTAAGATGACATTCAGCATATAAAGCCCACACTAACATTTGATAACTGGTACTAAGCAGTTATACCAATACTGTGTTATTCTGACCCAAATTTTTTAGCCCAGTGTATTTGTGTGTATATATATATTTCCGTTTAGTTCCAGCCTTAGCACAACACATTTTACTGCTCTCCCTGGTAAGTCCACACTTTGAAAGAAGAGACCAATTTGGCATTTCACATAAACACTAGGATTAGGCTTTATTGATTAGACATTTGCTTTGGTGTCATTGACACATCTGTACATGCATGTATTTCCACCAGTACTTTTCGTACACAGCATCTTTTCTCAAAGTTTTAAACAATGCCACCCTTTAGAAGAAGCACACATTTTGACAAATCTGGAATGAACAATAAAGTAAGTCTCCAAAGGACAATGCAATTACAGCAGCGCACATCAAAAAGCACAAATTTGACAAGATGTAGTATCTATAATTACTTACCTGACTTGTTTTACTCAGATTAAGCAAATTACTTGAGTGTCTTTTGGGCAAACTGAATGATTGAGATAAATCCAAGCAGTAACTGGTGCATCATGTGTATTATCCATGAATGGCTTTGTATCTTAGTCCAATAAAGAAGCCAATCTAACCTCAGTTTTAGATTTAAAGCTGTTTTCTGATTAATTAACTCCAGTCTTTCAAGGGTTTTTTTTTCTTGTCACTCTGAATGTGGATTGGGGTGATCAATGCACAGCTACAGCTGGTTGAAGGGGACCAAATCCATTGAACAGTTGATTTGGTTCCATTTTACCAGCTTTAGCAAAGCATTTTAGGGTAGAATCTGGTCCAGAAGAGGTGACAGGAAGAAGTGAAGATGCCTGAAAGAGACAAAGCCAGAGAAAGGAAATGATAAGAAATGACGCTGTTCACACCCACGTGTCGTCAATAAGCAGTAATAAAAAATTTGTACAAGCTGCAACAAACCAAACAGCACAATGCATCAGCAAACAGGCATTGATTGCTAGAAAAAAATGTTGCCCTTAAAAGAGTGCATGTTACTGCTTAGAAGAAGCCAGATGATACAAAAAGGTATGGATTGTAAAAGACCAAGGGAAAACGATGAAGAACAGAAGAGAGTGAGTGAGCCAGAAGGTAAGACAGAGAAAGGGGAATAGCAGGTAGGACGGGTGATGAAAAAGAGATGAGAAAAACAGAAAGTGGGGCCCTGAGAGATAAGAGAGGAGCACATATAATGGTTGCAGACAAACTTGAAAAAAACAATGAATTCATCACCTAACTGCCAATACTGCTAATGAAGCCAGTGGATAGGACAGGAGGAAAATTAACTCACATTGACCTCTAGCCTTACACGTGGAACATCTCCTCCTCTCTCCATTTCACCCAGTCTCTCCTCACCAGCCGTTACTGTTCTCACGTCTATGCACTAAGTTCTGGCCCATAGTTGGGCCTGTTCAGTGTGGTGGCACAAAGATGATGTACTCAGCAGTCTTGCTGCATGGCTCTGCTCGTCTTTGGAACAACTCACTCATTTCCTGGTTCAATTAGCCTAGCTAATCATTTAATCATTAGAAAATAAACTTTTTAAGCAGACTCATGGCCCTAGAAACGTATTGATATATGTTGTGTTTGGACTTTACTTTTTCATAATTGACTGATCTTATATGATAATCAATGGCTTAACTGAAATGACAAACCTGCTAAAGACTTTTTATATTAACAAAGGATCCGATACATAAGTGGACATGGGAAAGGATGGCTTGTACTGAAAATTATTAAACTAAAGTTTTGTTTTGGACTCTAATGTGAAAAGATGCGTACCATATGTGCATTGGTAGCATCAGATACAAACTGGCTGGAACAGACCACACTAATCTGCAAATGGAGCTTTCTAACAGAACGGCCACAAGTAACTCATCGGGTATCCTTCCACACTAAGCTTATATAGGCTGAGATTTTTAAGTGTCTTAAGCCTGCCCACAGTTTCTCTGTACTGAACACGGTCCCACCCCTTTCTCATTCAAATCCCAGAACACAGACATGTGGTCCTATATAAACTACTTCAGATAAATTCAGATATTTTTATATTTTCAAAAGCATTTTTTTCTTCAAGCTTTCGCCCTGAGCCATCATTTGTGAGGTGTTCACCGGAGTCTTTTGTGGCAGGACTGGGTTTGTTGGTGAAGGTCATTTTGAACTGTGGGGGAAACTCAACGGGTGAGTACGCTAACGCTGACTAAACTTTTAACAGTTTTCCTAGTTGTCAACAAATCTCAATTGTCATCTTTCCTATTCCACTGGTGACAATGAAAACACACACAGTTTATTCTAACTCAGTCCCACCAACGCCATACTGGAACAATAAATATGGGTAAATCCACAGCTGAAGAAATTCACTGTTTGTGCCAAATTGAATAAAAAAATGTTGTCCAGCAGTCACAGCCTGCTCTGTGTAGCTCTACTAGGATTTAGCACTTAAAAATGACACGTGTAATTGTGAACGTTCAGTTCTGTATCAAATCTGTCAAGATAACAAATACAACAACCTAACACAAATTGCATAAAAAAAAGCGTAAATACTAGCTGCGGATGTAAAGACAGGGTCCGTCCAGTATTTCTTTCTCTCTCTTTCCATCTATTTAATAAACTTGCAACCTATGAGACCGGCAAATTGATGAGGAGGACACATCCTTGAGTGAGGAGGAAAAAAGAGGGGGAAGAGAGAAGGGAGAATGACAGGAGGAAGAAAGCTGGAAGTAGCACACAGAGGAGAGGACAAGCCTGCATGGCCTGAATTCTCTACCTGTCCTCGAGCTGCAGTTGCTCTACCTCTGCAACATGCAGCACTGCAGTGTGCACGTGTGTGCGTACTCTGTGCTTCCAACAGAGTATCCTGTGTTGATTCTCATGTCTATATTTGATCCTGGTGTTGCAAGTGTGAACTGTGCCTGTGTAGTATATTCACACAGGATGGATGGTGAGGCCAAGTACTACCTGGCAAGCTTCTCTGTGTGGTCAAGCACAACTATCAACTTCAGAGGAGAAAGCGCTGCACACTGAATCCTTTTCATAGCAGGATTTTCAGTAGATTGAGGAGAGAATTCCTGCCTGTGCTTTATTCTTGCAATCTGTGGCCCACACACTCATCAAACAGGCAACCTTCCTTCACCCCACACACCTCCACTCAGATCTGACATCAAACAGAATCATTATAAACAGAGCGTTTTATCATTAACCTCGGTCAGATGCCTGCTGAAGGCTTTACCGGTGAGTGCTCTTTCAACATTAAACTGTAAGACAGCTCTGTCAAGATCACAACTACAATAAGTAAAGGTGTTAAGCATTCATAAGTTTAGCAGTTCAGGAGCTCAGCGAAGTGGACTTTATATATGTGGGTCGGTCGGAGTGCTTAGTGTGTGTGTGCTTAGTGTGTGTGTGTGTGTGTGTGTGTGTGTGTGTGTGTGGGCCCTCGTGCTTGCTGCTACTGTAGGTGCCCTCTATGAGGCTGACTGCATGGTTGGAGATAGGCTGGCTATTTTTCTATTCTGGGACCGTGCTGTCCGCTGCATTCCTGCCCTTATATTGGAGACAGAGGGGAGGAGGAGTTGAGGGTTAGGGACAGCTGGACGCCTGCAGAGGAGCGAGGGAGAGACGGAGCGGTAAAGACAGTTAGGGAGTCATAGTGGGAAGGTCAGTGGGGGTGCACGGCATCCCTGGGGAGGCTCACACAGTACAGGTAGTGTTACGTAGCAGCTGCCTGCCCACAGCTAAGTAAAGCCCCAGCAGGAGGAGTGACACTTTGAAACCAGTCCCGCTGTGGACTCTGTCACTCTTGCTCACCATGATATTTTCATTTCAAATGTATGGCCTGACACCGGGGGCTGCACTAATACAACCTGCCATACGCAGCCACTCCCCTCACTCTATCGGTCTCTTCTCTCACTGACCATGTCATGCGTTCTGCCTATCAGTGTCGTACTGCTTTTTCGGTGTCTAGCTGACTGACTGCCAGACCTTGGTTCTCCATCAAGCGCCAATACTGTGGGAGGGCGAGGCCAGGAAACCTGTCAGACCATCACTTCCCGTCACATCAGTGTGAAACCCCTGATGGTTCTGAGGGCCACTGTTGCAAAATAGCCATTAAAATCCACTTAAAACCACAATAATCTTCTGTAATGCGGCATTTAAATGAAGCAGATTTATACAAAGCATCCTAATGAAGGTCTGTGTGCATGTCTGATGAAGATGTTTGCCAGCTGGTAATTAGCTTAATGCAAGGCGCACCATAGTAATGAAACAAGTTGACCTGTGGTCAGGCTGTAAACTTTATCTTCTGTGGCTGGCTATATTAATTCCCTCTAATTACCTAGTGACTAGAGGCAGAGGGAAAAGTGGGACGTATATCATCAAACTAAGCTTAGACATTTCAATTAAACCTAATTTCTATGGGAGATGTGATGTAAAATAAAAGTCCATCAGCAGAGACCAGCCTTTAAAGACTTGGGGGCTGGTGGGTCAGCACCTCTCAAAATGAAAGGACCTGTGCCACGAGGTTAGCAGTGCTAATGCTGCTGCAGTCCACTGCAGACACCGCCTGGCTGCCTGGCTGGCTCTTCTTCTACCACCGACCCCTCCTCCACAGCATTCGGACGTGAGCAGCGCCCAGCGGTTGACTCAGCATTTTTCTCACGCCTGATTGGTTGATCAGAAGGGGAGGCAGGAGTGTAACAGGGCCCGTTATCCTCTGCTCAGCTGGTTCCTCGCTCTCTCCCTGAAGATAAAACACGTCTATTGGATTAAAAAAATAAAAGTTTCCTGACCTTGTGGCGACTGCTTGCCTCAGGTGCCGCACCGCGACTCTTTCTTTATCAACCATCTCAGGGTTGCTACGGCCTTTGATGATTCTATCTCAATACTGTAGTTCAAATTGTGGAGCAACGTTGACATAAACAGTGAGGGCAATTGGTAGACCTTTGTGTCTTCCAAACTCACCTCTCTTTGCAGTGGATAAAATACCATGATCGGGTTTGCTTGTGGCCAATAAATGCATCTTAGCTTGGGATCTTTAATGTCTCTTTCATTAAGCGTGTATGCAGCACTCATACTTTGTAATTATTGCAGCGTTTATCTTCTGCTGCTTTTGATTTTACCTCACAATGATTTAATCCTCAAAGTCGCTTTATTCCTTAACCTTTTAATCTAACCGCAACACCCTTAAGACGATCAATACCTATTTAGATGATATATTTAATTATATCCTCACGCTTTGGCCCTCCCACCACCACAACATTTAAACAGGATTTGACTGTTTTCAGCACTTTAATTTCCTTTTTTACAAATAGGACTAAAGCCTGTTTCCTTAATAAACCCTCTCTTCGAGGACTTTGTGAGTTTTCAGACTTGGCAGGAGTGAAATACTTTTCATTTAAGGAGCTCTACACAAACTTTTGCCATCATGCAGTTTGGATGCAGACTGCATGGGCTAGCCATGAGCTAGCCAAGGTTAAAACAGTGATGAGACAAGCATTAGACTGTCCTGCACTTTTATACTGCTATGTTATATGTAATATATATAATGAACATTAGCATAATGACAACAAACACACTTAGACATGACACTAGCTATTCTGCCCTCTGCTCTCATACTGGATATTACTGTAGAAAACAAATGTTAGTTATGCATTTGTTTGGCTTTGTGCCATTGCATGTTTAAGACAAAATTCATACAGTTTGACCCTGCATATAAGTTAGCATTGTGACTAATATTTTCTGGTGTAGTAGCATTTCTTCTCAAGTATGACTTTGCTAGTGACAATGTTAGCAGGTGAGATATGGTTATTCAGTTGGCTGTAAATAATCGGGCCATGGCTTAAAAAAATGGTAATATTAACTCCTCGCTCTTAAAGGCAAGAACGTCTATTTTTAAAGTTACATTATAGTCGATTTACAAGGACAAGACTTTGCTCTTAAATTTGCATTATATAACTTTTTTCATTTATCAAAGGTTGAGACAGTAAGTGTCCTTAATGAGCCATTTTATTTGGTAATTTCACCAAATATATATTCTGAAAGTTGGAGCCCTATTTGGATCTCCTCACATAGCACACATGTGCGTCTACTACAGTTTTACTGCCCTTTGGACCTATCCACACTATAGCAGCACACCATCAATAACTGTAATGAGATTAAAACACACACATTAAAAAAAAAGCACAGGAAAGCTCTTATTCCTGCCAATGTAGCTGTGTGTGATTTTATGCGATAGAAAATGCTGAGATGTAGCTTCAAAACTTAAATGGAATTGGTGTCTAAATATGCTGGAGACAGCCAATATCTGTAATTACACGCTCATAAACTAACGTAAAGATATAAAGAATTCCTGCATACTGGGCTGTCAGTAAACTTCTTGGGAAAGCAGAGGAGATAAATGGCTCCGATAGACAGTAATGAAGAGAAAAGCCCGTGTTTCTCAAGGAAAAGGAGATCAGATAAGGAGAATGAGGAGTGCTCCAGAAGTTAAATTAAAACAATTTAATGAGCAGGTTTTTGATTTTTAAAAGAACTCTTTGAACGATATTAAGGGGGAGAAGACGTCATCCGGTTCGGAGAATGATGTCATGATCCATATGCAGTGGCTGCCAAACCGCAGCAGACCTGCCTTCTGTCTTCACCTTTCTTTCTCCCCCTCTCTTCTCTCTCTCTCTCTCTCTCTCTCTACCTATGCAGGCTGATTGTCACTCTGAGCACGCTCCCCCTGCCCCTCCCCACCCCCACTCCCCCTCACCCCACCCCACCCCCTTTCTTAACGAACCACCGCTGCCACTTAGGTGTTTTAGTCATGCATTACAGGCTGCGGCAGGGCCACAAAGGCGTGCTTGATATACACTCTGTTGTGAAACAAAAAATCCAATGCAGTTAAAGTCAGAATGGGCGCTCGGGTGTAAAGATAGCCCCGGCTGACGTGTTCTTTTCTATTGCCAGACAGTGGGACACCCACTCTTTTAAAGCTTGAAAAGCTCACAGAGACGGAGAGGCTTCATAACAGTGTCCTTGTTTTAACGTGGGACAAAAAGGAACTAAAAGAGGGCCTGAGCTAGTTAGAGCCATCTAGATTACAATCAGCAGCAGATGAGTGTCTTGGTTGTTTCTGTGAAGACGTGTGTCGGGATGGATAGGTGTAACTAAAGTGATAAGGTTTTCACTTACAGGCAACATAGTGGGAATAAAGAAAGTTACAGTGTATCATTCTATTGATACATTTTATTGGTCTTCTAATCATTGGTTGGTCATGTATGAATAATTTGGCTATCATGTTAAATTATGAACATAAGTAAACTACAAGTTTGAGCCTTCTGCATCATTTAAAGCAGGGCTAATCAGTGTCAGTATATGAATAAGGACTACTCAGGTATGTGAAAAGGGGCTGCTCATATTGAGCGACTCAACAAGGTTGACTCTTCAACTGTACAGTTCCTTTTAGCTAAAAGATCTTCTTTGACATTTGATTTTGCAGTTTCCAGTTTTACTGCTTAGGTTTATTCTTACTATCATCATTCATTCTTTCCACTTAACAGTAAAAACGATAAAGAAAAAATGAAAAGCAACCTGTTCAGCAACGATACAGTGCACAAACTACAGATAGGTTCTCATTATAGGGCGTCAAACTACGGTGTTAATCACAAGTCTCTGGTGTCACAGAAAAACATAAATGCATAAATGATGTCCTTCACATACTTTATTGCAATGGCCAATACGTCACGGCACTGACGCCACAGAGCAACAAAGTGCACTGAAGGAGTCAATGGCATGGATCACAATCATGTGGAAGAAAACAGGACTCTAAAAAAATGTCAATGTCGGTCCAACTCTAATAGAGACTGTAAGAAAGTTTAAGGGAACAAATCTGTGCTGCTTTAATCTCCACTACGTTTATATAAAACAACTGTGCTCTTTACTCCACCTTCAAGTCATTTTTGACCAGGATATGTCCTTCAACGCACATATTAAACAAAGATGTAAGACTGCTTTCTTCCATTTGCGCAACATCTCTAAAATTAGAAATATCCTGTCTCAGAGTGACGCTGAAAAACTAGTTCATGCATTCATTACTTCCAGGCTGGACTACTGTAATTCATTATTATCAGGAAGTCCTAAAAACCCACTGAAAAGTCTTCAGCTAATCCAAAATGCTGCAGCAAGAGTACTGACAGGGACTAGAAAGAGAGAGCATCTGTTTAAAACCAGAATTGAAGTCAAAATCCTGCTCCTCACATACAAGGTCTTAAATAATCAGCTGATGAAGACTTGCTGATTAGAGGGCTAGTCTGGTCTTGTTTTTCCTTTACTGGCCAAGCAGGCATGATAGATAGCTGCTCCTTCCTGATCTTGGTTCTGCAGGAGGTCTCTGCCTGTTAAAAGGCCCACGTAAGGCCTTGAGCAAAAACAGTTGGACTCGACGACTATCTGTTCTGATTTTAGAAACAGAATATCACTTCAATCACCAGGATCATTTTAGAGAGTCACTCAACTTGTTCTTTTCAAATTCACAATGAGATCTCATCCCATTGAGGTGCCGTGCTGATGCCCCCAGATCCGACAGGAAAAAAATGTTTTCACTCTACGAAGTGGAATTCGTTGAAAAGAAACCATAACTGCTACAATATCCCCAGGCTAATACACAACCCACTCATGATGTTCACTAAACCTATAGTTTCTACTGTAGCCCTGCTGCTGATACAGCACTACTTCTGGTGTGTAAAGCCCACTGTTACAGATGGTAATCCAGCTATCATATACTGTAATAGTCTCTGTGCAACAAAATGGAAGCAATTATCTCAAAGCACACAACGATCGTTGGAACAGATCACAACGCATAACTCTTTATTGGTTTGGGAGATTTACTTTCTGCGACTGGCTCTCTCTCTTTGTAATTCATGTTCTTTACAATTCTTCTCTTCTTTTGTTTCTTCTCTTCCTTTGTTTATTGATCATTTGTTCCTTGGCTTTCTCGTTAGGCTTGAACCCCTTCCTGGGGCTCTAACGTAGCCTTCGTGCCACCACAACTGCCTTCTTCCTTTCTCTTTTCTGTCCCCTACCTTGCTCTTTTTTCCTTCCTCTTCAATAACAGAAGTTCTGAGCAGTGAGGTGATGACAGGGGAATGCTAAGTAGCCTTGTCCCGACGCCGCACTCTCCTCCTTTTAGATGTATGTGTACTTACAGGAGGGAAGAGAGGCCAGACTCTGCGCTCTGCTTGCTTGACTGACGGACTCCCTGACTGACATGGTCATTTTACCAGCTGACAGTCCACAGCTGACTCACTGCTTTTGCTGCCTTGCAGGCTGCTCCACTAATCTTCCTCTTCTATCGTCCTGTATCACCGGCTGTGGCAGGCTGGCTTGCTGACTCCCTGACACTCTGCACTCCAGCACACTGCTCCCAATTACACTCCTCCTCTGGTAGACTGAAGGGAGAAGGATGCATGAGACCCCACTGAGACAGAAGACATGCTGTATGCACATAGAAATTGCATGGGTAACTACTGCACTTAATGTAGATCATTGACGCTAAGACACCAGACACGCAGGCGCCAATTTATTCAATAAGTAATGTATTTTCTCCTAAATTTGGTCAAAATTACGATTTCAATTACTGCCTGTTTCAAACATCTACAAACCACCAATATCAAAACTCATAGTTGCACTAGAGGATATGTGCAGACTAGACAAGACTCAGTCTCTGGAGACAATGAAGGTCTATGCAAAATGTTTGTGCTCTTGACTAGATAAGAGCCACAGGGTTAAATCTATTGTATTCTTTCATGTCTTCTCTTTTCACTCACCCTGAGATCAGTTGTATTTGAGGGCTGCCCCTGCATGAACCTGGTTCAAGAAAGGTCTTCCTGTTAGAAGGCCGTTTTTCTGCCCCACTGTTACCAAGTGATTGTTTGTAGGAGATATACAAAGAAGAAGGCGGGATCTCTAATACTGATTTAAGCTTACTCATAATGTGCCCTGACATTGACAATATTGCTAACTATCAATATAACTGAAAAGAATTCATGTTCTTGACAATATGATTAAAACATTAAAATGTTAACTAGACTTCATGATGGAAGTCTACACCACATTACCAGCACAAACTACAGCAGTCTCTGTTTTTTTTAATTTTTTTTTTACTTTAGATTAATTAGGTTTAAATTCAATTCAGTTTTACTTTAAATTGTACAGCACATAGCACCAAAATCACAACAACTGTTGCCCCAAGGAGCTTTAATAGATTGATACATATTCATAAATATTTTATACAGGTTTTAAGAACTATAACAGTTCCTCCTGTCCTTCTTCATGAGAATTCCTCTAAAAATGAATCTAGAGTAC
This sequence comes from Pundamilia nyererei, assembly GCF_000239375.1. Classification (NCBI taxonomy): domain Eukaryota; kingdom Metazoa; phylum Chordata; class Actinopteri; order Cichliformes; family Cichlidae; genus Pundamilia; species Pundamilia nyererei. The sequence continues at coordinate 184,938 of NW_005187548.1, read as the reverse complement.
ATGAAACCATTCTTTCCCACAGTCTTCCTTCACTATTCTCATAACCAGTAATCAAAATAACAATGTGCCCAGGAATGCATTATATTCTGAGATATACCTTATGAGATACATCAGTGAAACTCTACTTTATATTCCCTGAGATGCCTCTCCAGGCAATATATTTTTTGAAATACTGCGGGACATGGATGGTAGTGCTCTCAGGCAGGAGTTGCATTACAAAAGACACTAGAGCTGTTCGTTCAATAACCCAAATGCATTTTGAAATAATTAAAGGGGAAAAAAAGTGCTTATTCTGGGACAAGTGATAGCCACAAAAGAAACAATAAAGTGAGAAATGCCTTTTTCTAATTTTTTGGTCAACGGACAACTATTGTGTCGTAAATTTGTAAATGTTATGATCTTATAAACGCAGACAGAGTGTAATTAGAATATCAGGATAACTGTAAACCCTAGCGGTAATCATGGGGAGGAGGGGTGTCAATATAAGGGGACCTCGCATGTGAAAATATGTGTGTAATCTCCAGCGAGCAGAGAGAAACAGTAGCAGAGGGGACGCAGAGGAGGGGGATGTGGTCCACCACCAGCACCACCACAGTGCCCTTGTTCCTTTAATTACTTCCTCTGCTTCACAGCTTCACTGCATAACAATTATCCTGCGTGTTCATTTGAAGGGAGCAGACCCCCTCTCCTCATATCGTGCAGTAACGGACATCAGACAGGCTGTGATGTCAGCAGCATCGCTTGATGTAAAGAGAATACTAGTGGGAGCCATTAAATTAGACTCGGGTTAATGCAATTGTCTTTTACAAACACCCCTACCCACCCATCTCTACCTCCTGCACAATAAACATGAGCAAAAGTTGCCCGTAGCATTGCTCAGTCCACATGTAAAGTTTTGCCTTTTCCTCTCTGCATTGCATCTTAAGAGCATTCAGCAGATACTAGAAGAAAGGCACTACAGATTATAAACCCCGCTTATGTCCCATAACTGCTACTATCAATTATGCACTGCTGGAATGTTAGATTCTTCAGCTTTTAGTGCTTTAATGTGAACTTACTATTTTTGCAGTGCAGCACACTCACAAGGATAGGAAGGGGTTGGGTCTTTTGCAGTCTATTGGAGTCTAATTCAAGCAGATGTCTGTTTAATTGATCGAAACAAATTACCTCAACATTGATCTCTGTCCCGGCCTAAGCGACTGATCTGCTTTTTGGAGCCACACTGTGTGTGTGTGTGTGTGTGTGTGTGTGTGTGTGTGTGTGTGTGTGTGTGTGTGTGTGTGTGTGCGTGCACGCTCGGGGCAGGGTGAATCTTTTTTGGCTCTGACACACTCAAAGAGAACGTATGGCTTAATCGCTAAATGATAAATAGTAATTTGCTTTCTGATTGTGCTGTGTTTTCTTCATTGATTGTGAGGTTTCCTTTGAACTAATGCACCATCATTCTAACATTAAACCGCTGGGCCAATTAACTAATTGACTTTTAAGGCCCATAATTATGAGAAATTCATTAGATGTTTGAAGCCGTTTATTATCAAGGCCTTATCTTCTTTCTTTCATTGGTTGTAAATTGTCTCTTATAATTCCAGAGGCATATGTACTGTACGACACATGTTCCATCACCAAAAAGCTCTTTCTGCGTCTGTACAAGACTCCGTTAATGTCTAAGACCAAAATAACTTTTATAGGCCAAAAAGAGACATCACTACTCATATAGGTACACGTATTTGAGTTTTTATATTTTTTTAAAGCTCTGCATACTTAAACCAAAGATTATACATATAAACTTTTTTTTAAAAACTTTTGGTTTTGGATTCAATATTTTTTAAGCCTCAGCATCAGTATTTTGTTTACAACATGCTAGGTTTAGGACCTAGAAGCATGAGCACTAAGTTATGCACTAATGCTAACTTGTTTGGTTAGCAAACTATAACTATAAATTGCATGGAGTCAAAGCAAAGAAATCCATATCTACTAATTAGTGCTAAGTAAAAAAGTGATAAAATACCACAATTTCATTCATCAAAACTGAAGTACAAACTTTCAGATTACCTGAACCACAAAGTAAGCTATACTAGTTGTCAAATAATACTTAGCCTAGCCTAGCAAAATATAGATTGGTTACAGCTGCTTGTAGTGGCACAAATCTCAAACAATCTACCATCCAGACAAGTGGAATATTAAGTTAAAAATAAATAAATAAATAAGCGTAAAGAAAAAAAAACACACCCTCCAATTAGCATATTTATCCTTCAGTCATTTTTCATTCATTCAATGAATATAAGTCACACACACGTATGTGTTTATATATACTGGAAAACTGCAAACTTTGGCTGAAGCCTATTGCTGATGCTACAGATAAAAAAGCTTCTACAGCTAAAGAAACAAATCACTGAGCTACCGCCCTCAGAAAAGGTGCATTACAACCATGTAATGTGAACATTAAAAAAAACAGAACATAAACAGCCAGATGAATCAATACTGTGGCTGGGTCTGTTGGTGTTACATATACATTCTAGAGCTACTTTCTGAGTGTTTATGTGGCCATACCCACATTTCATTTAGACCGGTATGTGTGACGGTATCTATGTGTGTGTTTTATATATGTGCCCATTGTATGAGCAATGACTTTGCAGGGGGTTTCAGATGTACATTTCCCCTGAGATTAGCTTTTGAGACATAAACATAGAATGGGATATAATAGGCTATGTGTGTGTCCTTGTATCAGGGCGAAACGACACATACATTACCACTCCACCGCATCTGTTTCAACTTCCATTACTCTTTACCGCTATTATATTCCGTAGATTGCTGCCGAAGCACACTTACTATAAACATGATTAAAAGAGAAAAAAGTCCCGGCAATAAACTCTGACACTTAATATCAAACGGCTGACTTTACAATCTTCTCTCCTACAGTCTTGTCTTCTACTTCCTTCTGTCTTCTGAGATACACAGAAATGCAGTGCAAGGAGGCATATTAACAATTTAAGAAACTAAACTCACCTATCTAGGGCACCATTAAAAATATAAAGGCCTCATTTGGAGCCATTTGTTCTTCTATCACTACACACCTCATGATGCCACATAAAGTCACCCCTGATTAAAATTCGAGTTATATTCAGGGTTGCGGGTATCTTGTGTACTGCAGAACCCTGCAACCCTGTTTTCACCTTTTTTAGAATAAAAATGAAAAAGGAACTTCACAAATGTATCATTTTTCCAAATTTTGAAGTGAGCCATCAGCACTATAACTAGCTTCTGCAAGTGTTTCTTGTTGGTAATTGCTTAAAACATGTTTCCTTATCGTAATGCACATAGGGGCACTGACAAAATAAAAACACACATGGTGTGTTTTTGTTTAAGTAGACAGCAGTACATTAACAAGATTTTACATTCTGAAATACAATAATGTACCCTGTGTGGTGTGCACTGTGTAAAGTCACAGGATATACACCAAACAGACCCTCCTGATTTGGTTACGCTATAAGCTGCAAAAAATTCCCATCAGTTGCCATTGCTGCCTTCTATCACTAGTTGCTGTTTCAATCGTTACCTATCACTTTTTAATGCATATGTTAGTATGTTCTTTGCAGAGCTGACAAGCTTGGTGAAAAGCTTTAAAATATATTCTGCTTCTGTAGGAAATTATTTCAAATGCCTTGTAGTGATACTAAAGATAAGCTATATATGAGAAGAACAGGTAATTAATTTATGGTATGGGTGGTATAAATAAGGCTACTGTGGTGTCAGAAGACACACCTACTAGTTGGTAGAAATATCACTTAATCTCTAACATTCTTTACACTAACAGAATCAGAATCAATTAGTGGTGGACAGAAACATAAGTATATTAATACATTTTTTTAAATCCCAAAAATTTGGTGGCATTGTCCAACAAATCATCAACCTAAAAGTACGAATAGCTGTTTCAGAGAGGGTGAACATCTAGTGAGGCACAGTCAGCAGATTAACAGCGAGTGTTGCTTTATCAGTCTGAAGAAAGAAAAAAACACATGAATCTGGTCTCTAGCTGTTTCTTAAGGAGAAATACTGCTCATAATTAAATCAAAGTCTTTGTCTTCATTTTGATTGTGAATCACTTTGTATATTCTGAGTTAATTTGGTCAATTTGAATTGAATTTAAATTAAATGTGTTTAATTAGTTTGTGAGAAATTTGAGCAGGAAGGGTCATTAATTAATCCTCTGAGCTCTAATCCTTCAACAGACACTCTTGTCTGCGTGGTTGGTGAAACATCAATTTACAATCCATTGATGATTAAAGCTAGGGTTGGGGTTCAGTTAATGTTGACTCCTTTTTATAGAATTTAAAGAGAAATGTAAAGAGATTTCACTTAAAATGTAAAAAATTCTTGTTTCTGTTTAATATATCTGGCAAAAACCCAATGCTACCCCTAATCTCCAATGACCTTGTGAGTCTTTAGTGTTAAGATGCAACTGCATCACTTTATGCCTAGGGCATAAAATCATAAACATCTAAAAGCTTTTGGACAAATGCCTGTATAAACTCAGAAAAAAAGCAGGTTTGACCTCTAACATAATCTTGCCCTGGTTGATTGACTGGTTTGCTTCAGCTGACAGAGAGTGGTGAATCAAGCACTTCTTTACACATGCGTATAGTCAGCTGGATTGTAGGCTCTGCATTAAATTCCATATTCACAGAGGCAATTTTTTTGTAAGTTGCTACAGTCAATGTTCCACATGACTGATCTGTATGTAACTACCACTAATCCCTCACTGGGCCTGTGGATTACAAGCTTTGCCTTTGCCCTTGTGTGGACTCCAAATGGGGAAACAAGTCAGCCAGCCAGCCAGCCAGCCGGTAAGCTGGCAAGTCAGCCAGCTTTGGCATTGGACTAAACAGCCAGCAAAGAAAAGCTGGAAGAGAGGGTCGGGGAAGCCCTGAGAAGAAGCTGGAGTTCTCAAGGTGTGTGCATGCCTGTATGTGTTTATGTATGCGTGAGTATGTGTGTGTGGATGGATGGATAACTGTCTAGCGCAGAGCGAGTCAAAGCGGTGGCATTGGTTTACTTTTAGCGGGGCCCCCCAGTCGTCCAGCTTTGGCTGTCTCAGCACGGTGCCGCAGTCAGCATTGTTGCATATTTAATGTCCTGATGAGAGCTTCCACCTGCTGACACAGGCAAAGTGACAGAACAATACCCGCCCAGCCCCACCTCATACCCCCCCCCCCACACACACACACACATACACACAGGAGGCCCTGAACACCATCATCAATCCAGCCTTCGCCTCGCCTCATCTCACACGCTCACTCGCCACAACTCCCTCCGCTACGATCCTACTTCAGTCTACGCTGCTCTCTCGTTTCCCTTTTTTTCCTTTACCACCCCCACCCCATCCGCATCTCCTCTATCACACACTTACTACTGTGCCCTTCTATCTTTGAATTCTCCCACAGTACAACGACCTTTCCCGCTGCTTCTTAAAAATCACTGCAATAAATCCCTCCAACATAAAAACACACTCACACACTTGTACTTACTCACAGACACACATACTTTACGTTTCTTTGTGTGTGTGTGTTGGGGGCGCTGGGCAGGGGGTCTTTATGAATATGTTCTCCAGTGATGTGTGGAGCCTCTTCATTTGCGCCTGCTAAGATTAGAACTGTCTCTCATATTGAAGCTTAATTAGCTTTGAAACAAACACACGACTGCGTGTATTGTAATGTTAAACAATTCTTCCTGGCACGAAGCTGTTCTTCGCGTTTATTACCCACCCCTTTTTTTCTCTCCTTGAAAAATCACATTGGCAGGAAGTGTAATCCGACTGCATATCCCTGTCAGACCAGTCGCTCCCACACAGGCACAGCACCCCGGGGTGTACACCTGACCAGGGCCAAATTACCGCACTGAAACTGGCCCAAATAATACCTGAACAGGGACAGGTAAACCTTAAGTAGGCCACATACAGTATTTATATACAAAGTAGGCCAAAATCCATACACTAAAACCTGACATGATTGTTATACCTGCTCCCAAACCACACCCGGATTAGTCACTGTTCCAGCACACATAGACATACTGTGCCTCCCATACATACTTAATCAGAGCTAAAAAAATGATTACACAAAGACCTGCATGTCCTGCTGGCTCAGCATCCTGAGACAGATATCATACAGGCTCACACTGTGGGTTTGCTTCATCGTAAGTCTTTTTCGTTCACTTTTCCTGTCACTTTTCTCTCTCTTAGCTGTCTTGTAAATGCCATAAGACATAAACTTCCCCCACTGCAAAGAAGTTGACAGAACAATCAGACCAAGTAACTTGAACGAGAGGTGAAAAATTTAGACTTCTGATTTCAAATGTCTACAAGTAGGCCAACAAGTCGAAGCCAGATCCAGACAGCGTGACTGCACGCAGGCGTCTGAGCGCAGTAATCTGTTAGAGAGGCCTGCAGCCAGTCTCTTCTTCTTCCTCTTTCTGACCGTCCTCTCAGGCCCATGCTATCCATTAGCAAGCATTTAATCACTGCACCATTTACTGGAAACCGCTGTCTGTCTGTAGTGTGGGTATGTCTACTTGTGTGTCATTTTGTAGCATTAGCAAATTCACACAATGTATTCTTAAAGTAAACAAAATGGACTTCTTAAAAACTAATCACCATCACAGGGTGTAGGGAAAAAAATCCACTTTTGGCCAAATGAACTAAGAATGAAAGACAAATCTGAAAATCTATGACAGCCATGTGGAAAATGTCGACCAGAGTTTAGCTGCATCTACACTTTACTGATGTATGTATCTCATTGAGAAGCTGACTGGACTCAATTGGGCCACATCAGGGCAGAAAAAAAATTTCACATACCTTGCCTGTGATCATGTAGCATGCAGATAGATTATCTACAGCTAGGATGTTGAACTAAAGTAAAATCTTCTTCATCATGGTGGATTTGCTTTGCAGTTAAGTTTAAAGTTCCTTTCAGGTTGCTGCGCTGCAATTTCTCCCGACCTGGGATACATACTTCTTTACATTCCATAGTTGCTCTTGTTCATATGGGCATATAAAGAAGTATGTCCCCCAAGCAGGCCACTGTCCTTGGTGGCGCATCAGGCCTCACACCTCCTCCTCGCTGCCAGCCCAAAACGCTCGTCAATGGGGAGGGGAAAAAAAGTGTCGAATCAGGAACTGCGCTGACCACTGAATGCATTTATGACACTCACCAGTAGCACAGGCTTCAGGGTTCACTCCTCCCATCCCAACAGAGAGAGTTCTTTTGATGCTAACATGCCAAACTTTTCTGCCTATTAGAATAAGGACCCAGCTTTTTGTTCTGACCCGTGGACCAAAAAAGAGCCGAGATGATTTAAAACTTTAATTAAAGGAGAAATCCATGCAGCTAGTTTACACTTTTTTTCATTGAAAAGAAAACACCTACAGCTGCCACCAACAAGTCACTATCAACGCTTAAAACACTATGAGAAGACACTTGTAATAAGCCACTATGTCTGCCCACCATGTGACCGCTGAGCTTTGAAATATTGTACATTATGAAGTGATTTTTCTCAAACACACACACACATGCACACACAGCACGCAATTCACCTTGAGTGTCATACTTAGAGGTTCAGCTGCTGTGGGGTGAAGGAGGTGTGGGAGTAAGAGAATGATGGGAAATAAGGGAGATGTTGCACTTACCTACAGGCAGATGTTGGCTAGAAGCCCCCCAGCACGTACACACACACACACACACACACACACACACACACAGACACACTCACACACAAAAATTACCTCTGGCTCTCAGCTATCAGGGCCACGTGAATCACAAT